>NC_140173.1:59328115-59378115 GCF_963971535.1 Notolepis coatsorum | reverse complement strand
GAATGGACTGTCACACTCAGGTCCCTACTCCCCCCCAAAATAAAATGGTAATTAGGTTCCTTTTGCCCCCTTATTGGATGGAGAGACTATGAGACAGAGCTATCCCTTTACAATTAGCCTACGGCCTGTCCCTCTTTAAGCACAAAAAGAGAAAGAAAGAGAAAAAGACACTGTTGATTAATTTAGACAGAAAATAGTTTGCACCCCATGAACCATTTTAGAAGTGACATGAAAGAAACGAATTATAGCAAATCCAGGAGCCTTAAAGACAAGAGAATGGGGGATGAGATGGTAATTAGTTTTGTTCCTGCCTGGGTCAGAGCAGAGAGTTCCCCGGCCACACTATGAACAAAATGTGTAATGATGAGAGATCTGTGATAGCAGCGTGCGCGGCCCAGAGAGGTACGGTTCTGCAGGAAGATGTGGGGGCGGAAAGACAGCCAACATCTCCCCCATGACATGTGAAGGACAGTGTTTGTCTCACTATCTGATATTTGTCATAATGAGGGGAAGTGTTTGCGTGTGCGCGTGTATTTGTACTGGCAATTGCTGGTGTGTGCATTAGGGCAGGATGTAATAAATAGAAGGGAACAGAAGCCGTGTGCTGTGTCTGGTGCCAGGCACTACAAGTCAACCTGTCAACAAGCCCTAATCAGCCACGACAGGCCTGGGACACAGGCTGAAATGTCCAGCCCTCGCCAGTTCCCTCTCTAAGTGCACATCATTACTCGTCGTGTTACATTTAAAAAACGGTTGGACCCCCATCTCTCTGTCAGCTATCAATTAAGGCCATTATCTATCATGAGGAGCAATCAGAAACCAAACTAAAACAAACTAGCTTGTGTTTATGATACTGTACCTTGTACTGTTTTGTTTTTGCTTCAAATTGATAATTTATTTATTTATATGGAGGAAATATTTGATGAAGATAAATGATGAATGCACATTTCTTATCGAACAGAAGGCAAACCAAAAAGGAGGCAAAAATGCTGCACGTTTGATATTTCACTTCAAGCTACGATAACCATTATCGTTATTATATACTGATTGTGGAAAAATCCCGTCTTCTGTGCAAAATGTCAACTGGAGCAACAAAGGCTTTGACAGATCTGAAAGGCAGTAATCTGATTCAGTGAAGGTCATATAGGACTTCCTGGTTCGGTTTCCACAATGGTGTTTTCTCATGTAAAAGCTGTGGTCATTAATCTTATCATTTCAGTTTTGTTTGCTGTTGTCTTATCATTTGCAATAATTCAGTAATTATCTATTGACAGTAATTAATTAACTGTAAAGAATATAGTATATGGTCGTCGTAAATCATGCAAACAGCATATAAGCCTCTTAACATTGACATTTAATTTGTTTTAATGGTCATAATGATGAGGTTGCTGATTTAAAAGAGGTGTAACGTGTACTTGAATTGTGTACATGAACATCATGGCTAGTTTGGTATTCTGATTAAGCAGTTACTTTTACTGTTACTTTTAAACTATTTTTACAGTCACCATGTTGTCTCACCTACTTCAGAGAGAGTGGGTGTACTAATAATTGCAGACTTTTTAGCTGTCAGAAATTAAATTGGGTTGAGCCCCCAAAACAGAAATAGATAAATCTGTTTTCTCAGATTTGAGTTGCTTTTCGAAAAACGTGTGCCTGTGCCAAATTGGGCAGTTTACAGCAGGGGCTTATAGAGAACTGGCTTTGGCCATTCGGCAGATAGTGCGCAGTCAAGGATCTGAAACAGAGGTGCCAATGTAGCCTTTTGTGGACCTTAAATGAGAACCCCCATCCCACCAGCACCCAACCTCCTTGTCACTCCATGGTCTTAAGCCCAACGGGTCCAGTTGATTAGCCATACAGGCCCTAGTGGGCTCATCTTTATAGCTAATGCAAAGTGGTACCACATGAAATCCATACGAGCCATGTCATCCTACCTCACAGGGAAAGTGGGTAAATATTTCCTCCAAAGTGAAGCTATATTTTGACGGGGCTGGGGGCAGTGGGCAGTGGGTATGCTCCTTTGACTTCTCACCTCAAGATATCTGAATAGAAATGGGCTCAATGGAAACATGGAAGATTCTGGTCTCTACTGCCATGCCCAGTGTATGTTGTTATTTTATTTTTTTTATATATCTTTTTCCCCCTCCTTTTTCCTCAGATTTTCTCCCATCCCAATGTTAGTCGTTATGCCAATTCCCAATCCCCTTCCTGGTCGCTGCGCACTTACCCCCCACAGTCGGTCTGGGAGAGTGGAGGCTATCACGTGCTTCCTCCGACACATGTCTAGCCAATCAACCGCTTCTTTTCACCTGGCAGCGCGGACTCTCACTGAGAGCGTGTAATGTGTGGAAGGATCACACTACCGCCCTTAGATCCTATCCGCGCTTAGCAGGCGCCCCGACCGAACTGTAGGAGTCGCTGTTTACAACGACCCGGACCCACCCCGCCAGCTTCTCCCACCCTCTAACAGGCGAATCCAGCATCTCCGGGGTTGGTGACGAACACAATCTCCGCTACGCCACCTGACCGCCCCCAGTGTATGTTGTTCTAACGCAGTTTTGGAAGAAAATATGCAAAAAGTATATATATTTGTATCCCTAAACATAAATATGGAACTATTGCCTGAGCTTGTGGAGCCAGTGAGTCAGATAGAGGCCTTGCACAGAATGCTTACGTGGTTATTTTTCTACCAGGATGGCTGCCTGTAGCAACCATTATTTTGTGCAAGAGACAACAGTTGCTATGTGCAAAACAACAGTGTGTAATTTCATTAATTTAAGTTGTAGCCTATATAAGAAATATATCAACAAAAACATCATAATTTGGTAATTACTGGATATTGAAAATAATTCACTGTAGAAAAGCAATATTGTGATTTTCTCATGTTTTACATACTCTACTACTGCACATACATTAGGCCTTTTCTTTTGAAAATGGTTACCAATGGTTACAGGCAGTTCTCCTGCCCCCTGGGGAATATGACTGATACTCTGAGCTCCGAGCCTTTATCTTATATTCATACCAGTGCTCGTTTTCCTATGCTTTTTTTTTTTTGTTCTTAGCTCTATTTATTTTAATCTTAAAATGTTCTTATGTAGGCTACTTTAGATACTATTGCTACCATGTACAGTAAGTATGTATATGTGTTTCATTACATGTATACTGTATATATACATACATACCTATTATTCGCCTGTTCTATTCTCCATCCCTCTATCATCCATAGCAACACTATATTATCACTGACATCCTGATGGGGGATCCCCTTTGAACAGCCCTTCTGAGGTTTCTCTCCTCCAAGCCGCCTGTGGTGCTTTTCCCCCTATTGCTAGGTTTTAGTGAGTCATTCCTTATCTTCATTGGGGAAAGTCTGGGAGTGTCGCAGATGTAACCCAGGTTTCAGATTCATAACTATTTAAGTTATAACAACATAAATAGTTAATGCCATTGAATAAGAACATATATAGTTAAGGCTATTATGTAGGAACATAAGTAGTTAATATTATTGGGTACCAAGTCCCTTTGAATTACAGCATTGCTCTTTAATTGCGTCATGACGTGAGATGACGTGAGATGACGTGAGTGAGATAGATGTCGCGACAGCCACGTTTTGCTTTACGGCGCGCAAGTCTTGCTACTGCGCAGATGCAGACACAATCCCTGTAGATTCAACACGCACTTGAACAGAGCTGATAACGTTGCTGGATAACGAGATAATAGCATGATAAAAACAGTTATCAAACAGTTATAAAAGATTCCCCCAGTTGCAAAACCGAAGAAGCGTTGCAGTTAAAGTAACCTGCGGTTTTGGTGAGTTTCATCAACATTGTGCTGTTCATTGTCGAATACGCAAAATGGTTAGCTCCATGCTACAAGCTAATAATGCTACAAGCTAAATAACGTAGCTCATTCGTAAATGTAAACTAGGAAGGAACCATTTCAGAAGTACTTAATTGTATTGATATGCTGTACGTTAAGAACAAGGTCTATATACATTTTGAATGTTTTTGAGAGTTTTATATGAACGTGGGGAATGTTACATATGCTAGTGCACTTTAGCCTAAATTAGCATGGGGCATATGATCCCACGTGCTGGGATGAGACAGTCTACTTTAGCTTAGCATAGCTAAAAGTAGCCTGATTGATTATTCATTCTGAAAGCAATGAAAAGATGATAAGCGATAAAAGATGGTAAATAGCTTTTATTTTCTGAATGCCTGCTCACAAGCAGGCCAGGTTTTTCTAGCACCCCGTTCCACCCTGGGAGCAGTTCCAGGAGTCCAGACCACCCATCACCACGTGTGCCTACGAGGGGACGAGGCGGTGTGCCGGACGATGCAAGATGGCGAGCCAACCCACTGAACCCCTGATATAGCTCAAGGCTAATGCCAGCCTGATTCGAATACCCCTGTTGCCCAACTCCTGTTACCTCAACAGTCCGGTAGGATTGAACTGACTCAACTTGAATTATAGGAACTTCCACGGATTGAACTGATTGAACGAGAACACAAGGACATTCCAAGGGCTTCGACCCCGTTCACCTTTTGTTACTTTGATATTGTATTTTGTATTTGATTTGATTTAATTTGATATATGGGTAGACTAGAATCAAGAAGAGAGACTTAAAGGGTAATTACACCCAGTAAGATACTTGAACCACTGATAAGATACTTGAACTATTGATATTCTCCTATAAGAAGGGATACTTAAAGGGTAAATACGCCCAGTAAGATACCTGATCTACTGATGTTCTCTTGTAAAGAGGACAAGTTAAAGGGTCAATGTACCCAATAAGATACTTGATTCCCATTGATGACATTGATTATAGTTGAATCACTGATGGTTCTCCTGTAAAGAAAGAAGGTTTAAAGGGTAATTTCACCTAATAAGGTATTTGCATTCCCATAACCTAGAATATTCCATTTGGTACTTTTGTTGTGTTACACCTTCAAAGGAAGAGTTTAAAGGAGCATTTCACCTAGTAAGGTATTTGCGTTCCCTGCACATTTAAAGGTTTAAATTGATATGTTTAAACATTTACCCATTGAAATGATGAACTGAAATAGAGTTTACTGGTGATAAAAGGATACATCCAATATCCAATCTTGAACCTAGCTTTTAGCTAAAGATAACCTCAGAGACATCTGAACCAAACCTAATGTGTTGATCTAATCAATGGACTAGGACTTGATATCGAACTAACCCTCCTTAAAGGAGAGGTTATTGAAAGAACCTAAAAGGGATACTTCACCACTACCGTTTACGTATGTATTATGTATGTCTAGCTAGCGCGCATTGAATAAACACCGGTTATTGTTATAATTCTGTCTCTGGTCCACTATTCTTAAATTGTGCATATTACTCCTCTCCTTGTTTCGTACCTAGAACTGTGCCGGTGGCGAACAGCTGTTACAAGTAGGTGACACAAGTGCTACATAAATTTGGCGAGCCAGCCAGGAGGAGTATATCACAATTAAGAGGACCAGTCTTTAGGTCAGAAACTTAAATAGCGTGTAGCGATGGACGTAGTTCAAACTAGCAGCGTGAAAATCCCTAATTCGGTCATAGTCAGCGGTATAACCGATATTACCACTGACGATAAACTGAATGACTTTCTGGTGAAACACGGCTCCATTCGGAGAAAGCTCCTCGTAGACCCTTCCGAGTCAGAGCCAGGAACACGTGTTATTATAGAATACGAAAGTAGCGAAGCCGTGCAAGCACTTTCCAATTACCGACTAAACACGGCCAACGCTAGTTACCTCATTAGAGACTTAGCCAGCGTATATGGACCTGTAGTCAGCAAGACGGCTACACAGACTTATCTCTCAGACCTAAAAGAGATAGCGAAACTGAGTGGCGAAGACCTCGCGGAAGTCCTAAGGAGAGAACTCTCCACCATCGGCGACGGCCTCACCCTGAACGATCCTGAACCCCAAACTGACGAAGAAACAGGTGGGGAATTATTCGACGAAGAAGCAGGTGGGGAATTATTCGAAATGGTAGACCAACATGTTCCAGAGGCTGCAACACAAGCTAGCCCCTCACCCAGAACAATCCAGGGCAGCAAGTCCGACAAGAGCACAGCCGGTCTCCTTCACCAGCACGCTCTCAAGAGAATGCACAACCTGCTCTGAGACAACCCACCTGAGGTGCAAAAGATGATTGTGGAGCATGTAGTGCGAAGCGAAGACTCAGCCATGCACAGCCAAGCATCACTGAGACTCAGACTCTTCTCTGGGCGAAGACCTCGGCCCGACAGAGAAGTAGACTACGAGACATGGCGTTCCAATGTGGGGCTTCTTCTCAAAGACACAAAATTGTCTGATCTACACAAGTCCCGGAAACTCCTAGATAGCCTCATGGCACCCGCCATTGACATCATAAGACACCTGACACCTGAATGTCCCCCAGGAATGTACCTGGAGATCCTCGACTCCGCCTTCGGAACCGTCGAAGATGGAGATGACCTTTTTGCAAAGTTCCTCCATACAATGCAAAATAATGGAGAGAAACCTTCAGCTTACCTTCTACGACTACAGGTGATGCTGAACACCACCTACAGAAGAGAAGGAGTAGCTGCAACCGACCTTGATCAGCAACTTCTAAGACAATTCATCAGAGGCTGCTGGGACAACACCATGATAACTGAGCTGCAACTAGAACAGAGGAAGAGAAACCCACCTACCTTTGCAGAGTTCCTCCTGTTACTCCGCACAGCAAAGCGCTCTTCCAAAGAATGCCACATGAGACAGTACCTCAACGTTTCAAAGCCAAGGGTATCGAGTAACTACCAGGGCATCTGGAACCAATGCGAAGAGGAATGCACTTCACAGCCGATTCCGGACACCAGCTCCGAAGTCCAAAGTTTAAAGGCTCTAGTTGCAGACCTACAGACACAGCTCACAAAAATACCGAAAGACAACAAGAGAAGACAAGCGAGGCCAGCTCCCAAGCAAGAAGCCCCGGCATCAGTTAAACCGAAGCCGACGACTGACAGAGGTACTCCCAAGTCCCAAAAGTCAGAGACTCCAAACCCAAAGAACTACACAAGCAATAGACCAAGACCCTGGTATTGCTTCAGATATGGAGAAGATGGACACATAAGACCCCACTGCGAGAGTGAACCAAACCCCTCTCTGGTGGTCTCGAAAAAGAAATTACTAGAGGAGAAACAGCATGCATGGGACGCTAAAAACAAAGCCTCCAAGCCTGATTTAAACTAAAGTCAGTTTCTGCTGAGGGACAGCGGGAACTGAGTCACGAGAGAGACGTCCCAGACGGAAGTGGCGAGCCTCCAATATGTGCTCGGCCTCCCATACCAAAGAAGTAGCCCTACCAAAAGGACTGGTTGGAGCTAAATGCACTGCACAAGTAACCATAGAAGGTAAAGAGTGCAGCTGCTTACTCGATACAGGCTCCCAAGTGACAACGATCCCGAATTCCTTCTATCAAGAGAACATGTCTCATCTACCCATCCACTCCTTATACGACCTGCTTGAAGTGGAAGGAGCCAACGGTCAGGAAATTCCCTACCTCGGCTACGTCGAGACTACAATCAAGTTTCCCAAGAGCATGTTCGGAGTAGACATCGAATGCCCACCTATATCCTGTACAAGCAGTACGCAGACACCACATCTCAGAACTACCAATCCCTGCCATACGGCTACAAGGTAGTCTTGAAAACCCTTGGAGCCAGACATAAACAGTCTGCGGATTCCAGCATGGGCGAAGTGAAACTACATAGCAAAGACCCTGAAACTATCGCTCCAGGTCAGACCAAAGTCCTTGAGGGATTAGTGAGTTGCAGAGCAACCAACGCAGGAAGATGGGTGATGATAGAGTCCCCAAGGTCAACGGCCTTGCCAGATGGAATACTGGTTTCAGATGGCTTAGCAGAGCTACCACGAAAACTGCCACATTGTATACCAGTCATCCTCAAGAACGAGTCCGACCACGATATCACCCTGTCTCCAAAGGTTGTGATAGCCGAGATACATGCAGTCATGAGTGTCCAGTCCCTCAAGACACTTGACGCAGGACTATTGACAGACCCTAACCAAAAATCAAAGCTCAAGTTTGACTTTGGAGACTCTCCAGTACCCCAAGAGTGGAAAGAGAGGATAACTGAACGGCTGAATTCCATGCAAGAGGTTTTCGCACACCACAATCTCGACTTCGGATGCACTGACAAGATAAAGCATCACATAAATCTCAATGACAAGACACCATTCAAACATCGGGCGAGACCTATACACCCTCAAGATATAGAAGCTGTGCGCAACCACATTCAACAGCTCCTCGACACTGAAGTCATCCGAGAATCTGAATCACCCTTCTCGTCGCCAATTGTAGTCGTCAGGAAGAAGAACGGCGATGTCAGACTATGCATAGACTACAGGAAACTGAACCTCCAAACAGTAAATGACTCATACGCCCTGCCCAAACATGGAGGATTCCTTTTCAGCACTGACTGGATCCAAATGGTTCTCAGTGCTAGACCTCAATTCTGGTTTTTACCAGATCAAAATGGAAGAAAAGGACAAGCACAAGACAGCATTTGTCTGCCTGTTGGTGCGTGGGAGAACTGAACTTGAAGCAAGCCCTCGTTTTCCTGGACGATCTGATCGTTTTCTCTTCAATGCTAGAGGAACACAAGGAGAGACTCATGCGAGTCCTGAGCCATCTGAAATAGTATGGGCTAAAACTATCACCCGAAAAGTGCAAATTCTTCCAGACCTCCGTAAGGTATCTAGGCCACATAGTGTCTGAGAAAGGAGTCGAAACGGACCCAGAAAAGACAACCGCACTCAAAACCTGGCCAAAGCCAACCAAACTGAAAGAACTGAGAGCATTTCTAGGATTCTGCGGTTACTACCGTAGATTCGTCAAAGACTATTCGAAGATAGTGAAACCCCTCAACGCACTTACTGCCGGATACCCTCCAACGAATAAGCACGGAAAAGCTACAGTGAACACCGAGAAGTATTAAGACCCTAAAGATCCCTTCAATGACAGATGGACCCCCGCTTGCCAGACAGCTTTCGACACTTTCATAGAAAGGCTGACAACTGCCCCTGTTCTCGGTTTCGCCGACCCCAAACAGTCCTACATATTGCACACAGATGCAAGCACACTAGGTCTCGGTGCCGCCCTCTACCAGGAGCAGCAAGGACAGAAGCGTGTCATCGTTTATGCAAGCTGCGGATTGTCAAGATGTGAAACCAGGTATCCTGCCCATCAATTGGAGTTCCTTGCCTTAAAATGGTCGGTAACTGAGAAGTTCCAGGATTACCTCTACGGAAGACAATTTCTCGCTGTCACTGATAGCAACCCACTGACATATGTCCTGACCACTGCTAAGCTTGATGCCGCAAGCTACAGATGGTTATCCGATCTATCAACCTTCGATTTCCAGCTGCAATACAGAGCTGGAAAACAGAATCAAGATGCTGATGGGCTGTCCAGACGACCACACAGCAGACCAGCTGATGACTCAATATCGAGAAAAGAGATGGAAAGAATACAACAGTTTGTGAAAAGACACCTCCCTGAACCAGAGCATGCAAACATGAGTGAAGACATCATTAGAGCCATCTGCGAAAGACACTTAGTTTGTGAAGTGATCGACAACGGCTCTAAGGAGACACCATCCAGCATTGCATTGGTGGTATCACTTGCCCTCCACCCAAGTGCAATCCCAGACAGCTTCCAAGGAGAAGATCAGCTGGGTGGCCTACCCGTCGTTCCGCTGATAACTCCAGCCGAAATGAGAGAAAAGCAAAGAGCCGACACCTGTATTCCTCAAGTACTACAGCTTGTTGAGTCAGGGGAGAAACCTCCACCGACACTCAGAAAGGAAATCCCAGAACTTTACCTTCTACTAAGAGAGTGGAACCGGTTAGAAGTATTGGACGGAGTCCTGTACCGGAAGAGACAAGAAGGCGCACAGACCCATCATCAACTTGTGCTGCCTGAAGACCTGAGACCTATGGTCTTAAAGAGCCTTCACGATGACATGGGCCACATGGGCGTGGACTGAACCCTAGACCTCGTCCGAAAGCGATTCTATTGGCCCAAAATGTCAGCTGAAGTAGAGACAAATATCAGGACCTGCAATTGATGTGTACGGCGTAAAGTTCCACAAGAGAAAGCTGCCCCGTTGGTGAACATCACAGCCACATGACCACTCGAGTTGCTGTGCATGGACTTTCTCAGCTTGGAACCAGACTCCAGTAACACAAAAGACATCTTGGTCATTACGGACCACTTTACGAAATACGCAATAGCGATCCCTACCGCAAATCAAAAAGCGCGGACAGTCGCTAAATGCCTATGGGACCACTTCATTGTCCACTACGGTATCCCAGAGAAACTCCACTGCGACCAAGGTGCGGATTTCCAGTCCCGCACAATTAGAGAGCTGTGTGAGCTAGCCGGCATCAAAAAGATACGAACTACCCCGTACCATCCAAGGGGAAACCCAGTTGAACGCTTCAACAGGACCCTGCTTAATATCCTGGGCACCCTAGAGAATCAGAAGAAAAGCCATTGGCGAGACTACGTCAAACCTCTAGTACACACCTACAACTGTACTAAGAACGACACTACTGGATTCACCCCGTATGAGCTGATGTTCGGGCGACAGCCAAGGTTGCCTGTGGACATAGCCTTCAACTTACCTGTCAACTACCAGCCAGGCTCACACTCGCAGTATGTCCGCAGTCTGAGATCCCACCTTGAAGCAAGTTACAGAGTAGCTACAGAAAATGCAAAGAAGACGGCGGACCGTAACAAAGCAAGATTCGACAAACGAGTTGTTGAGTCTACCCTGCAGGAAGGTGACAGGGTTCTCGTCAGAAACGTCCGCATCAGAGGCAAGCACAAGCTAGCAGACCGGTGGGAAGCAGATATCTACATTGTAGTGAAACAAACTGGAAATGTCCCAGTCTATGTATTGAGACCTGAAACCAGAGATGGTCCACTACGAACGCTCCACCGAGACTTACTGCTACCTTGCGGATTCCTTCCTACTACCCCTGAGGAAGATGGACCTACTGTAAAAGACAAACCTAAGCGACCAAGAACTCGACAGAGCCCAAGAGAAGAAAGCTTGAATGAATCAGAAGATGAAGAAGACCCAGATGATGACTATCTTGATCTCACTTATCACTATGGCCATGGAGGTCTAGTGGTGGAAACACAACCCTTTCCAGTGCCCACTGTCGAGCAAGACCCCTCAGACGCAGTCATTCTTCCTGAGGGAGCTCCAGGGACAACTGATGACCCGACGACACTGAACAAGACTATCCCATCCGCAGTGAGACCTACTGAAGGCAGTTTACCTGACCCAGATACAGCGGATCGGGAAAAACACTTACCTGACATGGATCAGGAAGAGAACAACCTACCTGAGAAGACCTTACCAGTTATGAGTTGAGAGGAGAACAATACTAACATGAATGAACCAGAAACCGAACCAGATGGACAGGAGAATGTCCAAGACAATGTGGAAAGAGAAGAGGAAAGAGATGTCAGAGATGGACAGGAGAATGTCCAAGGCAATGTGGAAAGAGAAGAGGAAAGAGATGTCAGAGATGAACCCCCAAGAAGGTCGACAAGACAGAGAACCTCCAAAAGTCCTGACTTATCCCAGACTAGGAAACCCACTAGTAACGATAATCCAGTCACTATTCCAGAGTCTAAGCTCAGTAATAGCAGACTCTTTAGATGACTCCGACTCCCCAGAACCCCATAGGATTGTGATAATGTAGTCCTGGGATAATATGCACAGGGAAGTGCATTAGGATAGAAGGGGAGGATGTAACCCAGGTTTCAGATTAATAACTATTTAAGTTATAAGAACATAAATAGTTAATGCCATTGAATAAGAACATAAATAGTTAAGGCTATTATGTAGGAACATAAGTAGTTAATATTATTGGGTACCAAGTCCCTTTGAATTACAGCATTAGCCTTTAATTGCGTCATGACGTGAGATGACGTGAGATGACGTGAGTGAAATAGATGTCGCGACAGCCACGTTTTGCTTTACGGCGCGCAAGTCTTGCTACTGCGCAGATGCAGACACAATCCCTGTAGATTCAACACGCACTTGAACAGAGCTGATAACGTTGCTGGATAACGACATAATAGCATGATAAAAACAGTTATCAAACAGTTATAAAAGATTCCCCCAGTTGCAAAACCGAAGAAGCGTTGCAGTTAAAGTAACCTGCGGTTTTGGTGAGTTTCATCAACATTGTGCTGTTCATTGTCAAATACGCAAAACGGTTAGCTCCATGCTACAAGCTAATAATGCTACAAGCTAAATAACGTAGCTCATTCGTAAATGAAAACTAGGAAGGAACCATTTGAGAAGTACTTATAATTGTATTGATATGCTGTACGTTAAGAACAAGGTCTATATACATTTTGAATGTTTTTGAGAGTTTTATATGAACGTGGGGAATGTTACATATGCTAGCACACTTTAGCCTAAATTAGCATGTGGCATATGATCCCACGTGCTGGGATGAGACAACCTACTTTAGCTTAGCATAGCTAAAAGTAGCCTGATTGATTATTCATTCTGAAAGCAATGAAAAGATGATGAAGCGATAAAAGATGGTAAATAGCTTTTATTTTCTGAATGCCTGCTCACAAGCAGGCCAGGTTTTTGTAGCACCCCGTTCCACCCTGGGAGCAGTTCCAGGAGTCCAGACCACCCATCACCACGTGTGCCTACGAGGGGACGAGGCGGTGTGCCGGACGATGCAAGATGGCGAGCCAACCCACTGAACCCCTGATATAGCTCAAGGCTAATGCCAGCCTGATTCAAATACCCCTGTTGCCCAACTCCTGTTACCTCAACACTCCGGTAGGATTGAACTGACTCAACTTGAATTATAGGAACTTCCACGGATTGAACTGATTGAACGAGAACACAAGGACATTCCAAAGGCTTCGACCCTGTTCACCTTTTGTTACGTTGATATTGTATTTTGTATTTGATTTGATTTAATTTGTTATGGGTACACTAGAATCAAGAAGAGAGACTTAAAATTACACCCAGTAAGATACTTGAACCACTGATAAGATACTTGAACTATTGATATTCTCCTATAAGAAGGGATACTTAAAGGGTAAATACGCCCAGTAAGATACCTGATCTACTGATGTTCTCTTGTAAAGAGGACGAGTTAAAGGGTCAATGTACCCAATAAGATACTTGATTCCCATTGATGACATTGATTATAGTTGAATCACTGATGGTTCTCCTGTAAAGAAAGAAGGTTTAAAGGATAATTTCACCTAATAAGGTATTTGCATTCCCATAACCTAGAATATTCCATTTGGTACTTTTGTTGTGTTACACCTTCAAAGGAAGAGTTTAAAGGAGCATTTCACCTAGTAAGGTATTTGCGTTCCCTGCACATTTAAAGGTTTAAATTGATATGTTTAAACATTTACCCATTGAAATGATGAACTGAAATAGAGTTTACTGGTGATAAAAGGATACATCCAATATCCAATCTTGAACCTAGCTTTTAGCTAGAGATAACCTCAGAGACGTCTGAACCAAACCTAATGTGTTGATCTAATCAATCTAGGAATTGATATCGAACTAACCCTCCTTAAAGGAGAGGTTATTGAAAGAACCTAAAGGGATACTTCACCACTACCGTTTACGTATGTATTATGTATGTCTAGCTAGTGCGCATTGAATAAACACCGGTTATTGTTATAATTCTGTCTCTGGTCCACTATTCTTAAATTGTGCATATTTCTCCTCTCCTCGTTTTGTACCTAGAACTGTGCCCGTGGCAAACAGCTGTTACAAGTAGGTGACACAAGTGCTACACATACTGTATATGGATTTATGGTGTTTTTTGTTCTGGATCTATTGTGATGTTTCTTCTTTTTTCTTTTTTTTTAACAACTGTTTTTTTATTTTTGATGTTTCTTCTTGACTTATAAAGCCCATGGGGGCAATTCCATGTGATCTCGGGCTCGACAAATACATTTGATTTGATTTGATTAGTCGCCGATTGCGAAAACTGATTGATGATGCAAAAAATGTGAGCCAATTCCCAGCCGAGTTGGTGTCATCGTTGCATGCTAACTAACATTTACATTTTACATTTACATTTAGTCATTTAGCTGACGCTTTTATCCAAAGCGACTTACAAGTTCTGTACGACAAGACAGCAAGAAGGGTACAACTCTATCAGCTGAGTAACAATGTTCATCAAGTGTTGCGTGTTACAGTGTAGGTTAATTTATTAGGACAAGTGCATGACAGTAAGGTTAGTCAGGGTTAGATTTTTTTTTTTTTTTTTTTTTTTTATCATTTCAGATAGTGGTTGAAGAAGTGAGTCTTTAGTCGACGGCGAAAGATTGGACGGGATTCGGCTGTCCTAACTGGGATGGGTAGTTCATTCCACCATTGTGGGGCAAGGACTGAGAATAGGCGGCTTCTCTTTGATGACCCTCCGGGAGCTTGGATAGGAGTAGGTCTGAGGCGGCCAGAAGATGCAGAGCGTAGGGGTCTTGAGGGTGTGTAGTTAGAGACCATTGACCGGAGGTAGGCGGGAGCGGTTCCCTAACGAACTAACTAACCTAAAACATGTCGGCAGTGTGGAACTATAACAAAGTGTCTGAGACAGATGTAACAAATGCCTTCTGTAATGTAAATTGACCTAATAATAGTGACAAAAAAACAGTATCGGCAGTGTATCAGCCGATATGGCTCATAGCCCAGATAGCAAAAGGTGTTAATTCAATGTTGATTTATGGTCAAAATGCTTGATTTTTGGTTAAGGTCGACGATTGATGGTGAATCACCCATTAACCACTGAAGCAATTGACTAATGTTGAAAACATATCATTGAATCAATATTGTTTTGTGGTTGCATTTTAATGATTGAAATGCCAATATCTAATAAATGTTGAATCAACGTATGCTGTTCAACGTATGCTGTTTGTCGTCATTACGTTGGACCGATCCGAATTCCCCCCCCCAATTTAAACAGATATGGTACGTCCCAGCATGCAGCTGAGCACTCTCTCAATGTGAACTGCATGGCAACAGAACAGCACGTCTGGTTCCCCCGGATTTGATTCTACTGAGTGCTTTACAGTAAGTTTTGGCTATATTACTTTTATCTTAACTGTGTTCTGTGAAAAATAACGTTATTGTGAGTGTGACCAGTGGATCTTGACGGCGTTGTGCATGTGCTTATGCTGCAGTTTGGTAGGTAAATATATATATACGTCAACTAAGATAAATATTCATGAATATTCGTTAGCATGTGCTTAATATAACTCTGGAGAGTGTGCAAGTGGAATCGTACGGTTGTTTAAGTTATTTCGATGTAAATATTCTAGCGCCAAACGAATAGAAATTGCGTGGTCCAATTGCGTGCGTTGGTACTGAATGACGTTGTGCGACTCAGCCAATCAAAAGCATGCTTATTGGGTGAACAGGAAGTAGTCAAGGAAGCACGCGCTAGCTGGCCTAGTAAACACGTGGATCCGTAAATGCAACGTTGCCTACCAGACAACGGGACCGCGTGTTTCTTTTTGTATGGCTGTTCAAACTAATTTTACAGTTCTGCTAGCTACATGCAGTATTTAGCGAGCTGGGTTAGCCGGTTAGTTGGCTTTGAATCCCGGCTGCGGCTAGGTAGCCAGCTAGCTAAATGCACCGCGACGGTGATGTCACCAAACAAAATGGCGGCGCCCATGTTGATAAAGCGCTTCACATAACAAATCGTTTTTTCTTAGAAACTGCTTATTTTTATAACGTGATTTTTTTCTGTGGCTTATCTAAATACTAATTTGATGCTATGACTATGTTTATATCGCTATATGCTTCATCTCCCCTTTAAGCTTAGGCACTCTTTCTAAGTTGGTTAAGGTTAGAGTTTGTCTTAGAGCATGGCGATAGAACGCCAGGTAGTTTGCAGGCTGTTTGGCGTGCCACTGGTCCTGCTAATGTTGAATGAATGAATGAAAACTTTATTTAACAGATTGCAGAAGGGGTACAATACAATATGGCTCAATACACACAATTGTTAAGGGGATGCAGACCAGAGAAAGACGTTTTTGTCTCGTTTACATCAGGGTCCCCCATTTTCAATTCATAGTGACATTTATGACATACACATGATGACATTTATGGCATAGGGAGGGACATGCATGACATACAGATAGTATATAGTTAGACGTTTGGTTATATGCACGGTATTTTCTAATGAACAATATAACAATAATATAATAATGAACTCTCTTGATATTGATCAAAATGTAGAATTATGCAAGCGTTTCACCCTGCACATTGCAATGCAGAACATTAATCAGGACCCTCCCCCCTTTTTTCTTTTTTTTTCCAGAATCACGTACCAGTTTCAAGAAGCCGCATGTTGCAGCAATTGAAGCAAAGACTTAATTGTTCTAGCCAAGTAAATACCACAATTTATGTACCATTACATTGACTATATAGTTAGACGTTTGGTTATATACATGGTATTTTCTAATGAACAATATAACAATAATATAATAATGGACTCTCTTGATATTGATCAAAATGTAGAATTATGCAAGCGTTTCACCCTGCACATTGCAATGCAGCACATTAATGTCGACCCTCCCCCCTTTTTTCTTTCTTTTTCCAGAATCACGTACCAGTTTCAAGAAGCCGCACGTTGCAGCAATTGAAGCAAAGACCTGTTCTAGCCAAGTAAATAGCACAATGTATGTACCATTACATTGACTACAGCACCTCATCACTATGTCATCTTATTCTCGGGCTAAAAGACGTAGAGTCAACAAATTAGTGAGAGAGACAGAGCAGGCTATCCTCACTGATTATAAGTTAATTGTTGCTGCTAATTCAAGGACAAACCATCACTCTTTAGAGAACACAGATCCTGTCACAGCCTATACTGAGTGCCTGCTCGATTTACCAAAGACAGACTTGCCACTAGATTTAACAACTAGATCAGACTTGCCACTAGATTTATCAACTTCAGACTTGCCACTAAACAGACCACTAACTATCAGTGATCAAAGTGAAAATATTGACTCACCAGGTGAGTCAAATGCACATTTTGAAAGTATAGCTGGGGATGACGAAATTGAACCTGAACATGTCTTTGACAGTGATGAGCATAATGAAGATTTCCTCATGACAAGTTTAAAATATTGGGCAACATCCTATTCAGTCTCTCTGGTTGCACTATCATCTTTGCTGTCCTTTTTGAAGATGTTTCACCCCACCCTTCCTAAAGATGGAAGAACATTGCTAGGAACACAAAAACATGTGCCTACCACTAAGATTGAAGGGGGAGAATATTATCATTTTGGTTTAGTCAAAGGGGTGCTTTCACGGTTGGCATGTTTGATTTTACCGGCAACTCTGACAACTCTTAATTTACAGTTTAATATAGATGGTTTACCTTTATTCAAAAGTTCTAAACTTCAGTTTTGGCCCATACTTGGAAGTCTCAAATGTGACTACACAAAGTCCCCATTTGTTGTTGGCATTTTTTGTGGTCTAGGCAAGCCAAAGAGTGTTTTTGAGTACCTAGAGCAGTTTGTCAAAGATCTTCAGAATGTAGTCTAATGGCATTATTTATAATGACAAGCAATTTGATGTACAGATTTCTTCTTTCATTTGTGATGCCCCGGCTAGAGCTTATATTAAGCAGACCAAGGCATTTAATGGCTATTCTGGTTGTGACAAGTGTTTTCAGGAGGGTGTATGGAGAAATAAAATGACATATCCTGAAACAAAAGTCAGACTTAGGACAGACTCCAGTTTCTCAGACATGGTTGATGAGGCACATCACAATGGGACGAGCCCTTTAACAGGTTTAGTTAAGATGGTTTCTATGTTTCCAACTGATTACATGCATCTCTGTTGTCTCGGAGTTACAAGGAAACTGCTTAATATATGGTTAAAGGGGAAGAATTTGGCAACAAGGGTCCCTTCCAAAACTGTACAAGCCATTTCAGGTAAACTGCTAAAGCTACGTCCCTACATGCCTTGTGAATTTAACCGTAAACCAAGGGAACTGTCAGAGTTAGATCGCTGGAAAGCTACTGAGTTGCGATCCTTCATGTTGTATTGGGGTCCTGTTGTTTTGAAGGATTCCCTCCCCAGTGAGCTGTATGACAACTTCATGTTGTTTTCTGTTGGAATGTACTTGTTGCTGTCCCCTAGTATTTCTGAGGAAATGTTGGCCTTTGCGCACAAGTTGATGGTTTCTTTTGTTGAACACTTTGGGACAGTGTATGGAAGAGGTGAAATTGTGTACAATGTACACCAGCTTATTCATTTGGCTGAGGAATACAGGAAGTTTGGCACTCTAGATAATATCTCAGGATTCCCTTTTGAGAACTATCTTGGACAAATTAAGCATCTTCTACGCAAGCCACATCAGCCTCTACAACAGGTAGTGAAAAGGTTGTCTGAAATTCCACATGTTGGATCCCCATGTCCCACAGATGATCCAATTTTGTGTAATATTCACACTGATGGGCCTGTCCCCCCACAGTTTACTTCTTCACAACAGTACAGGAAGGTCTCCACTCATCGGTTTACTTTGTCCACAAAGAAAGGAGACAATTGTATTGAGGTTGGAGATGGATTTGCATTAGTAGAGAATATTCTTAAATCAGAGGAAGAGGTATATATAATTTACAGAAAGTACAGACACAAACAGCCATACTACATGTATCCCTGTGAATCATCATACATTGGTACATACAAGGTCAGTGGCTTGCAAGAAGATATAGGGATAGGTAAACTTCGCTATATCAAGCGCAAATGTCTTCTCTCTCCAGACGGAGATGGTGCCATTGCAATACCACTACTTCATTTAACAGCATAACCATACTGCCCTACAAAGCTAAAGTGCAGTAACTATATTGACACACTGACTCTAACGTCGGATTTCGGGGCATAACTTACCTCATTAATAAATACACAATTAGTACAATATTACATGTACACAGATAACATGTTTGGCTGGCCAATTGAAACGCTTAAAGGAAAACTCCAACATTTTGTGAAATTAGCTTATTTAACATCTTCCCTGGAGTTGGACAAGAAGATGCATACCTTTTTCGTCTCTCTGCATGCTTTGGGCTTAGGGAACGCCTGGACCGTTAGCCTAGCTTAACTTCATCACTGGAAGTGGGGCAGACATCTAGCCTAGTTCACTACAGTCAGGAAATATACTCCAAATACAACTCCCAAACGTTCCTGTAAACATGTTGTGACCTGTGTGTTTACCCCGTCTCCCAGTCACACAAGTCACACGAGTCTCCCAGTCACATGAGTCTCGTGTGACTGGGAGACTTGTGTGACTTGGAGACTTGTGTGACTTGTGTGACTTGGAGACTTGTGTGACTTGTGTGACTTGTGTGACTTGGACTTGTGTGACTTGTGTGACTTGTGTGACTTGGAGACTTGTGTGACTTGGAGACTTGTGTGACTTGTGTGACTTGGAGACTTGTGTGACTTGTGTGACTTGGACTTGTGTGACTTGTGTGACTTGTGTGACTTGGAGACTTGTGTGACTTGTGTGACTTGGAGACTTGGACTTGTGTGACTTGTGTGACTTGGAGACTTGTGTGACTTGGAGACTTGTGTGACTCATGTGACTTGGAGACTTGTGTGACTGGGAGACTTGTGTGACTTGGAGACTTGTGTGACTCGTGTGACTTGGAGACTTGGACTTGTGTGACTTGTGTGACTTGGAGACTTGTGTGACTTGGAGACTTGTGTGACTCGTGTGACTTGGAGACTTGGGCTTGTGTGACTGGGAGACTTGTGTGACTTGGAGACTTGTGTGACTCGTGTGACTCGTGTGACTTGGACTTGTGTGACTTGTGTGACTTGGAGACTTGTGTGACTCGTGTGACTTGGAGACTTGGACTTGTGTGACTTGTGTGACTTGGAGACTTGTGTGACTTGGAGACTTGTGTGACTCGTGTGACTTGGAGACTTGGACTTGTGTGACTTGTGTGACTTGGAGACTTGTGTGACTTGGAGACTTGTGTGACTCATGTGACTTGGAGACTTGTGTGACTGGGAGACTTGTGTGACTTGGAGACTTGTGTGACTCGTGTGACTTGGAGACTTGGGCTTGTGTGACTTGTGTGACTTGTGTGACTTGGAGACTTGTGTGACTTGTGTGACTGGGAGACTTGTGTGACTTGTGTGACTGGGAGACTTGTGTGACTTGTGTGACTGGGAGACGTGGTAAATACACAGGTCACAACATGTTTACGGGAACGTTTGGGAGTTGTATTTTGATTGTATTTGGAGTATATTTCCTGACTGTAGTGAACTAGGTTAGATGTCTGCCCCACTTCCAGTGATGAAGTTAAGCTAGGCTAACTGTCCAGGCGTTCCCTAAGCCCAATGCATGCAGAGAGACGAAAAAGGTATGTATCTTCTTATAACTCCAGGGAAGATGTCAAATAAGCTAATTTCACAAAATGTTGGAGTTTTCCTTTAAATGCTTCAAAAATGCAATGTGTGCGGACTAATTAGGAGGCGGCTGTTACAAAGGGTCAGATTAAACCGAATATATATATATTTATTACTTGAGATATATTGTATAGTATTTGTATATCGTCTGATATCCCTTGTATATTCTTTGTACATATACACGGAATATCCCTTTACCTAGTACAGGCCAGACCATAATATTCGTTCTCCTATTGGACAGCGACCCCCCTAGGCGCCACGGCCATACCCCCAATGTCTAGTTCAAAGTCACCGCTAAGACGTATAAATACGTTGCAGGTGGATACAGCAGTTAGTTACCCCAATAAGTTGAAGCCTTCACCACGATACAACGTGCTGTGAAGTGTGCCCGTTTTGCCCCAAAATAGAGCCTTGAGACCGCGTGCAAATTGATAGCTGAAGTGTCAGAGTTTAACGCTGTATCGTCGAGTTCGACCTATTCTATTATTAAGTATTAGTCTATTATGTATAGTGTATCGTGCGGCTACCGTTCTACAGTGACCAGCATTACCAACGTTTCATCGTACCGAGCTAGTGTGCTTATCCAGGCTGGGCGGCCTAACCTTGTGCCGCCATCCGAGGAGCCCTAGACGAGAACCGTGTGGATATGTACACTGGATAACCTACACCGACGACTACAGACAGAAATAAGGCTGGTACTATAGATTATTCACCTTACGTATAAATACGTTGCAGGTGGATACAGCAGTTAGTTACCCCAATAAGTTGAAGCCTTCACCATGATACAACGTGCTGTGAAGTGTGCCCGTTTTGCCCCAAAATAGAGCCTTGAGACCGCGTGCAAATTGATAGCTGAAGTGTCAGAGTTTAACGCTGTATCGTCGAGTTCGACCTATTCTATTATTAAGTATTAGTCTATTATGTATAGTGTATCGTGCGGCTACCGTTCTACAGTGACCAGCATTACCAACGTTTCATCGTACCGAGCTAGTGTGCTTATCCAGGCTGGGCGGCCTAACCTTGTGCCGCCATCCGAGGAGCCCTAGATGAGAACCGTGTGGATATGTACACTGGATAACCTACACCGACGACTACAGACAGAAATAAGGCTGGATTATATTAGTTTAGGACGGTATGGGAATGGCTTGTAAGGAGAGATCATTATGAGTACCGTAAATTCTCATTTCAGCCCTTTGAAGATGAATGGTGAGGTGGTGCTGTGGTCAGTTGTACAGTTCCCAAATGGTGGGACAGCAGTAGTTCTAGAGAGCTGGTTTAATGCTAAAGACCAGACTGTGTTATGGCCCCCTAAACACATAAAGCTCACAAAAGCCCTTCGAGATGGACTGCAACCAGATGATAAATGGATCACCTATAAGGATGTACGTGAGCTTACTACGTGTGGTGAGTATTTCGTGCAACACATACACAAAAAGTGAGGACGCAAATTGTGACGATGCACATATGATAAGAGGTACATATATTTTTTCGTTAAACACTGGACTGCAGATATGTTAATTGTCATTTTCTCTCTGCTCTTTCCAGAGACCCATGATGAGGCCAAAAAACGAGAGACCAAGTACACCTCAACTATGTGTCCAACCTCTGAAATTGAATCTGAGGACGAAGGAGATCTCCGCCAGAAAAGAAGATCCAGGTACAGTGTTCACTTTGTTAAAGGGACAACTCTCCCTAGGGTGTTGTAAATAATGGCACTGCTGTTGTAGTTGCAAGTAGTGCTAAAAGGATAACACACAGTGGCCTGAGGGCCTATGTATTCAGACTTTAGCCTTGACTAATAAACGTAGTATCATAACTACATTTATTTATATGTGTGTATATATATACTTTTTTTTAGGCCAAATCAGCAGTGTTTTGAGGGAAGAAGCAGTAACAGTGTTTTGAGAGACGGGGATACAACTCCTTACACCCCTTCCTGACATAGAGCGACGCGAGCGAGCGAGAAAAAGTGATTAAAATGTATTCGTTTCAATCAGACTATCCTGACCTGCCGCGAGCGACAGTGAACTGAGCAGCGATGTCGTTCACCCCTCAAATATTCGCTCGCTGTGTCTCTAGTTGAGCGATTACGCGACCGAGTCCCGCCCCTAAACACTTTTTATTGGTCGAGAATCCAGGTAACACACACTCGGACACGCGCTGCGTCATATCAGGACAGTGTCGTGTGCGATTTCGTCTCCAGTTCGCTCGCTTGCTGCCTGTCAGGAACCGGTGTTAGTGATTATGACATGTATGTTAATTTGACTGACAAGTCAGATTTTGTATTTTTAAATATAATGATTTGTTTCTACAGGGATGTCGGGATGCAGCTCGGGGCAATACTACAGTCCCCCTGGTCTCTCACAACATGCACAAAATGGTATGCCATTTTAGAGGGAACTACCACCAGTTTGATCCAATGCAGTCAAACTATAGTGAAATATATAACTATGATTTTGTTTCTACAGCGATGTCAGGACACAGTTCAGGGCAATCTGGTGTTTCACAGCGTAGACAGATGGCCGGCGATGACGGGCAGCTTATGAAAGGCAAGTCTATTGGACATGGTGTAATTCCTCGTGTGATTTGCTGCTTATTTTTATTTCTCACTTAATGATTTTAACTCTTCTTCTGAAGACCTTACCATCCAGAAGAATAATTCAATGCTTGCTGAATTACTTGTCGTGGTGAAGGATCTATCCAGAGATGTGCAGTTCATCAAGACCGAGTTGGCTGAGGGCAACATATCTGGTGGGACCAGGGGACACGGGGTGGCCACCACAACCACTATGCTCCCCTTCCAGCTGCCAATCGCCAGTGAACAAGACTTCAATGAGGCAGAATCATTACTGATGGAGCAATCAGTCCGTCAAAAGATGGTAATTTATTGAACTGCATTCATTTATCAAATGTAGATCGTTTCAGTGTGGTCTTGTTCAGGGGAAAAATGTGTTTAGCACGTTCTAGTTCAAAACGTGTTAGAGCTTGTATATCTGCTATTTATGAAACGTTTTGAAATTGTTCAAATATACCGTTTACATATGGACAGGAGGGTTAATGTGGTTAAACCTAATGACTGGCATGGGCTGGAATATCAGTGCATGCATAAAGTGTGTGTATAAACAAGTTGGTTGCTCTGTGTTTGTAACTGAGGGGTACAATTCCCTGACTGTATTACTAGATATGATACTTACTACCACTACCTTTGTACTTAATATTCGGCCACCCAGTACTCTGCATAAATATATTATGATGAACACTGTCACGTAGATGAAACGGATCCAACACAAATGTACGAATTAGAAATAGGTCTTTATTTCCACACAGCGATGGTGTGTAGAGCAAGCACTTAATCAAATCAATCACATTTATGAATGGGAATTAGTATGCACTTTTATGGCAAGAGTATTCGTCGGTATATCAATAGAGAATGTCCAATCTCTGAAGGCGCAGGTGGTACATATACGACCTGGAATAGTTTAAGGAATAACAGCAATGGTACTTTAATGATTATAAACTGGATACACTAGGGGGGGTTAATCCGGTCGCTTGTAAGCCGACAGGAGTAGGAAGGGGGGGGGGTAGAATCCGGCTGCCTCATCCGGCCAAGGGTATCCCAGGTGAACCCACTGTAGTGCCGTTCAATGCGCCGGCGATCCTTGGACCACAGATGAAAGCAGGTGGACTCTTTGTGGGCCGGCGTCCTCCGGTCCACGGAGGAGAGACGTGAAGCGACCTCGTCTTGCAGAGCGTCTCCTCACCTTGCGTCCTCTCCAGGGGGGGGGGTTCCAACACACGGCAGTGTCGGGGGTCTTTATCCATGGAATAATCAACGTATACAAAGCATAATCCGTGCCGGGGAAGGCGGGCTGTCGTTGGTAGAATAATCCGGTATACAGGTCCACTCGCTCGTCGGCTCTGGGGCTCCTCGGGTGCAGCTTCACGTGGGGTCAACCACCCTGGATAAGCAGCCAGTTCTCTGCCCGAAACGATGGGGTACTGACTACGGTAGTATTCTCACCGCACGAAGCACTATATATTAACAGACTATTATTAGCTTAATAGACTACGTCCAACTCGACGATATAGTGCCAAATATGACTATTCAAATATTAATATACACGATGTCTCAATACCGATGGTAGGCGAACTTGGCCTTACTCCCACACGTGGCGTCGCGGGGAGGCTTTACGTCTGTGACTCTATTGGAGGGTAAGAAACTGGACTGAAAGAGAAGTCCTACTTTAGTAGCGCAGTATATATACGCACTATGAACAAATAGTCCCATTAGTGGTGCGGTAGCCAGATTCCTACGCGGAACTAGGACTTGTTCGTACATGTTGAGCGGTACGTTTGAACTGGGTCTGGGGGTATGGCAGCCTGGCACCAAGGTCTCGACCAATAGTAGAATGGAGACTATTATGGGATGTTCAGTAGGCTAGAATGGATATTCAATGCATATTGTACAAGGAATATACAAGGGATATCAAGGAATATTAGAGAATATACAAATACAATTAAATATATATATATAAATAAATATATATATTCGGTTTAATCTGGCCCTTCACAACAGCCACCCCCTGATTGGTCCCAGACCTAATCAGTTAAACAGAGACAGATTAATCGCCTTGTCTATTTACACATAAGGGTTTGCTGTAGGGGTCAGTCAACTTCACAAAGTCATATGGTTATAGGGTCATGGTCATCATCGATTGTGTCTGGGAGTCGGGGCAGTTCTATGAGCCTCGCCACGGGACGGGTGTAAGTGCGACCCTGGACAAGCACTTCAGCTGCTCGGACCTTGCCGTCGGCACCGGTGATCACTTTGCTTACGCGGCCGGCCGGCCACATAGCTCTGGGCAGTGATTGATCAATAATCATGACGACTGTTCCTTCTGTCAAATTGTCTCTCTCCTTTACCCACTTCTGGCGGGTCTGTAGAGACGGTAGGTAGTGCAGTAGTAATGTCCTTTGTTGTGCACTCTCTATGGTGGGGTCTGCGGAGATAACAGTGCTCAATCCACAGAACACAGACTTCTTATTTTCCACCTCCTCTGGACTTGCTTCCCTCGGGATAGGCATGGGCCACTGTCCTTCCGGGAGTCTTAGGAATGCGGAGCCGTCACTGTAAGCATTGTGACGGGTGAGGTCATCCAGGGGCATTCCCCGGGTGATGACGTCAGCTGGGTTCTGTTTTGTATCAACGTAGCGCCACTCTGTTTCTCCAGTTAACTCTTCGGTTAAGTCTTGAATCTCGGTGACTCTGACTCCCACGAAGACTTTGTACTTGCATGAGTCCGATTTGATCCAGGCGAGTACTGTCGTGGAATCTGACCACAGGATTGTTCTAGACACCGGTATGGTGAGCTCACGTTGGATGAGCGTGGCTAGGTGCGCTCCGGCTAGGGCTGCGCAGAGCTCTAGACGTGGGATAGATTGTTGCTTGCGTGGGGCTATTCTCGAGCGGGCGAGGACAAATGCTGTGTAGATCTCTCCCCCCTTTTCTTGGGCCCGCAAGTAGGCTACTGATCCGTATGCGACCTCTGAGGCGTCACTGAAGACGTGTAAGTCCATTTTACATGTCTCTGGCCTCACCGTGGGTGGGAAGTAGCTTCGGCGCATATTAACGCCTGGGAGTGAGTGGAGCTCCATCTCCCACTCTCTCCAGGTGGATGCAAAATGTGCGGGAATGGGGTCGTCCCAGCCCTGGTCCTTGTCCCATAATGCTCGTACAATCAATTTTGCCCTGGTGGTGTACGGTAGAATACATCCTAGCGGGTCATATTGTCGGGCGAGTGTTGTGTACACACTCTGTCTGGTGGTCGGCGCCGCCGCCGGCCTTCCCTGCTCCGTAGTCAGGGGCTTGTGTCTGTAGTGAAGCGAATCTGTTTTGAATCGCCACACCAATCCCAGGGTCATCTCCTGGGCTTCTCCCGGGATTGTAGCCATCCAGGTCTCGCTGCTGGCTGCCTTGTCGTCGGAGGAGAGGCTGCGCAGTACTTGCGGATCGCTGCTGGCCCACTGCCTGAGATCAAAGCCGCCTTTGATCAATGAGGCGCGGAGTTTAATCAGGAGAGCCTCGGCTTCTTCCTGGGTTGAAAGGCTTTGTAGACAGTTGTCTACGTAGAAGCTGTTCTTTACGCTGTGTCGGACCTCTTCGTCCGCTGCTGGGTCCTCTGCTACATGTTTCTGTAGTGCAAATGTAGCACAGCAGGGGCTGCACGTCGTTCCGAAGGGGAGGACTTCCCATTGGTAGATGGCTGGGTGCTCATCTCCTGGCTTCTCTCTCCATAGGAACCGTAACAGGGGCTTGTCCTCCTCTACTAATCTCACCTGCAGGAACATTCCTTTAATGTCCCCGCTGATGGCCACCTTTTCCTGGCGGAAGCGGAGTAGAACGCCGAGTAGGGAGGGGCCGAGTGTGGGACCGGGCAGTAACTCTTTATTCAGATTTTGGGATCCGATCTGGTAGCTGCAGTTAAATACTATGCGGTCTTTACCGTTGTGATGGACCTTGTGGTGAGGCACGTACCACGATTCAGTGGTCTGGTCAGCCTCTTTAATGTCCATCTTTGTGACGTGTCCCGCTGTGATGAGCTTCTCAATCTCAGCGCGGTATACACTCTCTTGGGCGGGGTTCTTGGCTAAGCGCCGCTCCGTGTTCAGCAGGTACCGTTCTGTGGCGTCTGTCTTGGCGTGGAAAGTAGGCATTCCTTCTCGCCGCAAGAGTGGCGTGGCGTATCTCAACACGCCGTTGACCGGGACTCTCTTGGTCCCTGTCTCGAGGAGGTGAATGGCGTAAATGTCATCTTTAGAGCGAATGTCTTTCTTTCCGTTCTTAAAGGGCATTTGTTCCAAGGTCCATAGCCACTCTACGTGTTGCAGGAGTGCGGTTTCTCCCTCCGTAACTCGGGAGTGGAGACATCTAGTGGCTGTACTTCGGTTGAGAGATTTGGCGAGCGGGCCTTGGAGAGTCCATCCCAAACGGGTCTCGACTGCTGCAGGACAGCCTCGGGGTCCGGTATGAACCCGGTCCATCGGGACAATGAGGTCTGCATGGTCGGAGCCTATCAACAGGGTCGGCATAGCATTGTCTATGAGCGGGATCGGTAACTTGCGCAGATGTGCATATTTCTCCATCAGCTTGGCGACGGGGTATGTGTACCGCGACAGTCCTATTTCTTGGCTGGTGAAAGCGTCTGTAATCTGGTACCGTCGCTCAGGCTGGCCGCTTGCTGCGATAGAGAATGAGACATTCTCGCCCTTTATCGTCTTCAAATCTCGTCTTATTGTCCGAATTGTCATTTGGGTTTCGCTTCCCCGCAGCCCTAGCTGGGCCGCAGCGGAGGCGAGCAGAAGGGTCTTCTCTGACCCGTCATCGAGGACGGCGTAAGTGTCCAGGACTTTATTCTGGTAGCTTAGTGTCACGCGCACTACTTTTAGGAGTACTCGGGCTCCACTGCTGCTGGCGGGATCGATGTACATGACGCTCGCTTTGCTGCTGGATGGTGCGGGTGAAGGGCGCCGTCTGTTACTGTCGTGAAGTATGTCCAGATGGGCTCCATCGCACTTGGTGCACCTTTTCTTTAAGCGGCATTCGGCTGCCATGTGTGAGCGCGCACAGCGAAAGCAGCGCTTGTTGGACTTTATCCATTGACTTGCTTCCTCCGCGTTCAGCTTGGGGAAGGAGTCACATTGCGCTAGCCAGTGTTCTTTCTCACAGTAGGGGCACACTATCTTCCACTTCTCCGTTCTGGAGGGGGTACTGTGGCTCCTGCTGCTCGGTACTGACTCCGATTGGTGCATCACAGTCACCGATCTTCTTCCATCATTTAGTCGTCTGGTTCCTTCTCTGGAGCCAGGGGTGCTCCGTCCGAATGTATCTAGCCGTAGGCTGCTGACTTCTCTCGCCAGGAAGTCCGCTAGATCGAGGAGGTTCGGTTCGGGGCCGTTCGGGTCTCGGTGGTCCCTCTGCCGCCTAAAACGCTCCTGTCTAGCGGGCGGCAGCTTCTCTAAGATCCTTTCCACATTTGAGTTGGCGTAAAGTTCATGCCTCCCCTTCTCTCTCTGCGCTCCCAACATCCCTACCAGGGACTGCACTCTGATGGACAGGTCGTCCAGTGCTCGATTGTCTATGGCTGGGGGTAAGCGGTCGATGTGTCGGATCTCCTGGATCACGTAATCCCATATGCGCCCATACCTCTGGTCCAATGCTACCAGCGCTGCTGTGTATGGGGTGGTGGAAGTCGCGTAGGCGAGCGCTATATTATGTGCGCGGGGTACCTTTAAGTGCTTCAGTAGGATGGCGTATTTATGGCGTTCATCCAATACATCCACCAACATGGTCTCCAGACACATGCGGAGTTCTGTCTACTGGGCCCGGTTCTCTTGGGTGAAGTCGGGTACCATAGGCGTGCCAATGTATGACGCTGACTGTGGATACATCGGCGAGCGTTGGGGGAGAGGCCTACTAGGCGAGTCTCCTCCCGCTCCTTGGTATGGGCTGGTACCGGCAGTGTACCATGGCCCGCTTGTCCAGGTGCTGTTCCTCGGTGCGGGTCGTGCGTCGTGCTCACCCGTGTATAGAGTCGGGGGTCTGTAGCGCAGCTCCGCGGGAGTATAGCCTGGGCTGTACCGGACCTCCTGGTCCGGTAGAGTACTGTGCTGTCGTCGGGCGTGGTTCTCCTCCTCTTCCTCTTCGTCTTCAGTTAGGTCATCCAGTGCTTGTAGTCTCTGGTTTAGCCTCTCCACAGGATATGCTGCTCCTTCCCGGTTGCTAGGTCTCGCTTGGACCGGTGGGGGGAGGTGGTCTGTGGGGGGTATAGACCTCGTCTGTTGGTCAAGTTCAGGGTTGTTTACTCGGCTAGGGGATGCCGCCCTGGAGGTGTGTCAAGACGAGTTCCTGGAGCCTCTGGCGGAGGGAGAGGGTGTTGTCCGTCTGATCAGCTGTTCTATTAGTTGCGCTTGCTGTCTGTCGCGCTCTGCGTCCCGTAGAGCACCAGCAGCTGCTCGCTGGCTGTCTGCTCGGTCTCGGGCCACATTCTCTTCCCTCTGAATGCGTCTTATTTCTAGACGTATATGCTCTTCTTCGCTCCGCTGCTGGATCTGCAGTCGGTCGCGTTCAGCAGCGGCGTTCAGGCTGATGAGGAAGGCCTGCTGTAGGGTCCTCTCTGCCTCGCTGGGAGAAGGCGGTTGTATAGGGGAGCCTTCCCTCGGGGTACTCCTTGCGGAGCCTTGGAGCTCTATCTCCACGGTGCTCTCCCCGTCTTCTTCCGTGCCGAGTTCTCTCTCGGTAGCGTTGTATTCCTCCCGGGACTCATCGGGGACTACTTCTTCAGTACTGGCGGGGTGTGAAGTCATGTCTGGTTCCCACTGGTCCCCACCGTGAACTTGGTCAGTTACATTAGAACCCGTAGGGGCCTCTATGGTCGGGGTAGTCTGGGCGTTGGGGTTAGACATACTTTTACTTTCTAGTTTTACCGCGTTTACTGTTAGTAGAAGACTAGGTTGTTGACTGACAGCGTAAGCCTCTAAGTACTGAGGGAGCCGTCGTTCGCGCTGCGGGCGTTGGTTAGGAGGATCGTTTCGTGGAGTGTTCATCATAGGCCATTTCAATATTAATAACACTATATTAATATTACACTGATTACCATCCGGCTCGAAAGACCAATTGTAACTGAGGGGTACAATTCCCTGACTGTATTACTAGATATGATACTTACTACCACTACCTTTGTACTTAATATTCGGCCACCCAGTACTCGGCATAAATATATTATGATGAACACTGTCACGTAGATGAAACGGATCCAACACAAATGTACGAATTAGAAATAGGTCTTTATTTCCACACAGCGATGGTGTGTAGAGCAAGCACTTAATCAAATCAATCACATTTATGAATGGGAATTAGTATGCACTTTTATGGCAAGAGTATTCGTCGGTATATCAATAGAGAATGTCCAATCTCTGAAGGCGCAGGTGGTACATATACGACCTGGAATAGTTTAAGGAATAACAGCAATGGTACTTTAATGATTATAGACTGGATACACTAGGGGGGGTTAATCCGGTCGCTTGTAAGCCGACAGGAGTAGGAAGGGGGGGGGGTAGAATCCGGCTGCCTCATCCGGCCAAGGGTATCCCAGGTGAACCCACTGTAGTGCCGTTCAATGCGCCGGCGATCCTTGGACCACAGATGAAAGCAGGTGGACTCTTTGTGGGCCGGCGTCCTCCGGTCCACGGAGGAGAGACGTGAAGCGACCTCGTCTTGCAGAGCGTCTCCTCACCTTGCGTCCTCTCCAGGGGGGGGGGTTCCAACACACGGCAGTGTCGGGGGTCTTTATCCATGGAATAATCAACGTATACAAAGCATAATCCGTGCCGGGGAAGGCGGGCTGTCGTCGGTAGAATAATCCGGTATACAGGTCCACTCGCTCGTCGGCTCTGGGGCTCCTCGGGTGCAGCTTCACGTGGGGTCTACCACCCTGGATAAGCAGCCAGTTATCTGCCCGAAACGATGGGGTACTGACTACGGTAGTATTCTCACCGCACGAAGCACTATATATTAACAGACTATTATTAGCTTAATAGACTACGTCCAACTCGACGATATAGTGCCAAATATGACTATTCAAATATTAATATACACGATGTCTCAATACCGATGGTAGGCGAACTTGGCCTTACTCCCACACGTGGCGTCGCGGGGAGGCTTTACGTCTGTGACTCTATTGGAGGGTAAGAAACTGGACTGAAAAGGAAGTCCTACTTTAGTAGCGCAGTATATATACGCACTATGAACAAATAGTCCCATTAGTGGTGCGGTAGCCAGATTCCTACGCGGAACTAGGACTTGTTCGTACATGTTGAGCGGTACGTTTGAACTGGGTCTGGGGGTATGGCAGCCTGGCACCAAGGTCTCGACCAATAGTAGAATGGAGACTATTATGGGATGTTCAGTAGGCTAGAATGGATATTCAATGCATATTGTACAAGGAATATACAAGGGATATCAAGGAATATTAGAGAATATACAAATACAATTAAATATATATATGTAAATAAATATATATATTCGGTTTAATCTGGCCCTTCACAACAGTGTTCATAAAATAAACGTTATGCTGTTTCTAACGCAGGGCCTTCATTTTCTTCTCTCTGATTTAGATTTCTCGCCTGGCTTTGGTAGGAGGCACCAATTCAGAGAACCTGATCAGACTGATGTTGAAAACTGCTATGACCAACGCCCTGGCCAGTGGGTTCAACTGGGCTGGAAAGAAAGACAAGCGTTGTTCAGAAAGCAAGAAGCCATTCAAGCACACCACACTACAAGCCTGCATGTTTGGTGAGCTTCCTCCCCTGCAAACTACTTCATAGGTTAAGTTTAGGTAGTGAGGTGGTGATGCTGGTGATGCTGGTGATTCAGAATATAATTATGCTGTTGCAAAAACTTAAAAAAAAAGTGTTATGTTGGAATAAAGTGATGAAAGTGCAACCTATAAGAAATGGACAACGTAATTGGTGAGCTTTAGAGGTGCATGGATACACATTGTATTGCCTAGATCAGTGATTCCCAACCTGGGGTCCGCCAGGGGGCGCAGGGGGTCCGCCAGACCACAGATGATTTGAGGTCTTTTTTTTTATATTTTTTTTTTGATTTTTTTAGATTTTTTTTTTTTTTTTTTTTAATCATCAGAAGCATGAATAGTCTCTCCACTACAATAAAAAATAAAGATAAATAAATAAACATCTAGACATGATTTTTGAACGTTAACAGTAGGCTACCGGGTAGCCGCTAAAACGCGAATCAGTTGACTGTATCACTTTCTGTAGCTAGCCTAGCACGCTAGTTAACTTTCTCGGCTCGTCTGCAGTCAGCCGCCAGAGGCGAAAATGTGTGACAAACGAAAAGGAGATGACGGCAGCTCATCTGCAAAAAAAGTTAGGACCTACAGCAATCGCGAAAATTACATCACCATGGGCTTCACTGAGGGACCAGACAAACAACCTGAGTGTGTGATTTGTGGAGAAAAGTTGGCAAACTCGAGCCTGAAGCCCAGCAAGCTGAAGAGACATCAGGCGTCTAAGCACCCAGAAACCGTTGGGAAGGATCCAGACTTTTTTCGGAGGAAAGAACAGTCTCTCAAGGCGAACAAGCCTGTTGATGTTAGAGTAGCGTGGAGCAGGGGTGGCAGTGATTTACAGAAGGCTACCGAAGCCTCCTTTGAGTGTTCGCTTTTAATTGCAAAAGCAAAGAAACCGCACAATATTGGCGAGCAGCTCATCAAACCAGCCTGCATCAAAATGGTTTAGAAACTGTGCGGCCCACAGGTGGCGGATAAACTAAAATCAGTACCACTCTCGAACAATGTAGTGAAAGACCGAATTGATAAGATGTCAAGTGATTGCGAGCAGCAGCTGTCAGAAAAGCTTAGAAAGGGTCCATTTGCCATACAACTTGATGAAACTACAACTGTCGCAGACGAGGCTGTGCTCATCGTTTATGTGCAATATATTGAAAATGAGGATCTGAAGCAGGACATTCTCATGTCAGTCAACCTTACTACCAGGATATTTTTACTGCAGTGGATTCTTACTTCATTCAACATAAATGCAAACCGTTCACCATTAGGGCCTGATTTGAGAGGATGAATACAGGATTTGAATATTGGCCAAAATTTTGAAATACATATGGTGCAAGATTAGATTTGTTGATTGAAGGCACAAGTCAAAGAAGCATAGTGGGTCTAATTATGATGCATATGCCTGTGTATAAGCAGTTTGTTATTAAAATGACAAAAAAAAGGTATTAAACCCAGCTAGGACAGATTCTCTCTGCTACTGATTGGAATTTCCTGTCTCATATTTAGTTTAATTTGTTGCATTGATTTGTTCCATAAATGCAAACCGTTCACCATTAGGGACTGATTTGAGAGGATGAATACAGGATTTGAATATTGGCCAAACATTTTGAAATGCATATGGTGCAAGATGAGATTTGTTGATTGAAGGCACAAGTTAAAGAAGCATAGTGGGTCTAATTGTGATGCATATGCCTGTGTATAAGCAGTTTGTTATTAAAATGACAAAAAAAAGGTATTAAACCCAGCTAGGACAGATTCTCTCTGCTACTGATTGGAATTTCCTGTCTCATATTTAGTTTAATTTGTTGCATTGATTTGTTCCATAAATGCAAACCGTTCACCATTAGGGCCTGATTTGAGAGGATGAATACAGCATTTGAATATTGGCCAAATATTTTGAAATGCATATGGTGCAAGATGAGATTTGTTGATTGAAGGCACAAGTCAAAGAAGCATAGTGGGTCTAATTGTGATGCATATGCCTGTGTATAAGCAGTTTGTTATTAAAATAAAAAAAAAAAAAGTATTTTATGGTATCTTATTAGGAGGGGGTCCGCGAATTTCATCAGAGATGTTTGGGGGTCCCTGGGGGGAAAAAGGTTGGGAACCACTGGCCTAGATGGTGTCAGGCTAGGCGATTGCTTAATTCTCTTTCCTGTCCAGTCTAAGGCTGAGGTTACACCTTTCGTATCATTTCGTATTGTTTTCTTATACGTATCGCCGCGTATCGCCGCGACGTCATGCGCCTCGAGTCACACTTTCGTTTTTTTTCCGTTTTTGTCAGCCGAGCACACTGATGTAGTACACTGCCAAAGCAGTAGGTGGCAGTAGGTGGCAAACATGAAGGCAATTTCAACCAATCAGAACGAATGTGCCAATACACTTCCTGGTGGAAGCTCCAGCAAAGAAAATGTCAATAAGGCAGGCGCCTATGCCGCACCACCATCTTGCTATTTTACTCAATGCAGCAATTCTTTTTTCAGCAAAGCCTAATAAAAGTGCAATAAACAAAACGGATACATTCACTGTGTGTTCTGCCTGTCATTTGTTGATGAAACAAAACTAACATCAACACAAGTGACCACCAAGAGCGGATAGTTTAGTCTAAAAAACGATCGGTAGCATTGTTAGCTGCATGCTAACGTCAATGGAGTATGCCATTATAACAATATAGCATTGTGGCTAGAAGCTAACGTTAGCTCACGCTACTTAGCCAGCACGAAACTGATGATATCGCGAGCTATCAGTAGTTAGATAACATTAGAGACAACGCTGTGTGTATTAAACAAAGGTGAATAGATGACTGGGCCATTTTGTTTAATGCTTGTTAAGTTGAAAGAGGAACTCTGAGCTAACAGGGTCTGAATCCTGATAGCTCACGTTAGCCAGCTGCTCATGCAATCGGTAATGCTAGCAGAATGAATGGATGTAAACTTTATTTAACATATTGCATATGGGTACAATACAATACGGCTCAATACAAACAATTGTTAAGGGAATGCAGACTGTTGTAGCTTGGACTGGGGTCCTTATAACAATAACTTGACAACACATGGTAGCTGAAGCTATTTGGGACACGGAGCTCTGTCCCAAACACACACACTGTTGTCACCGGAAGGGCACGCAGATGGTATCTACTGCGCATGGGCGTTTTCGCAACAACTGCTCCGTGCTGACTACACGCTGTTGTCGAAGCGTTTTTTTTGCGTATCTCCAAACGCAAACACAATTTTGCGTTTCAGCCGTATCCACAAAAAAACGCCAAAAAACGCATTTCTGTGTAGATAGGACATCAAACGTCGTCAAAAACGTATAAAAAAACGCCAGGAATACACTAGTCTAACCATAGCCTAACTGGATGCTGACTGTAGCTTGTTACTGTAGACCTACAGAGTGAGTAATTGAGTGATTAAAAAAAATCGCACTTGTGTGAAGTGAGGGGTGCTCTTATCATCGTACATCATCTCACCCACCTCTCTTCCTCACTTTTTTATTTGTGTGTCTATCAGCTGCTGCTCGACAGTTTGACCCCAAGCTGACCGACCAGGACTACAGCGAAACTGTCAAGAAGTGGCTTCGTTATGCGCCAGACCGGGAGGGAGGCATCTCAAGGAACCGAAGTGACCCAAACTTAAGTCAAGCGAACCAGAGTCAAACTTAGGGTACCCCAGCACAGCACACACTGTTTCCCTGGTTCATACAGTACAAGGAATTACCCTCATGGACACTGTTCTTCCATGGACGGCATCTACTTGAATGACTACTTGCTTCAGCCTGTTCTTGGAACCGAAGTGACCCAAACTTAATTGTCAAGCGAACCAGAGTCAAACTTGGGGTACCCCAGCACACTGTTTCCCTGGTTCATACAGTACAGCCTGTTCTTGCAGTGTTTATTTTTATTTTTTTTTATTTTAACCTTTATTTACCCAGGGTAGGTTCGCTGAGCACGGATGCTCTTTTTCAGCTACGCCCTGCTTCACATTCACAGAGTTCCATTCACACCTGGGAGCTGCCCAGGCCTAACAAAATTAATAGTTGGTTTCAGGTTGCCGACCGACCCTGCCGATTTAGGTGCGACCCAATATATTTTATGAGTTTTTAGAAAAAATTCTAAAATTTTTTTTTTTTTTTTTTTTTTTTTTTTAATAAAGTTTCATAGAAATCTTAGTCAAACATTTAGTATTATGGATATTAAACATGCTGGCAGAGTACATGCATCCATGTTGTTGTGAACATTTTAATTAAATAAAGAAATTCCCTATCCATAGTCGCCGTGGGAAAGAATAAAATAAAAAAATAAAATAAAATAAATTCCCTACCTACCCATGGCCAAACTGACAACCAACCTGAAACCAACTATTAATTTTGTTAGGCCCCAGTACAACCACAGTCTGACACTGTTGGCCACTGAGCAACTCCACTGGAGCAGTTGGGGGTTTAGTGCCTTGCTCAAGGGCACTTCAGCGGTTGGTGTTAAGGGTATGGGAGAGAGTTATATGGGAGAGAGTTATAGAAACATTAGGGGTGTAACGGTACACAAAATCCACGGTTCGGTACGTACCTCGGTTTTGAAGACACGGTTCGGTATTATTTTCGGTACAGTGGGGGGGGGGGGGGGGAATCCAAAAAAAATTGCTTTTCATTTATCTATTTATTTAACTGTATTAAACAATATAAAACTAATTGGCCATAATTGACTGAGCAAACTAATGCTTACTGCTGTAACCTACTAATAACACTTAAGTAAATCTGAAGATTATTATATAGCAGATGCCTTGGAGGATAAGTCGTGGACAACTGTAGATCATCTAAGCTCCACTGTGTTTAAATTCAAATCCTATGCCATTGTTATTTAACCCTTGTGTCTGAAAACTAAAGTATTATACTCTTATTAGGGGACTAAATTGAAAAACTCCATAAAAAGATTATGTTGAAATAATTTCCCACTTTCTTTTCCATAAATATTTTATTCAACTTCAGCCCTGATCATAACCATTTTTTATATTATTTTTGTAATGAAATACTCCCACTTTTCTGAAAAGAGTTGTTAAATATGACCAAAAAAAAGAATATGTGGTGGTTATGATCGGGCTGAAGTGGAATAAACAATTTATGAAGAGTAAAAAAAAAAATACAAGATAATTAAAAGATTATGCCACATATTATGTTGGCTACAAACATAATCACTGCAAAGTTATCAAACAAATACGAATCTGATCAGACACAAGGGTTAAGTTGTTGTTCCCTTTCTAATTTCCTCAAACATCTAGTCTAGTTAATGTGATCAATATTATTTGACAATTGATGCTTTTTGTTGGACATTTCAGTCAGTAGTGAGCTCATACTTTGAGCTCATAAATTTATAGTTAAAATGATTGAGACAACGCAATCTTGTCTTCGTTGTGCATGAATGCGTGTGCTCACCACACACAATATGTGTGTCACTATTCTGGCAGTGGCTATATATGTATTGTTAATGAAAGCCTGTTATAAGGTCTGTTATTTTTTTTGTGTAAAAGGTATGGTCACTGGAAGTATGATACCCTAGAAAAAAATAAATTTTCATATTAAAGCCATGTTGTCATTTTTGTTCACACATTTTTGGAAATATGGTCATATAAGAATTGTATTATTATTTATTTAACAATAGTGTGTTTAACAGCAGGAAAAAAACATGTAATGTTATGATGTATACATATCAGCAGCAATATTTTAATGTAAAATGTACATTAATCAGTATTGATTCCTTAACTTTACAAGTTACAAGTAGATGTACAAGTTACAAATGTACAAGTAGAGTACCATTTAGATTATGGTTGAATAAACATTGATGTCTAACATTGATTCAATATAAAATCAACTAAAATGTGCATGTAGATTACCATTTAGATTATGGTTGAATAAACATTGATGTCTAACATTGATTCAATATAAAATCAACTAAAATGTGCATGTAGATTACCATTTAGATGATGGTTGAATCAACATTGATATAGTATCAGTTATGGTTGACACCTAACGTTGATTCAACATGTAAGTCATAGACAACGATCTGTATAATTTCGATGTCAGGCTTCAACATAGATTCAATATTTCTGCCGAACCCTATTTCAACGTTGATTCACAAATTTTTTGCTATCTGGGAGATGATTGCCGATCGGTATCAATGGCAAAAAACTGTATCAGGGAATCCCTCATTGAAATGGCCATACTGTAGGAAAGCCCTGTTAATAAGACTACTTTGTTCTGTAATAGCCCTTTAATATGTTGTTGTTGACAGGAAAGGGTAATTGATTTATGCAGTGTAATCGTTCAGCGTGAAGTGCTCCAGCTAGTGTCGCACTCTAGTCTTCTGATAACGTTACTGGCCCTTTAAGAGTTTCTCCTTCGAACGTGTGCGCAAGCTGTTCTCCGTACTGCTGTCTGATGGTGCAGCTGCGGCAGTAGTAAGATCTGTCCCTTTGAGGAACGTGTGCGTAAATGACACGTGAGTACAGTACTTATGTTTAGTCCTGCCTAATTCATTCCTTCAGCTTACTCTACCCTTACAGTATGTTCACATTGATCTATTTCTGTTGACGTTGTTTCTCTCTTTTATTGAAACGCTGCGCCGTTAGCTTAGCTGCACGTTAGCCAGCCTAGGTTGCCCCTGCTATGATATGCTGCTGCGCTGCGTGGTTAGCTTAGCCGCACGTTAGCTAGCCTAGGCTATATAACTATAACTCACTCATTACCCCTAGTGAATTGAATGTATCTTTACACCTGGTCTACAGTCCGCCTACCTATATTGTTTACAAGCATTACATGAGTAATTCCCTGCATAGGCTATGTAGGTTATATATAAAAACTCTGGTTAAGTGAATGTCTTAGTTACCAGTTGCACTATATTACTAATGAATATTATTGTAGCTATAGACCACATGTTTATGACATTATGTTTATGTACGTCACTACTGTGTTTACTAATGTATACTGTATTGTATTCCTTTGTGTTTACTAATGTATACTGTATTGTATTCCTTTGTAGACAACCACACACATGCAAATTCCCAAATACAACCACATTAACTGCAGCACGCCTCTGTGTGATTCTTTAATCGGAGTCACAACCCCATAGTGTCCGCCAGCTCTATCAAACGCACCCTGTGGAGGCCCTAGCCCTCCGTTTCACATACCGTACCATATAAATGGACTGCATTTATACGTATATAGTGGCGGCAGTGGCTCACGAAGTAGAGCGGTCGTCTGGTAATCAGAAGGTTCCAGGTTTGACTCCAGCTCCTCCCGACAGCATTTTAAACGAATCCAGCGTCTAAAGTGTGTGGAGAGGCCGTCTCTTGTGGCCTAAAGAGTATTTGACTCCCAACAGATTCTTTCAGTATCTAATCTTTTCGCCCAGCAATGCCAGCTGGCCGGTGTGTGTGTGTGTGTGTGTGTGTGTGTGTGTGTGTGTGTGTGTGTGTGTGTGTGTGTGTGTGTGTGTGTGTGTGTGTGTCTGTGTCTGTGTCTGTGTCTGTGTCTGTGTCTGTGTGTGTGTGTGTGTGTGTGTGTGTGTGTGTGTGTGTGTGGTGTGTGTGTGTGTGTGTGTGTGTGTGTGTGTGTGTGTGTGTGTGTGTGTGTGTGTGTGCGTGCGTGTGTGTGTGTGTGTGTGTGTGTGTGTGTGCGTGCGTGCGTGCGTGCGTGCGTGTGTGTGTGTGTCTATATTTTCCTCTCCTCTTCTATTACTTGAAACGTGTACATATCCTCCTTTTAATCTGGAGAGGTTTTACCTCAGGTCAATGTGTGCTGTTGAATGGGCGAGTTTAGTGGGGAGAGCTGTGTGTAAGTGGATTTGGCTGTGCCGTTGACGAAGCCGCGGCTCCAGGGACCTCTCAGACACTGCGTCTGCTGGCCGAGACAGCCGGCCCTGACCACCTGTCAACTTAAAACCCATTAAAAACACACCAGAGCTGGAAGAGATGCAGAGAGAATATTGACTCGAACTCTGCCCATGGGGGGGGGGGGGGGGGGGGGTACAAGAGGAATGTCACAGGAATCTGTGGTAGTGGAGAGACATGGGTTTTAGTTGTTGTTGTTTTTTTCTCTCCCGCAGACTGAATTACTTTGGTGGATTGTCAGACAAGGCTCTCTGGATAAAACCAGTGGTGATAGTATGTCCTGAGAGAGAGAGAGAGAGAGAGAGAGAGAGAGAGAGAGAGAGAGAGAGAGAGAGAGAGAGAGAGAGAGAGAGAGAGAGAGAGAGAAAGAGACAACACACTGTCAACACTTCATACTCAGCCCAGTTAGCTGTAACAGACGTTCATGTACAGTGGACTCACAGTTGCCGTCAGACACACAGCCGCTCAGTTCCTTATTCCTTCACATTGCCTTGGCAGGATGAACCGTTGAAGGACAAAAAAGGGCATCCTGTGCTAATTCCTAGAAACTCCAAACTTTTAATTGGGACAAGCAATACAACATTTAAAAAATAATAATAATAATAATAATAATAATAATAACAACAACAACAACAACAACAACAACAACAACAACGACAACAACAACAACAACAACAACAACAACAACAACAACAACAACAACAACAACAACAACAACAACAACAACAACAACAGCAACAATGTAATACAAAACAATAAAAGGGTAATTATCGTGCAGCCAGCAGCCTGGGCTTCCAGGAACGCCATAAAACGAATTACTAATGTCTGACAGCAGATGGTTTGGAGGTGTCGAGTAATATCATGAAGGCGTGTATGTGCGTGTCGTGTGTGTATCGGTCTGTCTGTGTGTGTGTGTGTGTGTGTGTGTGTGTGTGTGTGTGTGTGTGTGTGTGTGTGTGTGTGTGTGTGTGTGTGTGTGTGTGTGTGTGTGTGTGTGTGTTTCCGGTGATGACGTCAGTGTGAGAGAGACGCTTCTGCTGTTCTCCCCAAACCCCACAGAGAAAATGTTAGTTTAAACACTACTTATAGTCAACAAAGTTTTAATCCATGGTAGAGTTGAAGTAACCCTAATAATGTCAACCAACGAGGAAAAGAAGAAGAAAGGACAAGGATGCGCCGCAATTGAAACTCGCTCAGCGACAAACAAACAGGACGACGCCGACGTTGAACTTGAACCTGCCGCTGCGGGTGGTCGCGGCGAGGAAAGTCAATGGGAAAATATCGCTGCCCGTGTGGTTCGCGATGTGACTGAAAAGATAAGTGCCCTGATGGACCTAAAGCCTACTGCCCTGACTGCAACACTGGAGGGCTTTAATAGCTGACTGTCAGACAATACCAAACGCATTACAAAGGCGGAATCCCACATCTCAGCGGCCGAGGACAACACATCAACAATAGAAAACAGACTTAAAAAGCTGGAAAAAACAGTGATGACTCTGCAACAGCGGGCGGAAGATGCCGACAATCAAAGCAGACATGAAAGCGTTTGTATTATGGGTTTGAAAGAGGGGACAGAGGGCACACAACCTGTTAAATTCTTCGAGACCTGGCTTCCAACTATGCTTAATATCGATACAGAAAAAGGCAGTGTGAAGATTGACAGGTGTCGCAGGGCTGCAGGAGACATCCAGCCTGATAAAACCAGACCTGTGGTCATAAAATTTCAAACTATGCGAGATGCACAACGAATTACGACCGCAGCACGGGCGAAAGGCGTACTGAACTACGAGGGCAATACACTTCTGATCAGACCAGACATCTCCTATCAGACCAGGATGGAAAGACGTAAATACAACACCGTGTGTGATCAGCTCATCAAAAAAGGGATACGATTTAAAATGCACTTCCCTTTGAGACTAACTATTACACACAACGGCGAGGACCACTCTTTCAAGACCCCACAAGAAGCGGAAGACTTTCTGAAAGGCGTGGATTAAAGGTACTGCCCACCAGTGGAGGTTTCTCTATGACAACACGTGAAACACAAATTCACTCATAATTCATAATTATTATTAATTTACATATATATATAAATTTATTTTATTTATATATATATATAAAAAATTATTTTTTTAATTATTATTATTTTATATTTTTTTATTAGAAAAGTTTTCCTCTGTAAAAAAAATGCCAGTGAATTTTTTCTTTTTAAAAAATTGCCAAAATTGACAGCTCTGAGCAGGCCTGCACTGCAGTAATGACTGCAGTAATTATTCGTGAAGAAAACTTCACAGGTGTGACCCAATGTTATATAAATAATAAATAACAGCCAATCGAAATAGGCTATTAACTTCGTCTAAGCACGGTCTGTGCAGTTAAACTCTTGCCATTGAATGGAGGTTTGAATGATTGACAGCCCTTGCCATCCAATACATGGAGGTTGAATATGATTGGCAGCCTTGCAAATCCAATCAGAGATTGCTGCATTGCAAAGTCAAAATGGGTCCATCTGCAGGTTAGGTTTAGCTCTGGCCAATCTCAAGTTTCTCAAGTTTCTTTATTAGTTGTCATACAGAAGTACAGAATACTTTTATACAAAATGTAACAGAAATAACCATTTTGTATAAAAGTATTCTGTACTTCTGTATGACAACTAATAAAGAAACTTGAGAAACTTGAGATTGGCCAGAGCTAAACCTAACCTCCGACCCTGCAGATGGACCCATTTTGACTGTTTGAAAGAGCAAGGAAGTAGTTTAGTTGTTGTTTAGTAGAAGTAAGCTGTACAGCTATAACAAGTAAAGTCAGGCTAAATTAAACTTTGCGCCAACATTAGGACCGAAGTATAAACCAGCAACTGAGCAACATGAAGAAGTGGACTTATGCATCTGGATCAGAAAAAACGTTGTGGATGAAAAAGTAAGTAGGCTAGTGTTTGTAAAAGCTTGTATGCTAACAGTAGCTAGCCAGCTTAGCCTACATCACAATGATAATCACCAAGCTAACTTACTGTACACACTGTAGGGCTGGGCAATTAATCAAAACAGAATCGCGATATCGATTCATAGACCTATGCAATCTCATTTCTAAGTTATGACTATTTTTTTTTATTAAACTTTTTTTTTTTTTTTTTTTTTACCTTTTTTTTTTATATTTTTTGTATTATTGCAAAACAAAAATTATTAAAAGTCAGTACTCAACACATAATGCATAATGAAATTAACAGTCAAGGTGGTTAAAATTACATGCAAGTACAGAAACAAGACAAAAAAAAAAGTCTATACTAATATTTTAACCGTATACAGTGTATATCCAGCGAAATTAACAATTATACAAATGCTTATATAGGACATACCCCTAATACCTATTTTCTAAAACCCTACACACATATGCTCCAGCTCGAACCCCCCCCTCCCGGACCCCTCCTTGGATAGTACCTCCATTATCCCTCACTCCTAACCAGACACTACCATTATAAGCTAGCTTTTATTCTCTCCACCACTTCTACCCACATTGACATTTTGGATTCGTTGAGACCCAGAATTCTTGCTGTAGATATTTCTTGATATATCACATCGAGATATGTAAGAGACCAAACTTTCCGGCAAATTTTTTCCGGTTGAAACCAGCGTGATGCGATCAGTTTTTTAGCTACTGTGATACCCGATAAGACCAATCTCTTTAGCTGTGGATTTACTGCAAACTCAAAAACATAATTTAAAAGCAATACAGAGGGGTGTACTGGTATATTCCAAGATACGAGTTTTGATAATTGATGGGTCACATCTTTCCAGAATGCCTTAACTGGTGGGCAGTCCCAATACATGTGCATAAATGTCCCTTCGTCTCCATTTGTACATTGGGAGCATTTTGAGTCCTGTTTCAGGCCCATTCTGTTCAGTCTTATAGGAGTCAAGTATGTCCTGTGAATATAGTTAAGATTGATTTGTTGATGGTCCGGGTTCCTTGATGTAAGACGGACATTTGCCCATGCTTCTCGCCAATCAAAGTCACTTTCCAGGTCTGGAATATCCCTCCTCCAGACAGTGTCTAGTTGAAGGGTTTCATACGAGGACGTTAGTAATTGATAATAAAAACCTGATACAAAACCTCCCAATGTTTCTCTTTCATAGAAAAATGTGTGGTATCTGTGGTGTTCAACTGGTATGTGTAATGGAACACCGTGAGACTTCAAACATAGGCGTAACTGTATGTAAAAAAGCCATGTGGACTCGGTGAGGTTAAACTTTGTGCATATTTCTCCATAACTACAGAAGCCCTGGTTATTAAAAATATCCCCTAATGAGTGTATGCCTTGCTCTTCCCATATAGGGAATCTTATAGGACGTTTTCCCATTAAGAGTGCATTGTTATTGAATATGGGAGTGTGATTATGCCATTTTTGAGGGTTAGGGTATTTTTTTTGTGTTTCCCGCCATGTTCGGATTGCATGGGTAATTATGGGGCCAAATTTCCGCTCACAGTGCTTGATTGGAAGTTTAGTGTGTGCTATGTCCTTCAGTCTCTGTGGGGCTACTATGTTTTCTTCCAATTCTCTCCAAGATACCAAAGCCTGGGGATCAAACCATATTGTCAATGGTCTTAATAATTTTACTTTTTAAATTATTTTATCTGGGTTGAACATGATTTGTGGAACTCCCTCTGGTGTTGTGGTCGTGGTATTCACTGACCTTTGGGAAGTATTCCGACATGCACATGGGTATCTTAGTGGTGTAGTGTATCTTGTAGACCAGGCCCATTACAAGTTGCTGTACTCTGTCGTCTACTCTAAGCCATCTAGACTAGGCAGAATTTCAGAGAATGTGCTTGTATAAAGTGCTGAAGGCATTTCGTGTTTATTTTTGGTACACAACATTTCTAGGGGTATTAAGGGGTGCTGAATCCAAATTTGCTGTATACCAAGCTCAAAAATGTCAAATAAGGCCTCAAAATTGAGAAATCCAACATGGCCGCCAGCACCAGGCCCTCTCTCCACAAAAACAGGTGCTAAACCCACAGTTTTTATTCTACTGACATGAAACTTTGCACAGAACATCTGCACCTATGGAGGAAGAGAGTAGGAATATAGCTGGGGTGCAACCATGAGTAACAGGGTGTTTTTGACTGTCTAACTGTAATCTTTGTATAGGTGAGGATAAAAAAAATGACATTTATTCAGTGTTTGCAGGAATACTACAGCAATTTGGTAATAACTGTACAGTGTTGGACACCAACATTAGAATCCCCCAAGTCTTAGCTTTCTTCAGGCACCAAGTTTATGCAAGTAGCTCTTATAGATCTGGATATATAAGCATTTTAATGTAAGCATGCTGTTTTAGGCGAATTTTCTAAAAATAAATGGTGGGGCTTAATGAGTTAAGTGTGACTACACAAGGTACAAACCTGAATTAAATGTGCTTTTGTAAGTTTTCTTACATACATCAACAAGGACGTAGTCACACCGGAGATTCAAGAATCCATACTTGGCGCAGAACACCTTGGACAGGCACAACTGAACATGTTTGTGGACAAACGTTTGTGTGAACCTCCAGATAGTGACCAGCACCTGAACCTGAAATCACCCATTCGAAAGAACAAAGCCAAGACATTTGCCTCTTTGTATGAAGTTGTGCAACTTTCCAAGAACAAGCAAAACACCATCAAAGTGGACAGGCAGATTCTACAAAGGCTCATCACAGCTTACAGAGCAGGTCGTAAGGTAGACCTTGACAATATCCTCCAGCATGAGCTCATGCCCATCACGCCATCTCTGGCCACAACTAACGGGAGTCTACATTCCACCAACAAGTCTGTGTTAGCAAATATACTGACGAAACAAGTTAAAACCCCTGCAGATCTTACCCTTCAGGGACCCAGCTGCCTGGTCATTGATGGCCAAGCTCTGGTAATGGCACTCGGAAAGCCACCTGACACTACAACATTTGGTGACTATGCCAACAAGTTCACTGACACCGTGTTGAAGATGGGAGCAAAATACCAGAGGGTAGATGTCGTCTTTGACAGATACCATGACCAATCCATCAAAACAGGCACAAGGGTGAAATGCAAACAGCGCCACAGACCAGTACGTCGTGAAATCAAAAACAAGTCTGTTCCACTTCCTGACGATTGGTCGAGCTTCATGGCCCTTGAAGACAACAAATCAGATATCGCTCAACTACTCTCAAACCACCTGATAGAACACAGCCCGGATGATGAACCTGTAGTTGTAGTATCAGAGAGGTTTGCTGAAGCGACAACTGTCAAGTCAACAGATCCAGATCTTGAAGTCTCCTCTCTGAGTGCTGACCATGAGGAAGCTGATACACGTCTGATTTTCTCATCCAGGCTCCAGTGGAAACAATCGTCAGCGCGTGACACAGATGTGCTGCTTCTACTCTTGGCTCACTATGACAGAATCCGATGTACGCATCTCTACATGAAAGCTGGATCTCTACATCTCTACATCCACCTGCAAGACTGTATACTCTAGACTGTTTGTCGTTAACAGAATTGTGAACATAATACCTATAACAGAGAGAAAAAAAGGAATGAAGGAACAGAATAAATCACTGTAAGGACAATTGTATCATGTGTTCGAATATACTTGTACGGGAGCTGGCTATAATCTTTTAATTATCTTCTACTCTATTCTATTCAGGAAGAGTCACATGGCATGTATCGAAGCATGCAACTGTAATAAAGTCAACACCTGCCGGAACACTGAGGAAGAGTGTGAATAAGCTGTCACTGTAAGGATTACTGTAACAAGTATTCAAACGTACAGAGGAAGATTCCGGTAAAAAGCGGGAAGGTGGAATAGCTTTCATGTTGAACAACAATTGGTGTGATCCAGGCAACGTGAAAGAGCTTTCAAACCACTGCTCCCCAAACCTGGAGTATATATCCATCAAGTGCCGGCCATTCTTTCTCCCGAGAGAATTAACGTCGGTCATTCTGATCGGAGTGTATATTCCACCACAAGCAAACACAGGCGACGCGCTCTCCAAGCTCCACAACGAGGTAAACAAGCTCCAAGCAGCTAACGTTGACGCTGCTATTGTGGTTGTGGGTGATTTCAATAGCGCTAATCTGAGAAAAGTGCTGCCAAAATTCTACCAGCATGTGACTTCTTCTACCAGAGGCGGGAATATTTTAGACCATTGCTACTCGCAATTTAAGAGCGGTTAAAAATCACATGCTGCCAGTCCTTTCGGCAAGTCAGATCACGATGCCATCTTTCTTGTACCGCAGTATAAACAAAGTCTCAAGCGCATAGTATCGCGAGAGGTGAAGCGCTGGACGGTGGCCTCGGAGGAGACGCTCCAAGCTGCACTAGAATGTACAGACTGGGGGGTGTTCCGCGATAACACAGATAATATTAATGACTACACGGAAACAGTGCTGGACTTTGTTTGTACTTTGGTAGAAGAAACAATCCCCTCTACCACAATTAGAGTTTACCCAAACCAAAAGCCCTGGGTAGACAAATCCGTCCGTGAAGCTCTGAAGGCGCGCACCTCAGCATACAACGCCAGGCTTGTGACAACATGGCAACAACAACATGGCAACATGAATGACCACAAGGTGGTGAGATACAATGTTAGGAGGACAGTAATAGAAGCAAAAAGGCGCTACAGGGATTCAATTGAACTTCAATAACAGCACCAGCCTACAAACCACTGCAATGGAGGAGGGGGGGGGGGCGCTGCTGATGGAGACTCAGTGTTCAGGATAACAGAACATGAGGTGAGGAGGACGTTTAAGAAAGTGAATATCAGGAAGGCAGCAGGTCCGGACGGTATCCCCGGCCGCGTCCTAAAAGTCTGTGCCGACCAACTGGCCCCGGTATTCACTGACATATTTAACCTGTCCTTAGAACAGGCTGTCATCCCCACCTGTCTGAAGAAGTCCACCATTATCCCTGTACCCAAAAAATCCAAGCCAGCTTGCCTCAACGACTACCGCCCTGTAGCTCTCACCTCCATAGCCATGAAGTGCTTTGAGAAGCTAGTGAAGGGCTACATCTGTTCCTCCCTCCCCATCAACCTGGACCCCCTGCAATTTGCATACCGCCCCAACAGGTCCACGGAGGACGCCATAGCCCATGTGCTGCACACATACAGCTCAGCATTCAATACCATAGTCCCCTCCAAACTCATAGCCAAGCTCAGGGACCTGGGCTTGAACTATGACCTCTGCCAGTGGGTCTTGGACTTCCTGACGGGCAGACCCCAGGTGGTGAGAGCAGGCAACTGCACCTCCTCATCCAGCACTCTCAACATAGGGGCCCCCCAGGGCTGTGTCCTGAGTCCCCTCATCCACTCCCTGTACACACATGACTGTGTGGCACAGCGGAACAACAACACAATCATCAAATTTGCTCACGACACAGTAGTGGTGGGCCTGATCTCTGCAAACGATGAGAGGGCCTACCTGGAAGAGGTTAAGGTTCTAGCGGGATGGTGTCAAGAGAACAGCCTCTCCCTGAACATCAGCAAAACAAAGGAGATGATTGTGGACTTTAGGAGGTCGGGGTCAGGGACTACAGCCCCCTCAGCATCGACGGGGCACCGGTTGAGAGAGTGAACAGTTTTAAGTACCTCGGAGTCCACATATCCGAGGACTTGACATGGACCACACACATTGACAGTGTTATCAAGAAGGCACGACAATGCCTCTACTTCCTTAGGCGCTTAAGGAAGTTCAACGTGAGTCAGAAGATCCTCAAGAACTTCTACTCATGCACAATAGAGAGCATCCTGACTGGCAATATCACCTCCTGGTTTGGGAATAACACTGCACAAGACCGCAGCAGACTACTACAGAGAGTGGCCCGTTCAGCCGAACGCACAATTGAAGGTGGGCTTCCCACTCTCCAAGACATTTACAACAAGCGGTGCATGGGCAAGGCTAAGAGAATAATCAAAGACTCCAGCCACTCAAACAACTGCCTCTTTGAACTGCTGCGATCAGGCAAGCGATACCGGAGTCTCCATGGCAAGCACAGAGAGACTCAGAAGGTGCTTCTATCCCCAGGCCATCAGGATGCTCAATGAATGAACAATGAACAATAAGCAAACCATCAACACACCCACAGCGCACATACACTCACTTAAATAAACAACACACTGTAGCACCCACTTTACCACGTTAGACACACTTTACACTTTATATTTATATTATTGGTAAGGAAATTGCACATCATTCTCATTCCTTATTGCACCTCACCACTACAAGGTGGCACCACAAGCTAAGCTATACCTCACCATTTTTGTACCAGCTGTACATACTGTATATAAACACTGACTGAACAATTGTTGTTTACACTTGTTTACGTACTTGACTTCTTGACTTTCTATTTTATACTTATTATACTTATTTTATACTATCTTGTTATTATCTAGCACTCTCAGGAGCAACACAGAAAGAAACATTTCATGCAAAGTATTCTGTATTCTGTATGACAACTAATAAAGAAACTTGAACATTCACTTATATTGATATGGTAAAATAACCTTTTTATTTTATTATATTAGAATCTATTCTATTCTATTCAGGAAAAGTGGCATTAGATGAATCATGCAACTGCAAGACACCTGCGACACCTGCCTGAATACGATTGATGACTGACAATAAATTACTGTACCTAAGCTACTGTACGCATATTAAGGACTATCTAATTTGCATAAATGACATGTTGATTAAAAAAATTCAAGAGAAAAGAGTTTGATGAATAAATCCATGGCCTGGGATCATCCTGCTTTTCTTTCTTATTTGGTTGATGAGTTATGCATCAATAACGACCACCGTTTCTGCTATAAATATGAGTTTCAAGCAACATTTTCACAACTGATCTAAAATCAAGATATGATTTTAAATTCCTCATGTATGCAAACATATAAAAACACATTTCATTCATGTTTCTACCTTGTTTAGTCAAAAAGATATGCACTTAAATAGACTTCAGCCTGGCGCTGGCGGCCATGTTGGATTTCTCAATTTTGAGGCCTTATTTGACATTTTTGAGCTTGGTATACGGCAGATTTGGATTCAGCACCCCTTAATACCCCTAGAAATGTTGTGTACCAAAAATAAACACGAAATGCCTTCAGGGTTATGATTTTCTGAAAATTGACCCTGTCTAATCCTAGGTTGTCAAAGTGGGCAGGGGTGAGGTGGGTTTTAGGAGTAAGGTCAAGCAGTAGTCTGACCAGTTTGTTTTGTGATGTTTGTAATCTTGTTTTT
>NC_140173.1:59308992-59321492 GCF_963971535.1 Notolepis coatsorum | reverse complement strand
ATTGAAAGTGCATAATGTCATAAATCATAATTGGCTGCTCAGACAGGTCATCATGAGACGTCATCAGCCATCAGGCCATACTCCGGTCTAGCTGACTGTACCCCTGGCTCTCTTATCATCAGCATTATGAGATAGTAACTAAATAGTAACTCACAGCCACTTGGAAAAGTAAGTGTTTGGCTTGTAAAAAGTAACAAGTTAGATTACTAATTACTGAAAAAAGTAATCAGATTACAGTAACTCGTTACTTAGTAACTAGTTACAGTAACTAGTTACTGGCATCACTGGTCACACCACCATACGTAACTCTCCACCAGGGCTCTATACTCCTCCTCCTCCTCCTCCTCCTCCTCCTCCTCCTCCTCCTCCTCCTCCTCCTCCTCCTCCTCCTCCTCCTCCTCGGTGTACTGCAACTGACAATGGAGGAGTCATCGGAGGACTTCTGTAAGTGGCACATACTCGAGTTGAAGCAGAAGTCGGAGGTATGGCGGGTGAACAGGAAGGGTGATGGCACAGGAGCTTCATAACACAACACGTGCGCACGTGTGTGTGTGTGCGTGCATGCGTGTGTGCGTGCCTGTGTGTGTGTGTGTGTGCCAGGGCTTTATTATGGTCTATATTTGAACAGATTGTCCTGTGAACAGCACAATGGCTCATCTTAACGTATCATCTTGTAGCACACCATTGAAATCATTCACTGCATGATGTTATATTTCGTATGGCTTATCGCGTCACGCTCAAGCCTCGTGAGATACCCCTTATCTCCTGTACCTACTGTACTCCACCACGAAACAACTTGTACACCCACACCTGACCGGGTCCCGCCTCTATGGAGGCGTAGCCTATAAGACCATGGCCCTGGTCACCAAACACCATTCCTCTATTTTCGTTCCATCATATTGGATGCTGTGCATCGTATGTAACTAGTAGTATGAAAAGATTAGAGAAAGTTTGTAATGTTGAAAGCTTACCGGAGGTTTGCTTTTCCCTGGCATCTTTGGAGCATGTTTCAGCGACACATTGGGCCTGTGCTGATGTTTCCTCGGCTGACGGCGGCAGACCGAGGGGCAGCGTACAAGGTTTGGCTATCAAGTCGGCTTGTACAAAGGTAAGGCCTGTGTCATTAGGCATCAATGTCAGTATTGGTAATGCTGTGGAGTATGTTTCGGCGCCAGGGCCGGGGCGGCTTGGTGATCGTTCCACTGCAGTGGACGTTTTCCTGCTAACGTTAATGCTACTACTGCTACTTCTGCTAATGCTAACGACGCAGCTGAAATGGGTCGTTGTTCTAATAATCCCCGCCGCGGGATACCGCTTTTCCCTCCTCTTACCAGCTTCATTGATGAAGGTCAGTCGGTGGTTGATGTGCGGGGTTTCGCTGAGTCCTATTTACCTTTTTTGCAGGTGAACGGGCTAACAACAGGGTGCAGGCCGGGTGTACCGTGGCTAAGTAGCCAGGTAGCTTTGTTCCTGTGCCCCGGCGGGGATGAACGACGTCCCGCCCGGCCGATGCTTGATAGCGAATCGGCTCGTAGGGTGGCAGTATGGACGGATGAGTTGTATACTGCTACAGGATGGTATTTGGCGGCGGCCAGTGTTATGGCTCAGCTGGCTAGTTTCCTATCCACATTGGGTCCAGCCGACATTGTAAACATGGTTCATGTTTGTGGTGTTATGGAGATCTTGACTCAGTCGCAAGCTATAACTGCGGGGAGGATTAGGATGCTATCAACGTTGGTTGTTAGGCATGTTTGGTTGGAGAAATCTCCTCTTGGGGAAGAGGATAGGTTTTCTCTCCTCACGACTCCTTTTTCCACATCTTTTTGGGCATTCTGTGGAGGCGCAGGCGGTTGTTGATCTGGGTCCTACACCGCCTCACGCTGTGCAGCCAGAGGTGGGAGCACGGTCTCGTCAACGACTGTGGCGAGATCCTCGACAGGCGGCCATGTTTCCCCCGCCAGTGGTGCCCTGGGTGGAGAGTCAACAGGGTACCACAAGGCCGACAGCCTTGGCGGCCGAGGGATCGGCCATTTTGGGTGAATTTGAGTTTGGTAAAACAAGCCGTCGTCACTTTGCCGCGAGCAGCCCGCTCCCCGTTCAATCCTCTCTCTGTTACCCACGGAAGCGGGGCTCTGATCGTTCTCCTTTGGCTGCGGGCCGCAAACCTTTCTTGAAGCGTATGCGGCCCCATTCTTCACTTCTCATGGGGACAGGGGCTGACACCCAGTTGATGGCTGAGCCTGGGTCTGTCCGTGAGAATGTTCCGTCGCGTGGTTCCTGCACCACAAGTTGTGTGTTGGATGAGCCTGGTGTTACAGCTGCCACTAGCTACAGTGGTCAGCAGGGGGACTCGAGGCCTCTTCTGTTGAATGCACAGCAAGGGTTACCCCGGCTTCGCCTTCGCCAGGCGGGGTATCGCGCTGATGCCTCCCACTCCCGTCACAGCGGCAGTGGTCTGCAAAGGAGAGGCGAGCGTGATTTGGGTGGTAGCAATATCACTGCAGGGCTTCGGCGTGTATGAGCCCATGGGGTCCTCATGCCTTGCGTGTCTAGCTGCGGAACAACTCCTCAGCATGCGCTAGAGGGGTGTTCAGGGGGGGGTGTGTGTCAACCAGTTTGATGACAGCTTCTCCCGTATCAAACTGGCCCTTTCTGTCGGGGTCCCCCCTTGGGTGCGTCGCACAGCGGGAGGGACCGGGCCAACTATCTACTGTTCCTTGCGGCCCAGCGTCAGTTGACGGCGGGTGCGCTGTGGGATTATTTTCACATATGGTGACAAGAATGCCGTCTGGATGGGTGGATAGAGGGAACGTTGAGGGAGGGGCTTGTTTTGCAGTTCGCACAACCCCACCCTCCGTTCTCAGGTTTGGTGCCGACCCTATTGTCAGGGTCAGAAGCAGTGACAGCCCTGGCCAATCTCTGTTGGCAAAGCAGGCCGTCGTTGTGGTTCCGAGAGAGGACGCAATGTCAGGCGTCTACTCCCGTTATTTTCTGATACCCAGGAAAACAGGGGGGGTCAGACCTATACTGGATCTGTCCGCGTTCAATCGCTTGATTGTAGCGAGACCGTTCAGAATGTTGACCGTCAAACTCCTTCTGCTTGCTGTCAGGAGGGGAGACTGGTTCACCTCCATAGACCTGAAGGATGTATATTTTCACATCCCCATTTACCCTCCTCACAGGAAGTTCCTACGGTTCCTGTTTCAGGAACGAGTACCAGAGGATGCCGTTCGGTTATTCTCTGGCTCCCCGCACATTCACCAAGTGCGTGGCGACTGCGCTGGAGCCCTTACGTCGTCGGGGGTTACGAGTTCTATTCTATCTCGACGACATTCTACTCCTCAGTCGTTCGGAGGAGGTTGCCAGGTCTCATACCAGGCTGGTGGTGGAATTCCTCACCAGCCTGGGTTTTGCTGTGAATTGGAAGAAGAGTACCCCTCTTCCCAGTCAACAGGTGGAGTACTTGGGCTTGACGTTGAGGTCAAGGCCCATGATTGCAACCCTCTCGGAGCAGTGTCGGGTGGTTCTCCGTCACGCGCTCGGGGTTTCCGTCTGGGAGGGACGGTCACGGCGCTGCAAGTGATGCATCTGCTAGGCATTATGGCATCTGCTCACACAGTGGTTCCTCTTGGCCTCCTCTTCATGAGGAGGATACAGAGGTGGTTTCTCTCTATGAGAATAGATCCGGTGAGGGACAAAGGGAAACGGTTCCTTTGTCGATATGGGGAGATCTCGCCCACTGGAGGAGGCTGGGTATCCTCACCATTGGGGTCCCCATAGGCAGCAGGAGCTCACACGTCACGGTCTTCACCGACGCCTCTCTCACGGGTTGGGGAGGGACGTGTCGGACCCACGCAGTGGGGGGCAGCTGGACGGGTCATGCTGGCCCAGCTACCCCGCATATCAATGTGTTGGAGTTGAAGGCGGTCCTCCTGGTCCTCAAACGGTTCGACCACCTGGTGGTAGGCGAACACGTTTTGGTCAGGACAGACAGTATGACGGCAGCGGCGTATATCAACAGGCAGGGTGGGACTCGTTCCATCCGCCTGCTCCGGGCGGCGGTCGAACTTTGGCTATGGGCATCCCGCAGGCTGCGTAGTCTGAGGGCGCTCCACATTCCTGGTACAGAGAATATGGGGGCGGATATGATGTCTTGGGGCGGTCCTCATTACGACAAGTGGGAACTCCGCCCCGACATAGTCAGACAGATCTGGGATCGGTTCGGGGAGGCCTCGGTAGATCTGTTTGCGTGCCGACGCTCTCACAAGTGCCCCTTGTGGTTCTCGCTCAGTCGAGCAGATCATCCCCCCTTGGGGGTGGATGCCTTCTCGACCTTTCCATGGCCGCCCGGTCTTCTGTACGCCTTTCCTCCTGTACAGCTGTTGAGTCAGCTGTTGGAGCGGATACGGAGGGAGAGCAGAACGGTGATCCTGGTCGCGCCGGACCGGGGCAAGTCAGTGTGGTTCCCGGTCTTGATCCAGCTTTTGGTCGCTCCTCCTTGGGTCATTCCTTGGTCGGCGACGGCCCTCTCACAGCACGACGGGTCACTGTTCCAGTTTACGATTTTGGGCCAACGGCTGTTGGTGTGGCTGGTGGGAGGGTGAGTCTGGAGAGAATGGACCCTTCGGTGGTTGAGACCATCCGGAGTGCACATGCTCCCTCCACTGTCGCGGTTTACGCGGGCAGATGGCGTGCGTTCCAAGAGTGGTGTAAGGCGGGGGGCTGGGACCCAGTCTCCTGCCCCCTGGATGCTGTCCTGAGTTATCTCCAGTATCTTCTTGGTAGACTGTCGGCTTCGACGGTGAGGGTATATGCGGCGGCTATATCCTCCTATCATGAGGGAATTGAGGGGACTGTTTTGTTCAGCCACCCTCTTGTGAAGCGTTTCCTGCTTGGCGCTCGACGCGTTAAGCCGGTGCAACACTCCTTGGCTCCGACTTGGGATCTTCAATTAGTCCTCGGTCGGTTGTCCTTGGCCCCGTTTGAGCCGCTTGAGCAGGCGCCGTTGGAACGGCTGTCTTTCAAGACCGCGTTCCTGCTGGCTGTCACTTCCGCTAAACGCGTGGGTGAAATCTGTGCTCTCTCGGTACGTCCAGAGTGCCTGTCTTTTCGGGCCGATTGCGGTGCCACTCTGCAACCTAATCCTGCTTTCATGCCTAAGAATATCCGGAGTTCCTTCCGCTCCCGGGATATTGTGGTTCAGGCGTTTCGTCCTCCTCCTCACACTAGTGAGTTAGATGCGGGCTTTCACCTGTCATGTCCGGTCCGTGCTTTGGGGATTTACCTCAGCCGTACTCAGGACCTCAGGGTTACCGATCAGCTTTTTGTCTGTTACGGTGGTTCTCGTGCCGGTAAGGCACTGTCGAAACAGCGCCTGTCCCATTGGTTGTGCGAGGGCATTGCCCTCTGCTACACATTGGCTGGGCAGGATCCCCCTGGGGGCATCAGGACGCACTCCACTCGTGGGGTGGCTGCCTCTGCCGCTCTCCAGGGTGGGGCCTCGTGGAGGACATCTATGCTGCAGCTTCATGGTCCTCCCCGGGCCCCTTTGTAAGGTTTTACCTCATGGACATGACCGGGGGTTCTGTCTCCCAGGCGGTTCTGGGGTCTGTGGCCTTTCCTGCTTCCCGTCCTTTGGTAGGGTAGCAGGAGTGTGTGGGTATGGGCCACAGTGTGTTAGGTCACACGTGGTTCCGCCTGTGCTGTGTGTTCAAGGGGTTCTAGTTCCCTCTGAATGGACGTGTTTTTGTGGACCTCCCAAACTTTCATACTTTAGACTGTTTTCTTTTTACGTTACTGTTTTCTTTCTTTCTACCATTTTTAACCATTGATCTTAACTGATCACTGTGACTTTTAACGTTTTAATCTTTTATCGTTTATGCTGTTGGATTTATTGGTCTTATGTGACTTTTTACTGGACGTGACCTAAGCTATCGAAGCTTGTTGTTGCCATAGCTACAGCTACACGCTACAGTACTCACAGTGTTTAACTCTCCCGAGGAAATGGCTCCGACGTCAGATGTCGCAGAAATGCGAACGGAACTGAAGTCCATTGAGATGCTAGTAATGGATCTTCTCAAGCGTCAAACGGAGCTCATGTCCAGGCTGGCTAGCATGGAGCAAGCGGACGCTGGCTGCTCCAGTAGTCCCTCCTGGGCGAAAGTGGTGAGGGGCCGAAGGAAGCTCTCCCTTCCTCTATATGATCCCTTTGATTCACCTCAACTATCCAATCGATTAAATCCTCTGTGTAATGATCCCGGCCTCCTGGGCTCTCCCTCGCTTCAGTCTCCTGCTGCTAGTGCTGTAGCTTTGCTCAAAGACTATCCGATGCTAGCTACTAGCCAGGCTCCAAGCGAAGCTGCCCGGACGGCCCTCTCCAGCTCTATGGGGGAATTCACATGTATTACATTACCTGACCAACAGCATTTCTCAAGCGGGTGTTCGATAGTGTCTCAAATCATGTCCTTGAAATCATAAATATGTCGCTTCAAACAGGCACTTTTCCAGATGCATTTAAAACGGCTGTAGTAAAACCACTACTAAAGAAAACAAACTTAGATGTAAACAAACTAAAAAGCTATAGGCCAATATCGAACCTTCCATTTATCAGCAAGATATTAGAAAAGATAGTCTCAGTACAAATAAACTCCTTTCTCAAAGATAATAACATCATGGAGGAATTACAATCAGGTTTCAGAACAAATCACAGCACTGAAACGGCCCTTACTAAAATAGTTAGCGACCTCAGGCTAAACTCCGATGCTGGCAAAGTCTCAATTCTTGTCCTATTGGACCTTAGTGCAGCGTTCGATACGATTGACCATAATATCCTGATCAGTCGTCTTGAAAGACTGGTTGGCCTTTCTGATCATGTACTAAATTGGCTCATAACATACATTAAGAGGAGAAGGTTCTATGTTAAGCTTGGAGACAATGTATCCGAGAAACATGACAGCAACTTTGGAGTTGCACAAGGAAGCTGCCTTGGTCCATTACTCTTCTCACTATATATGCTGCCCCTCGGGGACATCATTCGAGACCACAATGTATGCTTCCATAGTTATGCTGATGATACACAACTATATATCTCCGCAGGACCAAATAACACTACAGCCATACAGTCCATTACAAACTGTCTGTTAGCAATAAACAAGTGGATGAACAATAACTTCCTAAAATTAAACGAAAGCAAGACCGAAATCCTATTGATCGGCCCAAAAGCGAAAAGGGAAGTGCTGTGTGAAAATCTGGGGAGTCTGTCAGCCTATGTAAAGACTGAGGTTACAAGCCTAGGTGTCATCTTGGACTCAGACCTGACCTTTAAGTCTCATATTAATAAGGCCATGAAAACGTCATTCTTCCACCTAAGAAACATAGCGAAAGTAAGACCTTTCGTAAATAAAAAGGATGCAGAGACACTGATTCATGCTTTTGTCTCAAGCCGGCTTGACTATTGTAATGCACTGTTCACTGGTCTTCCCAAAGCAACCATTGGGAAGCTTCAGCTTATCCAAAACTCTGCAGCTCGATTACTAACTCATACAAAGAGAAGAGAACATATCACTCCAGTCCTAGCCACTCTGCACTGGCTTCCAATAACTCATAGAATTGATTTTAAGGTCCTTTTCCTGACATATAAAGCTCTTAATGAGCAAGGCCCAAAATACATAGCAAATTCCCTAGTTAGTTATCTGCCCTCAAGAACGCTACGGTCATCCACTACAGGTTTACTAGACACACCCAGAAACCAAAAGAGGATAGGAAGTATAGCATTTGCCAACTATGCCCCAAAACTATGGAACACACTACCAACACACATCAGAAACACCAGCTCCATACACATTTTTAAAGGAAAATTAAAAACGTACCTATACAGTCTAGCTTACAAATAGTGTACCATGCCTTAGGGAAAGCGAGTATATTATTGAAATGTTTTTATTATTATGTTTTTATTTTTTATGTATTGATCTTTTACTGAAATGTTATTTTACTGTACTTTGCCTATTGCCGTACTTTTATTACTGTTGTCTTATTAATGTGATGCTTTATTTTTAATACCCGGAGCTGCTAACTGGCTAACGTTATGAGAGCTAACGTTGCTACCTGCTGTACCCGGAGCTGCTGGCTAGCTGACGTTATGAGAGCCAACGTTGCTACGTACTGTACAAGTGCATTGGTTTAGAGCACTTCCTACTTCCGGTTGCTGCTAAACAAGTACAAGTGCATTGGTTTAGTGCACATTATGAGAGCTAACGTTGCTACCTACTAGACATTGGTTTAGCATTGGTTTAGTGCACGTTATGAGAGCTAACGTTGCTACCTACTAGTTATATTTCGTATGGCTATCGCGTCCCGCTCTAGTCTATTGAGATACCCCTTATCTCCTAGTACCTACTGTACACCACCACGAAACAACTTATGCACCCACACCTGACCGGGTCCCACCTCTATGGAGGCGTAGCCTATAAGACCATGGTCATGGTCACCAAACACCCTTCCTCTATTTTCGTTCCATCATATCGGCTGCGTGCACCGTATGTAACTAGTAGTATGAAAAGATTAGAGAAGATTCGTAATGTTGAAAGCTTACCGGAGGTTTGCTTTTCCCTGGCATCTTCGGAGCATGTTTCAGCGACACATGGGGCCTGTGCTGATGTTTCCTCGGCTGACGACGGCAGACCGGGGGGGCAGCGTACAAGGTTTGACTAGCAAGTCGGCTTGTACAAAGGTAAGGCCTGTGTCATTAGGCGTCAATGTCAGTATTGGTAATGCTGTGGAGTATGTTTCGGCGTCAGGGCTGGGGCGGCTTGGTGATCGTTCCACTGCAGTGGGCGGTTTCCTGGCAATCCTGGAGCACGCTGCTAACGTTAATGCTGCTACTGCTACTTCTGCTAATGCTAATGTTGACGCTGAAATGGGTCGTTGTTCTAATAATCCCTGCCGTGGGATACCGCTTTTCCCTCCTCTTACCAGCTTCATTGATGAAGCTCAGTCGGTGGTGAATGTGGGGGGTTTTGCTGAGTCCTATTTACCTTTTTTACAGGTGAATGGGCTAACAACAGGGTGCAGGCCGGGGGTACCGTGGCTAAGCAGCCAGGTAGCTTTTTTCCTGTGCCCCGGCGGGGTTGAACGAAGTCCCGCCCGGCCGATGCTTGATAGCGAATCGGCTCGGAGGGTGGCAGTATGGACGGATGAGTGGTATACTGCTACAGGATGGTATTTAGCGGCGGCCAGTGTTATGGCTCAGCTGGCTAGTTTCCTATCCATATTGGCGTCGGGTAGTAGGACTTTGGGTCCAACCGACATTGTAAACATAGTTCATGTTTGTGGTGTTATGGAGATCTTGACTCAGTCGCAAGCTATAACTGCGGGGAGGATTAGGATGCTATCAACTTTGGTTGTTAGGCATGTTTGGTTGGAGCAATCTCCTCTTGGGGAAGAGGATAGGTTTTCTCTCCTCACGACTCCTTTTTCCACAGATAGTCTTTTTGGGCATTCTGTGGAGGCGCAGGCGGTTGTTGATCTGGGTCCTACACCGCCTCACGCTGTGCAGCCAGAGGTGGGAGCACGGTCTCGTCAACGACTGTGGCGAGATCCTCGACAGGCGGCCATGTTTCCCCCACCAGTGGTGCCCTGGGTGGAGAGTCAACAGGGTACCGCAAGACCGACAGCCTTGGCGGCCGAGGGATCGGCCATTTTGGGTAAATTCGAGTTTGGTAAAACAAGCCGTCGTCATTTTGCCGCGAGCAGCCCGCTCCCTGTTCAATCCTCTCTCTGTTACTCATGGAAGCGGGGCTCTGATCGTTCTCCTTTGGCTGCGGGCCGCGAACTTTCATTGAAGCGTATGCGGCCCCATTCTTCACTTCTCATGGGGACAGGGGCTGACACCCAGTTGATGGCTGAGCCTGGGTCTGTCCGTGAGAATGTTCCGTCGCATGGTTCCTACACCACATGTTGTGGGTTGGAGGAACCTGGTGTTACAGCTGCCACTAGCTACAGTGGTCAGCTGGGGGACTCGTTGCCTCTTCTGTTGAATGCACAGCAGGGGTTACCCCGGCTTCGCCTTCGCCAGGCGGGGTATCGCGCTGATGCCTCCCACTCCCGTCACAGCGGCAGTGGTCTGCAAAGGAGAGGCGAGCGTGATGTGGGTGGTAGCAATATCACTGCAGGGCTTCGGCGTGTATGAGCCCATGGGGTCCTCATGCCTTGCGTGTCTAGTTGCGGAACAACTCCTCAGCATGCGCTAGAGGACTGTTCAGGGGGGGGGGTGTGTGTCAACAAGTTTGATGACAGCTTCTCCCGTATCAAACCGGCCCTTTCTGTCGGGGTCCCCCCTTGGGTGCGTTGCACAGCGGGAGGGACCGGGCCCACTATCTACTGTTCCTTGCGGCCCAGCGTCAGTTGACGGCGGGTGCGCTGTGGGATTATTTTCACATATGGCGACAGGAATGCCATCTGGATCGGTGGATGGTGAGAACATTGGAGGGGGGGCTTGTTTTGCATTTCGCACAATCCCATCCTCCGTTCTCAGGTTTGGTGCCGACCCTATTGTCAGGGTCAGACGCAGTGACAGCCCTGGCCGACGAGATCCAATCTCTGTTGGCGAAGCAGGCCGTCGTTGTGGTTCCAAGAGAAGACGCAATGTCAGGCGTCTACTCCCGTTATTTTCTGATACCCAAGAAAACAGGGGGGGTCAGACCTATACTGGATCTGTCCGCGTTCAATCGGTTGATTGCAGCGAGACCGTTCAGAATGTTGACCGTCAAACTCCTTCTGCTTGCTGTCAGGAGGGGAGACTGGTTCACCTCCATAGACCTGAAGGATGCGTATTTTCACATCCCCATTTACCCTCCTCACAGGAAGTTCCTACGGTTCCTGTTTCAGGGCGTAGCGTACGAGTACCAGAGGATGGCGTTCGGTTATTCTCTGGCTCCCCGCACATTCAAGTGCGTGGCGACTGCACTGGAGCCCTTGCGTCGTCGGGGGTTACGAGTTCTATTCTATCTCGACGACATTCTACTCCTCAGTCGTTCGGAGGAGGTTGCCAGGTCTCATACCAGGCTGGTGGTGGAATTCCTCACCAACCTGGGTTTTGCTGTGAATTGGAAGAAGAGTACCCCTCTTCCCAGTCAACAGGTGGAGTACTTGGGCTTGGCGTTGAGGGCAAGGCCCATGATTGCAACCCTCTCGGAGCAGCGTTGGGTGGTTCTCCGTCACGCGCTCGGGGTTTCCGTCTGGGAGGGACGGTTACGGCGCTGCAAGTGATGCGTCTGCTAGGCATTATGGCATCTGCTCACACGGTGGTTCCTCTTGGCCTCCTCTTTATGAGGAGGATACAGAGGTGGTTTCTCTCTTTGAGAATAGATCCGGTGAGGGACAAAAGGAAACGGTTGACGGTTCCTTTGTCGATATGGGGAGATCTCGCCCACTGGAGGAGGCTGGGTATCCTCACCATTGGGGTCCCCATAGGCAGCAGGAGCTCACACGTCACGGTCTTCACCGACGCCTCTCTCACGGGTTGGGGAGGGACGTGTCGGACCCATGCAGTGGGGGGTAGCTGGACGGGTCATGCTGGCCCAGCTACCCTGCATATCAATGTGTTGGAGTTGAAGGCGGTCCTCCTGGTCCTCAAACGGTTCGACCACCTGGTTGTAGGCGAACACGTTTTGGTCAGGACAGACAGTATGATGGCAGCGGCGTATATCAACAGGCAGGGTGGGACTCGTTCCATCCGCCTGCTCCGGGCGGCGGTCGAACTTTGGCTATGGGCATCCCGCAGGCTGCACAGTCTGAGGGCACTCCACATTCCTGGTACAGAGAATATGGGGGCGGATATGATGTCTCGGGGCGATCCTCATCACGACGAGTGGGAACTCTGCCCCGACATAGTCAGGCAGATCTGGGATCGGTTCGGGGAGGCCTCGGTAGATCTGTTTGCGTGCCGACGCTCTCACAAGTGCCCCTTGTGGTTCTCGCTCAGTCGAGCAGATCATCCCCCCTTGGGGGTGGATGCCTTCTCGACCTTTCCATGGCCGCCCGGTCTTCTGTACGCCTTTCCTCCTGTACAGCTGTTGGGTCAGCTGTTGGAGCGGATACGGAGGGAGCGCAGGACGGTTATCCTGGTTGCGCCGGACCGGGGCAAGTCAGTATGGTTCCCGGTCTTGATTCAGCTTCTGGTCGCTCCTCCTTGGGTCATTCCTTGGTCGGCGATGGCCCTCTCACAGCACGACGGGTCACTGTTCCAGTTTCCGGTGTTGGGCCAACGGCTGTTGGTGTGGCTGGTGGGAGGGTGAGTCTGGAGAGGATGGACCCTTCGGTGGTTGATACCATCCGGTGTGCGCATGCTCCCTCCACTGTCGCGGTTTACGCGGGCAGATGGCGTGCATTCCAAGAGTGGTGTAAGGCGGGGGGCTGGGACCCAGTCTCCTGCCCCCTGGATGCTGTCCTGAGTTATCTCCAGTCTCTTCTTGATAGACTGTCGGCTTCGACGGTGAGGGTAT
>NC_140173.1:59296492-59301492 GCF_963971535.1 Notolepis coatsorum | reverse complement strand
GTACCGAAAACCCTTACCGAACCTTGACTTCAAAACCGAGGTACGTACCGTACCGTGGTTTTCGTGTACCGTTACACCCCTAGAATATATACAGGCACCTTTATACAAGAGTGGATGGTCTGTCAAATATAATGATAAATGCGTTGTACTGAGCAGTTGGGTTAGAGATGGAACAGTACGTGCCAATGATTCACAGTATATATCATTGTATAATTATAATAATATAGAATATTTCATGAGAGTAATATAGAATAATATAAGTATATATGATATATTCACAGAGATTTCACAGTACACCGAATTGTATAAATATAAGGTGCTGCTGTGCTGAGATACACAGAGAGACAGACTGATCTTTTTCAAATAATGAGCTCAGTGATATTGTTTGTGCGGGTGAATGGATGGAAGGATGGATGGATGGATGGATGGATGAAAGGATGGATGGATGGATGGATAGATGGATGGATGGATGGAAGGATAGACTAATGGATGAAGGATGGATGGATGGATGGATGGATGGATGGATGGATGGATGGATGGATGGATGGATGGATGGATGGATGGATGGATGGATGGATGGATGGATGGATGGATGGATGGAAGGATATATGGATGGAATGATATACGGATGGATGAAATGATGGATGGATGGATGGAAGGATAGCTTGATGGATGGAAGGATGTAATGATGGATGTATGGATGGATGGATGGATGAAGACGGATGGATGCAATGATGGATGTAAGGATGGATGTAAGGATAGATGGATGGATGGAAGTATGCAATGATGGATGTATGGATGGATGGATGGATGGATGAATGGATGAATGAAGAAGGATGGATGGATGGATGAATGAATGAATGAATGAATTAATGAATTTTTATTCACACACACACGATACATTTTACATGCGAGTATCCTCATGTGATAACATGTCGCAAATTGTGTGCATGTGCCAGGTCTCCCAAGAAGCTATTTAAAGCTTTTAAAGGATGGATGGAAGGATGGATGGAATGATAGACGGATGGATGAAAGGATGGATGGAAGGATAGAAGGCTCCACCCATCTGCCACTGATTTGTCAATCCAGAATATATTTGAATGTCTTTAAATATGATCAAAATTTGGCATATGTGTATATTATGGACTTGAAGAGTGTGGTAATATTGACATTGAATTTCATAACTAATATGTGTGAATAATTAGAGAATCCATAATGTAAAAGCAGGGCTTAGCCAAAAGTGATATTATTGGTGTTAGACAGACATTCCCAACCCCCACGCGAACAGATGTAATCAGGGGAGACTGTATGTAAATAAGTCACACCCCACAGAGGAAACGGTGACTCACTCTACTAGCAGAGGGACAGCTGGTCTAACCGAGATTAGAGGTCACAGAAAATATAATTACATTATATTAGTTTAGAATGAAAAACAATATTGGAATAATAACAAGATCATAGTAACCTATTAGAAAGTAACTTACTTTAGAGTGCGGGGTCCCACAAGGGAGTGTTTTGGGTCCGCTCCTTTTTCTACTGTATATAAATTACCTGAAAGCAGCTTGCTCATGTGACCTTTTTTTATATGCAGATGACTCCGCCCTACTAGTGTCTCACAAAGACAAAAAAGTGGTTGAGTAGACATTGAGTGCAGAACTAGAGAAGGTTAGCGACTGGCTAGGCCACAACAAGCTGTCCCTCCACGTGGGGAAGACTGAGTAAATTTTATTCGGGTCAAAGGTCAGGCTCAGAAAATCCCCAGGTTTTAACATTAGAATAGGAGATACTGTTCTCACAGACAAAACATCTGTGAAATATCTCGGTTGCGTCCTGGAAAACAGCTTATCAGGGGAAAGCATGGCTCACCAAGCACTTACAAAGATAAATAACAGGACTAGATACCTAGCCAGAATCTCTAATTTTTTAGATCAGTCAGCGATGAAGATTCTAGCTGGAGCTCTCATACAGTGTCACTATGACTATGCGTGTGGCTCCTGGTACAACAGTGCCCCCAAAAGTCAGAAAATAAAACTACAGACATCACAAAACAAGCTAATCAGGGTAATACTAAGGCTACCTGCTCGAACCCACCTTGACCCATCTCACTTTGAGGTCATGAGATGGCTTAAAGTGGAAGACAGAGTAAACCAGATAGGGATGTGCCTAGTTCACAGAATAGTGCATGGGGTAGTGCCAGTGTACTTTAACAATTACTTCAACAGAATCAGAGACACCCATGCTTACCAAACAAGGCGCAGCTCAACTGACTTTGTGCCAGTCAGATTCAGGAGCTGTATGGGGAAGGAGTCATTTTTATATTCAGCAGCTGTCTATTGGAATAGTCTGCCCAGTGAACTGAAAACCATAGACAGTGCCGTTAGATTCAAGTCCAGCCTGAAGACATGGCTCAAAAGGGACTATACCTAGACACTTAGCTTAAGGCACCCTTGCATGTTGTATGAGTCTGTATGTATATAAATGTTAAATGGTATATGTGATGTGTTGTGATGTCACGTTTTGTATGATGCATGTGTTAAGCATCACATTCCCCCACCCCCCTACAAGGACCACAATGGAAATAAGCTCTGAGCTTTTTTGTGTTACATCCTTGGCAGTATATCCCGACTGTGCTCTTCTGTCACATGTTTATTTTTTATATTGTCAAATAAAGTCATTCATTCATTCATTCATTCAAGAAGAATACCATTTAGAATGTCACCCGATTATGAAAGTAATAGTGTTATTTCACTCTTGTTATAAATCCTGGTATATTTATCACAGTTATATTATAAAGATTCAGTCTGGTAAATAAAGGTTGGTGCGGTCTCCTATGATGTTTGGTATCAGCCTAGAAGCAATGACTGTACTGGGGTGATATTAGAAATCTATAGGTCATTGCATGAACCATGTACATTGGAAAATCAAAATGGTACACAAAGGAATGTTAAAATGTTTGATTCATTCAGAGGGGGCCACAGGCAGACCCCCCCTCTGTCCAACATGAGAAGCCACAGCCCAAAGGAGGGGGCCACCGACACCAACCCCCACACGACAAGGACATGTTGGGGCAGATCAGCCCCAACAGGAAGACCAACTGTTTTTAGATACATGTGATTGGTTCAACCAGTTTAAAAATAGTGAGGTCATTTAAACCTATAAGTATTGGAGCAGTACAGTTAGTTGGGAGGCCAGCCCACCAGCCCTACAGGCTGAGCCTCCATCCACCACCAGAGAATGTGCCGGGCAAAAATACATGTAAGTGAATCATGGAACCCACTGTTTGGGTGCTGTTTAGTGTAATCTTAGACCAGGTTTAACCAACCATGTGTATTGCTCAGTACATTCTCGTTTCATACATAACATGACTACTATTTATGTGCAGAACTGTCTTGATGTGAAGAGCCACCGTGTCTGGGCTATTGATTATATAAACCTCATCAAACCTTCTGTACAATCATGTCTTATGATGAGTATGTACCTGATTCCTAATCCACCTTTGACCCTTTGGCAAATAAATCAGTTGAGTTGAACTATAGTTCCTTTTGTCTGGACTGCACGTTTATTTCTCATCTGACTAAGTCAGGGGAGGAGACCATGTTTCTATCACTCTCCTTTTCCTCCTTCCAGATAACAACCTCATTGTGCTGTAAATGTTAGGGTTTGAAACCGACCTCAACAGCATGGCACAGACAGGTAGTTCAGAGTTAGCCAAACACTAGGGCGTATTTATTTACAGAATCAAAAAGAGTCAAGTAACAATTCTGAACAACAAAAAAGGTGAATGCCTTCGGCAGAGTTGTCTGCGGCTCTGCAGATCCTCCCGGTGTTAGAGGTGGGGAATCGGCGTAGACGCCGTTGCGGCTCTGCAGATACTCCCAGCTCCAACTCGGAGTGGAAACGGAGAGAGAGAGAGAGATCAACAACAGTCCAACAGTACACAGAGGCAGTGCAGTTCAGTCCTCCCTTAGCTGGGTCCAGTATGAAATACAAGTGACTTGATCTTCGGTGTAAACTACACACAAGTTAGCTGAGTCTAGTACAAAACAAAACGGTACTTCTTCAGTGTTATCCAAACACACAATTTAGCTGAGTCCAGTGCAAAACAAAACGGTACTTCTTCAGTGTTATCCAAACACACAAAAACAGATAATCCAAAAAGTTTGGTTCCAAAACTCACCAAAGCGCAAACGCGTAAAAAAGCGGACAACGAGGCGCAGCTCCAAACGGATGATCAAGATATTCACCAGCGGCGATCCAAAGATTTCCTGGAGGGAAAGTAGACGAGGCACAACAACGGGGGGAAAGCAGGCAGAAGCAGTAGTATTCAAAAGACCGACAACGATTGAAAGAAGGTCCCAGTATATGAAGCCTCTGGAGCGCTAATCACAAACTACGACAGGTGCGTGATGGAATTGGTAATCGCTCCAGAAGCGTGTGGCGGGGAATGCACCAATCAACACAGTACCTTGAAGGAGCGTGTGGCGGGGAACAAGCCAATCCTCACAGTAAATAACCTTAGATATTCATTAAGAATATACAACAAGAGTTTTACTTATAGATGGGAAATACCCTTGTTGGAATTTTCTTAACCCACTATATTATCTCAAAACACAGGTCGGTTTTAATCCAGTGTTTTTAAATATTTCATGAGTAAAACAACACATACAGTACAGCTTTTACAGCTATAAAATGTAAAAGAAAAATAGTATAATAAGTATAATAGTACTATAACAATCTAAAATATAATAATAATATTATCATTCTAAATTGGAATCATAATATAATTATTATAACAATCAAAAATAATAATAATGAATTCCTCCAATGCCCTATTTTAGTTTTCAGCGACGGGGCAACTCTTTTCTTCATACGTGGATCGAGGAATGACCTTTGAGCGATACCTAAATGATATATTGCGATGTCATTTCGCGAATCACGCTATCCACTGGGAGAATCTCAGTGTGATACTCCAGCGTATCGTTCTGCCTCCAGCGCCAGCC
>NC_140173.1:59281492-59291492 GCF_963971535.1 Notolepis coatsorum | reverse complement strand
AACTGGGGACTGGTGGGAAAACATCTGGGCCGCTCTGCAGAACAGAGGAGAGGGTTAATATTCAAAGGGAAAAAACAGAGCAGATGCAGAACAGTCCAAATAACAAAGTAACAAAGTAAATACTATCTTCGTGTGAACAAACACACAGTGGGAGATGGAATGTCCAAAATAATATCCACGAGAGAACAAAACAGAGTGGGAGATGAAATGTCCAAACTAATAACTAAGTGAGAACTAAAGGAGGCAATACGCTGGGAGAGTGACATCACAATCAAAACTCACCCAGGCGTATGCGTAATGGTACAGGAACAGCAGCGGGAACGGGGGCAAGAGGCATTACGCTGAGTGAGTGACATCACAATCAAAACTCACCCAGGCGTATGCGTAAAGGTACAGGGACAGCAGCGGGAACGGGGGCAAGGGCACTACGCTGAGTGAGTGACATCACAATCAAAACTCACCCAGGCGTATGCGTAAAGGTACAGGGACAGCAGCGGGAACGGGGGCAAGGGCACTACGCTGAGTGAGTGACATCACAATCAAAACTCACCCAGGCGTATGCGTAAAGGTACAGGGACAGCAGCGGGAACGGGGGCAAGGGCACTACGCTGAGTGAGTGACATCACAATCAAAACTCACCCAGGCGTATGCGTAAAGGTAAGGGACAGCAGCGGGGCGAGGGCATCGCCACCGGGTGGCTGGCTGTCCGAGCCGAGGAACAGAGTGCTGGAACAGTGGCGGTGACGAGGGAGTCGTCCACCGGGTAGCCGACTGTCGGAGCCGAGGAACAGAGTGCTGGAACAGTGGCGGTGACGAGGGTGTCGTCCACCGGGTAGCCGCTGTCGGAGCCGAGGAACAGAGTGCGCGCCACACCTTGGTGTGCGCGTCGGAACAGTGGCGGTGGCGAGGGCGTCGTCCACTGGGTAGCCGCTGTCGGAGCCGAGGAACAGAGTGCGCGCCACACCTTGGTGTGCGCGTCGGAAACAGAGAGCTGGAACAGTGGCGGTGGCGAGGATGTCGTCCACCGGGTAGCCGCTGTCGGAGCCGAGGAACAGAGTGCGCGCCACACCTTGGTGTGCGCGTCGGAACAGAGAGCTGGAACAGTGGCGGTGGCGAGGATGTCGTCCACCGGGTAGCCGCTGTCGGAGCCGAGGAACAGAGTGCGCGCCACACCTTGGTGTGCGCGTCGGAACAGAGAGCTGGAACAGTGGCGGTGGCGAGGATGTCGTCCACCGGTAGCCGCTGTCGGAGCCGAGGAACAGAGTGCGCGCCACACCTTGGTGTGTGCGTCGGAACAGAGAGACGCCTCGGGGTGCGTCTGCGAGGAGGAGTGTGCCAAGCACGAAGGTCTGGAAGATGCGCGTCGGCGCGCTGAGGTCTGGAGAGCGTGCCAAGCTCGAAGGTCTGGAAGATGCGCGTCTGTGCGCTGGTACGGAGGAGCGTGCCAAGCTCGAAGGTCTGGAAGATGCGCGTCAGTGCGCTGGTACGGAGGAGCGTGCCAAGCTCGAAGGTCTGGAAGATGCGCGTCTGTGCGCTGGGACGGAGGAGCGTGCCAAGCTCGAAGGTCTGGAAGATGCGCGTCTGTGCGCTGGGACGGAGGAGCGTGCCAAGCTCGAAGGTCTGGAAGATGCGCGTCTGTGCGCTGGGACGGAGGAGCGTGCCAAGCTCGAAGGTCCGGGAGATGCGCGTTGGTCTAGATGTGCGTCAGGACGAACAGCTGCGCTGGGGTCTGCAGTGGAGCGCTGGGGTGCCTCCCGTGGAAGTTACAGGGAGCGCAGAACAGTCTCCTCCACAGGCTACGGCGACAGCAGACGAAGGCTGGAGCAAACATCTCAAGGCTGGAGAGATCCATCTTACAGCATTGGTAGACCAGAGGATCTCCCGAAAGAGTCTAGATGTTAGAGAATATGACTCAGCATGAATACAACACGACCCCACGCCGAAACGAGGGGAAGCGCCCTGGTATTTAAAGCCCACCGGGGAACTAATTAGCCTGCCACCACAGGTGCGAGAGGATAATTGATAATAGTCCAGGTGTGGCCACTGAGAGTAAACGAGAGTAAAGAACGAGAGGGTGGGGGCTAGAGAGAGTGAGTGAGAAGGGAATTTCTAACAGTAGGCTTTAAAGAAACAGAGAAAAGGTGGTGAGCAGCGGGCAAAACCTCACAGTACCCCCCCCTCAACGGGAGCCACCCGGCGACCCAAAACAAATACAGACAGAGTGGCAGGGGGCAAAACAAGAGGTACTGGCCAAGCCAGCAGGGGAAGCCACCACAAGAGTGGGGCTAGCAAAAGAAACAGGGTCGCCGAGGGGTAACTAGGGTAGCAGAGGGGCAACTGGTCTAGAGGAACTGGGTCTAGAGAACTAGTCTAGCGAACTGGGCAAGAGAACTGGTCTAGAGAACTGGTCTAGAGAACTGGTCTAGAGGAACTGGTCTAGAGGAACTGGGTCTAGAGAACTGGTCTAGAGGAACTGAGGGGCAAGCAGGGTAGCTAAGGGGTAACCATGGAAGCACCGGGAAAGGGCTAGCAGAGGGAAGGTTAGCTGCCAGGGCACTGATAGCTACAGGGCCTATGCTAGCTGTACTGCTACATCAACATAGAGGCTGCGCAAGCTGCCGGAGCCAGGCTAGCAGAGGGAAAGGGTAGCTGCCAGGGCACTGATAGCTACAGGGCCTATGCTAGCTGTACTGCTACATCAACATAGAGGCTGCGCTAGCTGCCGGAGCTAGGCTGGCAGACAGGGCTGGACCAGCATGAGAGCACAAGCTAGCTGGAAGGACAGTCCTAGCTGTGTGAGAAAAACTGACCTTGCTAGCTGAAAGGGCAGTCCTAGCAGTGGGATAAACTACACAAAAAAGTGGAGGCCATGCAGAGGGACCGGGTTAGCTGCTTGGGCCTGGCTAGCTACAGGGGGGTCAAACAGGGCAAAACGGGAAGCAAACAGGGGAGCTAACCGGGGAGACTAACAAGCTAAACAGGGGAGTAACAGGCTAACAAGGGAGCTAAACAGGACTAACAGGGAAGCTAAACTGGGCTAACAGGGAAGCTAACAGGGCTAACAGGGGAGCTAGAGGGGAGACTAACAAGCTAACAGGGGAGCTAACAGGGCTAACAGGGGAGCTAGAGGGAACAAGAAAAAAAAAGGCAACTCAACATACACCGTCTGTGCTGGCTGGGGTCGTCGATTTGGTGGGGTCGTACTGTTATGGTTTGTAACCGACCCCAATCGCACAACACAAGACAGGTATGATGGTTTGCCAAGAAACAGATATTTATTTAGAACAGGGAAAAAGGGCACTGTCCCTTTAAGGGAGAAAACACAAAACACTGGAATAACAAGAGGGGAAGGTAAAGTGCCTTTAAGAGGTGGGCAGGTAAAGGGAAAACTATGGGAAGGTAAAGGGAACGCCTAAGGGAAGGTTAAGGGAACGCCTTGGGAAGGTAAAGGGAACGCCTAAGGGAAGGTTAAGGGAACGCCTTGGGACAAAGGACTAGGGACTAGGAGAGCTAGGGAATAGAGGACTAGGGACTAGGAGAACTAGGGATAGAGGACTAGGGACTAGGAGAACTAGGGAACAGGTTCTGGGGAACAGAGGGCCAGGTTCTGGTGACAGAGGGAACAGAGGCCCGCGGAGGCGGGCTGGGGACAGGGAGGAACTGGGGACTGGTGGGAAAACATCTGGGCCGCTCTGCAGAACAGAGGAGAGGGTTAATATTCAAAGGGAAAAAACAGAGCAGATGCAGAACAGTCCAAATAACAAAGTAACAAAGTAAATACTATCTTCGTGTGAACAAACACACAGTGGGAGATGGAATGTCCAAAATAATATCCACGAGAGAACAAAACAGAGTGGGAGATGAAATGTCCAAACTAATAACTAAGTGAGAACTAAAGGAGGCAATACGCTGGGAGAGTGACATCACAATCAAAACTCACCCAGGCGTATGCGTAATGGTACAGGAACAGCAGCGGGAACGGGGGCAAGAGGCATTACGCTGAGTGAGTGACATCACAATCAAAACTCACCCAGGCGTATGCGTAAAGGTACAGGGACAGCAGCGGGAACGGGGGCAAGGGCACTACGCTGAGTGAGTGACATCACAATCAAAACTCACCCAGGCGTATGCGTAAAGGTACAGGGACAGCAGCGGGAACGGGGGCAAGGGCACTACGCTGAGTGAGTGACATCACAATCAAAACTCACCCAGGCGTATGCGTAAAGGTACAGGGACAGCAGCGGGAACGGGGGCAAGGGCACTACGCTGAGTGAGTGACATCACAATCAAAACTCACCCAGGCGTATGCGTAAAGGTAAGGGACAGCAGCGGGGCGAGGGCATCGCCACCGGGTGGCTGGCTGTCCGAGCCGAGGAACAGAGTGCTGGAACAGTGGCGGTGACGAGGGAGTCGTCCACCGGGTAGCCGACTGTCGGAGCCGAGGAACAGAGTGCTGGAACAGTGGCGGTGACGAGGGTGTCGTCCACCGGGTAGCCGCTGTCGGAGCCGAGGAACAGAGTGCGCGCCACACCTTGGTGTGCGCGTCGGAACAGTGGCGGTGGCGAGGGCGTCGTCCACCGGGTAGCCGCTGTCGGAGCCGAGGAACAGAGTGCGCGCCACACCTTGGTGTGCGCGTCGGAAACAGAGAGCTGGAACAGTGGCGGTGGCGAGGATGTCGTCCACCGGGTAGCCGCTGTCGGAGCCGAGGAACAGAGTGCGCGCCACACCTTGGTGTGCGCGTCGGAACAGAGAGCTGGAACAGTGGCGGTGGCGAGGATGTCGTCCACCGGGTAGCCGCTGTCGGAGCCGAGGAACAGAGTGCGCGCCACACCTTGGTGTGCGCGTCGGAACAGAGAGCTGGAACAGTGGCGGTGGCGAGGATGTCGTCCACCGGTAGCCGCTGTCGGAGCCGAGGAACAGAGTGCGCGCCACACCTTGGTGTGCGCGTCGGAACAGAGAGACGCCTCGGGGTGCGTCTGCGAGGAGGAGTGTGCCAAGCACGAAGGTCTGGAAGATGCGCGTCGGCGCGCTGAGGTCTGGAGAGCGTGCCAAGCTCGAAGGTCTGGAAGATGCGCGTCTGTGCGCTGGTACGGAGGAGCGTGCCAAGCTCGAAGGTCTGGAAGATGCGCGTCAGTGCGCTGGTACGGAGGAGCGTGCCAAGCTCGAAGGTCTGGAAGATGCGCGTCTGTGCGCTGGGACGGAGGAGCGTGCCAAGCTCGAAGGTCTGGAAGATGCGCGTCTGTGCGCTGGGACGGAGGAGCGTGCCAAGCTCGAAGGTCTGGAAGATGCGCGTCTGTGCGCTGGGACGGAGGAGCGTGCCAAGCTCGAAGGTCCGGGAGATGCGCGTTGGTCTAGATGTGCGTCAGGACGAACAGCTGCGCTGGGGTCTGCAGTGGAGCGCTGGGGTGCCTCCCGTGGAAGTTACAGGGAGCGCAGAACAGTCTCCTCCACAGGCTACGGCGACAGCAGACGAAGGCTGGAGCAAACATCTCAAGGCTGGAGAGATCCATCTTACAGCATTGGTAGACCAGAGGATCTCCCGAAAGAGTCTAGATGTTAGAGAATATGACTCAGCATGAATACAACACGACCCCACGCCGAAACGAGGGGAAGCGCCCTGGTATTTAAAGCCCACCGGGGAACTAATTAGCCTGCCACCACAGGTGCGAGAGGATAATTGATAATAGTCCAGGTGTGGCCACTGAGAGTAAACGAGAGTAAAGAACGAGAGGGTGGGGGCTAGAGAGAGTGAGTGAGAAGGGAATTTCTAACAGTAGGCTTTAAAGAAACAGAGAAAAGGTGGTGAGCAGCGGGCAAAACATCACAGTAGTCGTCTCTCTAGGGTGATTGAGACGTATGAGCTGAGTGATGTGTGGAGACGAATGCATCAAAAGCAGAGGCAATACACATGGGTTCACACTAGAGATAATTTATTATCATTGGCCAGACTTGATCGGTTTTATTGTTTTAAACACCATTTTAGTGTTTTTAACAATTGTTATATAACCCCTGTTGGTTTTACTGACCATTCTCTTGTGTACTGTTCTGTTTTTATCAAGTGTGTAAAGCCACAAAGTGCTTACTGGCATTTTAATACGTCTCTTTTAACTGATCAAAATTTTGTGGACGCTTTTACCTTCTTATGGAAGGTTCATAAGCAGACAAAGGCCAGTTTTATCTCACTACAGCAGTGGTGGGATGTGGGGAAGTGCAAAATTAAGCAGTTCTGCCAACAGTACACTCTAAATGTTACTAGGGATATCGCCAGGTCTATGAAGGCTCTGGAGATTGATGTGGAGGAGCTTCAAGAGCTAGCAGAATCCACAGGAGATCGAGGCCATATTGGAGCTCTCAAAGTTAAAAAGTCTGCTCTGGCTGACCTGTTAGGTATTTCAGCACAGGGTGCTCTGGTGAGGTCACGTTTCAGAAACATCTCAGAGATGGATGCATCTTCCCGTTTTTTTTTCGGTCTGGAGCGCAAGAATGGGCAGAAGAGGCTCATCCACAGCATGCGCTCAGACACAGGTCAGATACTGTCTGAGTCCACTGACATCAGGAGGCATGCTGTGGGTTTTTATAGTAGCCTTTTCCAGTCTGAACTTGGAGAGGAGCAGGAGGAATCTCATGGTTTCTATGAAGGCCAGAGTCCAGTGCAGAGTTGGAGGCGGATGTGTCTCTTGATGAGCTCCATACTGCCCTGTAGAGCATGGAAAATGGGAAAGCTCCGGGTATAGACGGATTACCTGTTGAGTTCTATAAGACCATGTGGGCAGTGTTGGGGGAAGATCTCCTGATGGTGCTCGGAGACAGTCTTATTGGAGGGCAGCTGCCGCTGAGCTGCAGGAGGGCAGTACTCACACTGTTGCCAAAGAAGGGAGACTTAATGGAGATCAGGAACTGGAGACCTGTCTCACTTTTGTGTACAGAATACAAGCTCCTCTCCAAGGTGCTAGCTACCAGGCTGAGAGAGGTAATGGGGCAGGTGATCCATCGTGACCAGACCTATTGTGTGCCTGACAGGTTGGTCAGTGACAATGTGTTTCTGATTCGGGATTTTTTGGACATCTCTAGTGCATTGGGTTTGGAAACTGGTCTTATTTCCATAGATCAGGAAAAGGCTTTTGACAGGGTTGAACACCAGTACTTGTGGAAAACTCTAGAGGCCTTTGGTTTCAGCCCAGGTCTCATAGCCAAGATCAAGGCCTTGTACAGTAACATTGAGAGTGTACTTAAGATTAATGGTGGTTTGAGTGCTCCTTTTAAAATCCAGAGGGGTATTAGGCAGGGGTGTTCATTATCGGGAATGCTGTATTCCCTGGCATTTGAACCCCTGCTACACAGGCTCAGGGCAGGCATCTCGGGGGTAAGTGTCCCTGGTTGCATTGCACCTTTTAAGCTTTCAGCATATGCAGATGACTTGGTTATTTTTATAAATAAACAAGAGGACATCAATGTGTTAGTTGAAAATGTGGGACGTTTTGCTTTGATTTCCTCGGCTAAGGTCAATTGGGGGAAGAGCGAAGCACTCATGGTGGGTACGTTGTGCAGCAGACTCACTTTACCAGGGGGCCTACATTGGAAAAAGGGAGGTTTCAAATATCTGGGAGTGTTTTTAGGGGATGAGACTTTTAAAAGGAAAAACTGGGAAAACGTACTGGAAATAGCTCAAGGCCGTTTAAAGAAATGGAAGTGGATTGTGCCATACATGTCGTATAGGGGCCGTGTTCTGGTAATCAATAACCTAGTGTCTTCTAAACTGTGGCATCGTCTGATGTGTGTTGATCCCCCAATGGCCATTCTCCCTAAACTTCAAGCTTGTTTTTTAGATTTTTTCTGCGACAAGCTGCACTGGGTGCCCCAGAGTGTTTTGTACCTGCCCAAGGAGGAGGGTGGGCAGGGTCTTGTGCATCTGTGCAGTAGGGGTGCAACTTTTCGACTCCAGTTCATTCAGAGACTTTTTTATGGACCAAAAGACTTGGTGTGGAGGCCGGTGGCTTGTGCCATACTGCAACAGCTTGGAGGACTGGGACTGTCGAATTCTCTGTTTTTGATGGATTTTAGCGGTGCTCGGTTAAATGTTCTGCCTGTTTTTTACCGTGTACTTTTTAAAACATGGAATTTGTTCGATAAAGGACCGCTGGATTACTCAAAATCACTGTTCTGGCTTTTGAAGGAGCCAGTTGTGCTGGGGGCACGTTTGGACGTAGCTGGTGGGCCAGGTCTGACACTTTCCGGGCAGCTCTGCAGGTCAAAGATCACCACACTGGGCCATGTTGTGGAATTGACAGGAGCGAACATGGACAATGCTGCTGCTCTTGCTTCACGCTTGGGAGTGAAATCCATCAGGACGGTCAGCATGATGCTGGGAAAATGGAAGCAGGGGCTCAGTGAGATAGAACGTTGCATGTTGACACAGTTTAAAAACGGGTCTCTTCGTCTTAGTGATGAGGATATGTTTCCTACGTTTAAGCTGCAGCCTGATTTAAAAAATTGCACAGGGCCTCTTTTAGCAATGGGAGATGTTTCTGGTGTGTTTTTTGATGAGGGTGATGGAAAATGTTTGTACAGACTGTTAGTCAAGGTTCTCAACAAGGAGAAGCTCAACGGGAGAGGTGACACTCCCTGGAGAGCGCACCTTGGTCTCAGTGATGAGGTGAAACCAGAGTGGCGAGCACTGTACAAACCACCGTTATTCAAAAGAATTGGCGATCTGCAGTGGAGGGTTTTACATGGCATAGTGGCTGTCAATTATTTTATTTCCATATTGAACCCTAACGTCTCACATGACTGTCCTTTTTGTGCGCAAAGGGAAACAGTTTTCCACTGTTTTCTGGACTGTTCCAGGCTGCTGCCTCTGCTAGGGTTACTAGAGAGACTTTTCCAGTCCGGTGAAGAAGTGTTCTCGAAAGAGAGGTACATTTTAGGTTTTAAATACTGTAGAAGGGAAAAAAGCAAGTGTCATCTTTTTAATTTCATTTTAGGGAGAGCAAAGATGGCTGTGTATCTCAGTAGGAGGAATAAGATAGGACAGATCTTGGATCATGATGCTGTATGTCTGTTCAGAAAAATGATCAAAGCCAGACTGAGCATAGATTTTAATTATTATAGAGCATTGAACAACCTAGATCAGTTCACTGATATATGGGCACATAAAGGAGTGTTGTGCTCTGTAATGGAAGATGAGTTGGTGTTGGCAATTGAGCTGATTTGAGTTTTTTCTTTGTTGTGGTTGATTTCTTTTGTTGTTGGTGGTGTTTTCTTTTGTTGTTTTGTTGTTGTTGTTGTGCTTTTAAAAATGTATTGTCAAATTGTTTGTAGGTGTTATTGAAAGAAAGACGAGTGTTATACAGTTGACTGTGTAATATTTTTTGTTGTAATGCTGGAATGATTTATAAATAAAGTGTTGTTAAAATTCTAAAATCCTCTCTCTCTCTCTCTCTCTCTCTCTCTCTCCCCCCCCTCTCTCTCTCTCTCTCCCCCCCCCCTCCCCTCTCTCTCTCTCTCTCTCTCTCTCTCTCTCTCTACCTCTCTCTCTCTCTCTCTCTCTCTCTCTCTCTCTCTCTCTCTCTCTCTCTCTCTCTCTCTCTCTCTCTCTCTCTATCTCTCTCTCTCTCTCTCTCTCTCTCTCTCTCTCTCTCTCTCTCTCTCTCTCTCTCTCTCTCTCTCTCTCTCTCTCTCTCTCTCTCGCAGTATAATCCACGGTATGGTTTTCCCCCACGGCGCACAGGACTGCCGCCGTGGGCTATGCAGGGCAAATTGGGATCACTCATCACTGGTTCACTCGTTCACTCGCTCGCTCTGGCTTTGTGGGACACGTGCGCGGTGTCTGACTCTATCATGTCATTTATTGTGTATACTTTTTACTTTTACTCTTACTCATAGTATATATTCAGATTCTAAATCTTTATTGCGTATTATATTGTTTACACTATTTATTTTGTCTCATATTCTTCTATTCAGATCTAATTGTATCGCCTATATTTATGTCTTTCTATACTAC
>NC_140173.1:59256556-59281292 GCF_963971535.1 Notolepis coatsorum | reverse complement strand
TGTACTTGTTCCCAGCTCAAACCAGTCTGTGGTTGTACTGGTTCCCAGCGCCCACCAGTCTGTGGTTGTACTGGTTCCCAGCGCCCAGGTGTGACTGTGTGTAACTGGTTGAGTGTGACGCAGAGCATTGCTGAAGAGCCTCCATGCTTGCTTAGTTTTCTGAAAAGCCTCAAGATATTCTCTCATATTTGTTATTTTCACGTTGTGGCACATCTTAGATGCACATTATGACAATGAGTGGTTTGAACTACAGTACTATGTTGTCTATGTTGGCATGGAGGATGGGACAGCCAATAGAATAATGGATTCAACTTAATTCTTTATTGCTTTTGTCAACCTCCAGCCCGTCTGGTTTGATTATTCCCCCCGACCCTGCCTGCATCATTAGCTACTGTACATCAAAATGGGTCTACTTTGTGATTTTCTCATTATTTTCTGTATCACTGTACATAATAATACTATAACACTCCACATGCCTCTGATTAGCACTATCACTCAGTAGTACTCTGATTTATATATTTTATAGAGCAGTTTAATCACCTGTACATCAGTGGAGGCTGCTGACCAAATTTTTAGGTGAAGCACAAATTATTATATTATATTATATATTAAATTATATTTTTAAAACATCCCCCACTGTGTGTCAGTGGTCAGTGGACACAGATGAAAACATATTAACATATTAACAATATTTCAGTTAGTTAGATAGTAAATTATATTGACCTATTTGTTTACACTGCTTGTGTTGTTTTCACTACCTGTACCCCCCCCCCCTTCCCCCATGCTGCTATGATGCCTGAATTTCCCCAAGGGGATCAATAAAGGAATATCTTATCTTATCTTAAAAGGAAAGATGAAATTCCCTACCTGGGTTCCATCCTATAGAGGCAAATCATTCCTGTGACAAAATGGGATCCAATGTAATAAAACTAAGTCAACCAACGAACTAGATTCCTGTACCGGATCTCCTCTCTGGTAAACAAGAATACCTTGAAGACTCTAACAGGAGCACTCATTCAAGGGTACTACGACTATGCTTGCACCTCATGGTACCAAAGCACCTCAAAGGCACTAAAAACAAGATTACAAACATCACAAAACAAACTGGTCAGACTACTGCTTGACCTTACTCCTAAAACCCACCTCACCCCTGCCCACTTTGACAACCTAGGATGGCTTAGAGAGTAGACGACAGAGTACAGCAACTTGCAATGGGCCTGGTCTACAAGATACACTACACCACTAAGATACCCATGTGCATGTCCCATGTGCATGTCGAAATACTTCCCAAAGGTCAGTGAATACCACGACCACAACACCAGAGGGAGTTCCACAAATCATGTTCAACCCAGATAAAATAATTAAAAAAGTTAAAAAAAAAAAAAAAAAATTTAATAAAAAAAAATTGTCATAACTTAGAAATGAGATTGCATAGGTCTATGAATCGATATCGCGATTCTGTTTTGATTAATTGCCCAGCCCTACAGTGTGTACAGTAAGTTAGCTTGGTGATTATCATTGTGATGTAGGCTAAGCTGGCTAGCTACTGTTAGCATACAAGCTTTTACAAACACTAGCCTACTTACTTTTTCATCCACAACGTTTTTTCTGATCCAGATGCATAAGTCCACTTCTTCATGTTGCTCAGTTGCTGGTTTATACTTCGGTCCTAATGTTGGCGCAAAGTTTAATTTAGCCTGACTTTACTTGTTATAGCTGTACAGCTTACTTCTACTAAACAACAACTAAACTACTTCCTTGCTCTTTCAAACAGTCAAAATGGGTCCATCTGCAGGGTCGGAGGTTAGGTTTAGCTCTGGCCAATCTCAAGTTTCTCAAGTTTCTTTATTAGTTGTCATACAGAAGTACAGAATACTTTTATACAAAATGCTTATTTCTGTTACATTTTGTATAAAAGTATTCTGTACTTCTGTATGACAACTAATAAAGAAACTTGGGAAACTTGAGATTGGCCAGAGCTAAACCTAACCTGCAGATGGACCCGTTTTGACTTTGCAATGCAGTAATCTCTGATTGGATTTGCAAGGCTGCCAATCATATTCAACCTCCATGTATTGGATGGCAAGGGCTGTCAATCATTTAATCCTCCATTCAATGGCAAGAGTTTAACTGCACAGACCGTGCTTAGACGAAGTTAATAGCCTATTTCGATTGGCTGTTATTTATTATTTATATAACATTGGGTCACACCTGTGAAGTTTTCTTCACGAATAATTACTGCAGTCATTACTGCAGTGCAGGCCTGCTCAGAGCTGTCAATTTTGGCAATTTTTTTAAAAGAAAAAATTCACTGGCATTTTTTTTACAGAGGAAAACTTTTATAATAAAAAAATATAAAATAATAATAATTAAAAAAATAATTTCTTTATATATATATAAATAAAATAAATGTATATATATATGTAAATTAATAATAATTATGAATTATGAGTGAATTTGTGTTTCACGTGTTGTCATAGAGAAACCTCCACTGGTGTATTAGTATGGACGGCCAGCTAAACTGAAAGCAATGTGGAGCGCTGGGCTCGAACAAGCAAGCCCAGCGTCTCCGTCATTCGTGGCGAGCGCCTATCCCACTACGCCACGTAGCCGCCCCCTTTATATGGAGCACTTCTATGCTCTATATGTATATATAATCATGGCCGCCTAGTTATAGTTGAAAGTGGGGGTGCATTTATTTTAGATTTTTTTTTAAAATTTTGACAGGCAAGGGGTGGTTTGGATGGGGTCCGGCACGACCCCCTCCACGGCACATATTTTTTTCATTTAATGAACCTGTACGTGCAATTTCCTGCAATATAGAGCCTTCAATCTTGACTAATAAAGCTGCTCTTTTCACTATAAAACTCAGTTTATATTGCAGTATGATAGCCAATTACTATAATAATAATAATATTAAAAAATGGAATTAACATATTGCAGAATGGGTACAATATAGTACGGCTCAATACACACAATTGTTAGGGGGATGCAGACCAGAAAAAGACTTTTGTTTTGTTTACATCAGGGTCCCCCATTTACAATTCATAATGAATTGTAAGTAAGGGTGCAATTAACACCGTGCAATCCATTATTTGTGGAGCCCGCCCTTTAAGTCTTTGAGTTATTAGGCTACTAGGGTTCTTACTTTGCGTTTTGGTGTACTGAAAAATGCTCCGATGTCTGTATTCTTTCTTTTTTCTGCCATGTTACCTGGTTGGCTGGACACACACACACACACACACATTTTCATTTCAGGTATTGTACCTTAAGATAATTGAACATCTTGATTTACCGTAAATCCTCAAATATAGGACGGGTCTTCTATTTACCTCAGCTGCAAAGAGCACCAGGCCTTTATTAGAGAGGCTTATATAAGAGGCAGGCCTTAATTTCTAAAAATGACACTCATGGACATAATCCCTTCATTTTCAGACTTTTATTGCATTATTATTATAATAAAAAAAAAAAAAAATTTGGGGGGGCCCTCGTCACTAAAGGCCCACGGGCCGCGGCCGTCGTTAATCCGGCCCTGCTCGTCTGCCATAGCGAACGTTAAAATTTGCAAACGAAGTCAACGTTATCCAGCTGACGACACCACATATCTAGATATATGACAACGTTAGCTAGCGGCTAGCACTAAATCTAACGCCAACCAGAGGGAAACTTTGTTATTATTATTATTGACCAGATGGCATTTCGGACCAGGAAACAATTTTATTGTATTGCGTGGTAGAAGTTATACCACTCAATAGTAAAGATGATGTCTAACATAATAGTTTGTTCGAACAACTGAACTTACTTAGTGGAAGATCCTGCTGTTGTGACAAAGTGTTCACGCTGCCTGCGTATCAGTTTACACCTGGAGGCTGCCTGCAGCGCTGTGAGACTGGAGTGCGCGTCCGCTCTGTCTGCTGGGGGCTGGATCAAACCATATCGGACAGGGGGGTGTCGCAGTCTTTGGAAACTTAAAAACTTGCTATTAAGTGTCATTGCGTATTATTAATTTGATTGAAATTACATAGTTATGGTTAGATAATATTTATATATGGGGGGGGGGGGGGATATATCATATGATCAAAAAGTGAGGGAGCAAAGAGACGAGTTTGCTCCCCCAAGTTCAATACTGGTAGAGCACCCGCTTCGCCTGCTCAATTACGGAGGCGCCTATGTATATAATATTATTTTTGTACAACCAGGGGTCATGTCTGCTTCACATGGGCTGTGGAAACGTTCGGTTCACTTTACTGTTTTTGTTATTTTAAGACTGGTGAGGGTCTTTAACTGTTTACATCTTTAACTCATTACGTTATGGGGGGAGTGGGGAGAGGGGCGTCTACATGAATCTATGATCCCAATAGAAATTAATGTGAATTTGACTGACTGTAGTGGTACATAGAATTGCATTACAAGAGAATAAAATGCCTTTTTTTTCATTAACGAAAACAAGATAAAAATGTGATCCGTTTTCTGCGACTAAATCTAGACTAAAACAAAAAAGACAAAATCGAGACAAAAACTGACTAAGACTGAAATGCTCAGACCTGTAGTTGACTAAAACTGACTAAACTAAAAATAAATGAAGAAGACTAAATATGATGAAAACGAAAAAGGAGCATTTGACACATGACTAAGACTAAAACTAAAATTTAAATAGCTGCCAAAATTAACACTGGTGAGCAGTCTCTATAGCTACAGAGTTAGTGACATTATAGACAATTTACTCATGGGATTGATATTGTAATGTCTGATGACGACAGTGGCTGGGCGACAGTGGCTCAGGAGGTAGAGCAGTCGTCTGGCAATCCGGAGATTCCCGGTTCGATTCCCGCTCCTCCCGGGCAGCGGGTCGATGTGTCCTTGAGCAAGACACTTAACCCCTAAATGCTCCCGATGAGCAGGTTGGCACCTTGCATGGTTGCCTCTGCAGTCGGTGTGTGAATGTGTGAGTGAATGTGTGAGTGAATGGGTAAAATGTGAGGAACAAATTGTAAAGTGCTTTGGATAAAAGCGCTATATAAAAAAGCAGCCATTTACCATTTACCATGATGAGATTTGATGAACTATGACCATAGAGCGATTAGGCTATTGTAGGAAACTATTGGCTGTCGATAGGATCTGTGGGCATTTTTCCACCTGAGAGGATCATTATTGTTATCCGCTTTAATCAGTGCGCATGTTTTCAACCAAATAATCAATAATGGACTCTGCATCACCAGACCTGTTCCACACTTTAACAGTGGATGAAAACGTTAAAGGAACCGTGTACTTCTTGCACCACTGCCTCCGGTAGAGACACACACACCACTGCCTACACGCATGCACGTACGCACACACGCACACACACACACACACACACACACACACACACACACACACACACACACACACACACACACACACACACACACACACACACACACACACACACACACACACACACACACACACACACACACACACACACACACACACATACACACACAGAGCTGATAGCTGTGTCTCTAAAAACAGCTGAAACAAATTGGACACTAAATTTGGAAACGCTTCGCCTTTGAGACAAATGCCTCTGACGGGTGACACACACACAGAGCTGATAGCTCTCTGTCTAAATGCAGCTGTGTTTTGGTGCTAGAACAAATGCCTCGGGCAACACTAGATTCACGTGACCTGTAGGGGTGGAACGGTTCACAAAATCAACGGTTCGGTTCGTATCACGGTTTTGTGTTCACGGTTTTCGGTTCGGTTCGATATACGTTGTTTTTTATTTAACAAAAAACTCACAAAATTTAAACACATTATCGTAATAAGAAATAGAGCTTTCCTGATCATATATTTACTCTGCGTTGTGTTGTATAGCCCTAAATCTGTTACCAAACAAAAACACTGTTGTTGGAGAAGAAGGAAGCAAAGGAGAGGTTGCTATTTCCCAGAGTTGATTTATTTCAAGGTCAAGAAGTACAAGAAATACTCTGATTCAAAATGAATGTGCAATAATATCAATGTACCAAAGCACTATGCCGCTTGTCATTAATATTAGTCTAAAAAAGTAGTTTAAAGAATAATAATCTTCAATGGAGCTTCGGTTGTGGAGCCTCGTTGATTGTTGATTTCTTTGTTGACAGGAGACAAATGATGGGATTCTCGTGCAGCAGTCCTCCGTCCAGCTAGTGCATAGAATGTTCTCAGGACCTCCTTTTCGTCTCCCTTGGTGCAGTCGTTTTTAAAGGTTTAAATCCCGCCTCTGAGAGAACGCTGAACTAGTGCGTCAGAGGACGGATTTTCTATGTCCTGATTGGCTAAGGCGCATAGCGGCCATTTTGAGTAGGTTCGGCAGCCATCTTGCTCCCTTAAAGGGGCAGTCCCTAAGATCTTTAAGAGAATGAGTTATATTTCTATGGTTTAACGTTTAACAGTACAGTATTTAATTTTACTGACTAACAGATTAAGGATGAGTTATGCCTATATTCAAACAATGAATGTAAGTCTTTTCCTGGGTTTAATAAGTGTTTAGAAACTGTATTTAACCCTATTGTTGTTTTTACCAAGAACAAAGGAACCTATAATTTTGATTATAGGATCTTTAAATGATTATCTATTTTAGTCTCTTTGGTTTTTAAGACAACCTGTTGCATTTATCAATTCTATAACCTTATGTTTGAAGTTAGATTAACTTTCTAAGTACATTACACATATTTTAACTATATTACTGGCTTAATTAGACTTTGCAATGGTAGATAAATGTCGGGTTTAGTCTCATTTTAATCAATACTCTATGTTATAACTATTGAGGCTAGTTTCCCTTATGGGGTTAATAAAGGGTTTTAGTGGTGATTACATAATTAAAGACCAAATGGCAGCCTTTTATGTCAGGCAAACTGGGTTTTTCACACAGCTTGCCTCCTAATCAGGTCAGACCATGTGCTAGGGCCCCCAAACTGGTTTGCTCTGGCTTGGTAGCCGGCTGTTAGCTTCTGTTAGCTCTGGTTTGGTAGCCGGCTGTTAGCTTCTGTTAGCTCTGGCTTGGTAGCCGGCTGTTAGCTTCTGTTAGCTCTGGCTTGGTAGCCGGCTGTTAGCTTCTGTTAGCTCTGGCTTGGTAGCCGGCTGTTAGCTTCTGTTAGCTCTGGCTTGGTAGCCGGCTGTTAGCTTCTGTTAGCTCTGGCTTGGTAGCCGGCTGTTAGCTTCTGTTAGCTCTGGCTTGGTAGCCGGCTGTTAGCTTCTGTTAGCTCTGGCTCGTTAGCCGACAATGCCAGCCTGTATGGCTGCGCTGATGTTTCTCTAAACTGCCAGACATTTAGAGAGGGGGTTTTCTTTACTTTCTTTTTCTTTAATCCAACTTTGCGGCCTCAACCAGCAATGCCCACAAAAACGCAGATGCCTTTTAATTTGCCACTGCTTTCCACTGAGGGCCATACAGATCAATATCCCTTGTCTGGCGCATTCTAAAGCGGAAGGTTATGGCTTCCTATGTGCTGATAAGAGCACTTTCAAGTAAGGTTTTAAACTCACTTTTGTAATCTGTTCATTTCAGGGTTCTCCGTTATCAATATTCTAGTTTATTTTATTTGGCTGTATCTCATACCGATCTCAGCCCGAACTCAGGGACGCCATATTGAGAGCCGACGGGTTGTCTCTTATCTATCTCAGATCACCTACTCGAGATAGAACCCTGTAGCCGCCCGATATCCCCCAGCGAGGTGCTAAACTCGCTAAGTTCTCGGGTCAATTACTATTCCTAATCACGCTTACTTCATAGTCACTAGTTAGTTATATCCAGTTGATATGAAATATAAGCATAGAAGAGTTGTTAACCTCTTCTTTGTTTGTAATAAACCGAATGTATATCTGGGAGAACTCTTTTGCCTATAATAATAATATTTATATTATCACCGTCACCATCATCATTTTTTAGGAAAGGCCTGTAATGCTAATCATTTGAAATCCTGATGATATTACTACTCTTTTAATAAGTATTACTACTGCCATTAGTGTAATATTAATTAATTAATTAATTAATTAATAATCATTTGCAAGCCCCAGTACCTCTTATCAATTCGACAGGTCCATCAATCCGTGGCCCGATCGTCCGGCCCTGCAGTGGCTAGACTCTCAGTTTCCCACAAACCCAATGGAGCCCATCGAACACAGAGATACCGGCGCCCGCAAACAACAAACAGTGCCATGTATATATATATATATATATATATATATATATATATATATATATATATATATATATATATATATATATATATATATATATATATATATATATATATATAATAATATAATATCCTTTATATAACTTTAGCTGAAAAGCAGTAACCAGCAATTGATTCAATCTGCATGGCTTCCAGAATATAGCTATACCGATTTACCTCAGACGAGAGCAGGGCGAGGCCAGCGTCGTGGCACATTGTGATAGAAAGCAGTCCACGAATTCAATAAGTATTTCAACAAAGTTGTTTTAATTAGAAAAAGTAAGTTACAACGATTCTGTCTTGAAAATTTCCAATCCAGTTAAAATAAGTATAAAACAAAACATCTCTCTCTTAGCATAGCAAAAACTCTCTTTGTCGCTATCATTTCAAAAGATTTAGAGCATCTAAAAAAACAGAGCTTTGTCATAGGGACTCCACTCTGAAAAATTGCCAGGCCATACCCCATACACCGCTCGACATTGCCTGGCTCTATAAAAACTCTTCAAAGTGGAAAAGTCTAAAATCTGACTGGGATCAAGCGAGCTGGCCTTTATATACAGGTTCTGCATCATATCAAGACCTCTTACTATTGGTCTAAATACAGTTATGTCATAGTGATGTCATTCTACCAGCCAATCAACACATAACACATAAAAATGACCACTCCTCCCTTTTCCAGCCGTTACTGTAACTTGAGAAAGTAATAGATTTCTTATGGCTGGGGAAAGTCCCTAGGATTCCATCTGCCTCTGCACGGGTCCTGGCCTTTCAATTGGAGTAGCCTATATATATATATATATATATATATATATATATATATATATATATATATATATATATATATATATATATATATATATATATATATATATATATATATATATATATATATATATATATATATATATATATATATATATATATATATATATATACATACAGATATATACAGATATATATATATATACATGTACAATACAGACATATACCATATACATATATTTAAGCATTGGTTGATATGTTTTTACACATCATACATGTGTTCTGCCTCAGGACTGCAAAGGGTTAACTCTGCAGGCAGCGATTCTCTGTCAAGGTCACATTCCTGGCTTCACAGAACAGTAAGAGAAGAGGCCTCTTCTCTTTCCATTCTCCAGGACTACACAATATATTGTAGTCTTACACAAGTTACTGTTTTTAGAGTCTATAGTTATAGTTCTTACAGTTTTACACAAGTAGGAGGAAGAATACAAAGACATGCTTCATAATTACTGACGCTTAAGTCATCTCTTAACATATGCTTAGATTTAAAACAGATATATATAATAAACATATGCTTAATCCTTTATATCTTACAAGTGACAGGGAGAACAGGATGTCATAATAAAAAGTGTCACTAGTTGTTTGTGGCACTTCAACAGTTAGCCTTCTTGTATGTTGAATAAACGCCTATCATTGTCTTTCAACACCCGGCCTCTCAGACTCCCATTTTCTCCTCTGCTAGCTAGTAGCTATGATAACATTCCATTGACTGTATTAAAGCTGGCGGGCTACTACCATAGTTAAACGTGCGTTGTGTTGTACAAACCGTGCCAACGTTTTGGCAAGATGTGTGTAGGCCTATGTAATGTTAATGGCTATGTTTTTAAAGTCGTAATGAAGATTGATTTATATTGTGCTTGCCATTTCCACAAACTGACTAGCACCTGCTGCTGCTGACTAGCATCACTCCCGTCTCCGTGACAAATAACGTTTTTTTTTTGCGCATCCCCGGCCTGAACCGTACAATACACACGCGGCCCAGAATCGTGGAGGTAGTGCCGAACGGTGTACGGTTCGAATGCGTACTGTTCCACCCCTAGTGACCTGTGATGTAGCCTGAAACTCCAGACTGTTCGGCCACAGCTGGAGGACTGCCCTGCAGGATCTGACCCAGCGCACCAGGTTCACATCTAAAAGCGCACATGAAGGCGGTCCGCTGGTCCAGCCTGGCACTCCTAGTGGTGAGGTTCTAACAGAGCTTTCTCTCCCAATGCCGTATCCTGGGAACAAATTTGCACCAACACCTTCACAATGACTAACAACACTAACCTTCAATTAATCCAATATAAGGTGTTACACAGAGTACATATCACACAGCACAGGATGTTTCAAATGGGATTTGCAAGCACAGAGGTATGCTCCCATTGCACCATCAACACCCCAGACAACTATTTACATGCCACCTGGCTCTGCCCACCTGTTCAAGACTTCTGGAATTCCGTCATCAATACACTATCCCGGGTCATGAGCTGCAGCATTCCTCTCTCCCCCTCCCTCTGTCTACTCGGGGATACTACTGCAATCAATGTATTAGTCCAGAACACCAAACCCCTGCTCGTTTCCCTAGCTGTTGCCAAGAAAACGATCCTCTTAAACTGGAAGACAAGAACAAATTTGAATACTGGGCAATGGTTGAGCCTTCTCTCAAATTACATATCCCCCCTCCTTCCATTAACTCACTGGACTTTCACTGAAATATTTATATTTATTAATTTATTTGCACTAGCACTAAATGCACTTGGGACAATGATGGTATGTTATATATTGAGGACATTGGGACATTGATACTTTATTACTATATTACTATTATTATTGACATTATTATTTTGCACATGCTATATCTTATGTTTGTATGCCAGTGGTGATGTTCCTAACAAATTTCCGTTGTACCAACAATGACAAATAAAGATCTATTCTATTCTATTCTATATCACAGGACCCAATCTCAACCGTGGATCACATCGAAGTCTCACAATTTAATAGCATCTGGGAATTGCTTGTGGATAATCTAGGCACCTAATCACAGGAGATTGACCTGTGAGCCATCCACTCCACAACCACCTTTCTCTCAATCCCCCTCCTCACCCCCTACTTTACTTACTCCCATCTCTGCCCCCCCCCCCTTTCCCATGTCATGTGTATTCGTTGTTGTCCTTCATTGTCCTTAGTTGTAATTTGTTTGTCAATGTCTCGTCTGAGTTCCCCCCCTCCGAGAGGGCAATGAAATGTCACTATTTTTCTTATTTTACTACACTTTTTATTTAATTTTGCATTGTAAATATTTAAAACTTATAATAAATAATAAAGTTGTCCCCCGAAGAGGGGGGGTGGATGGAGTGGCCTCAAAAAAGGTCAGAGAAAAAAGCAAAAAAAAAAGGTTCTAACAGAGTGAAGGAATCTATCTTTTTCAATGTGTATATAATGTAAATATCTGTAGATGACAGCATCTGCTATTAGATCTCAGATGAGGAGGACAGTATTTAGTGGTGTGTGTTTTCAGGTTACACTGGGAAGCCACAGTGCCATGGGCTGGGCTCCGAGGTTGTCAATATCACAACAACTGATATGCACTGGTGGGGGAGGTTTGGTCAGAGCTACGGGGAGAGTTTGACATTGATAGAAATGGACGTTTAGTGTGTTAAAGGTGACCAGCCGTTGCCATGGTAGCGTGTCACGTAGTAACGAGAAGAGGGGGCGGGCCCCGTTGCTAACGGGAGAACGTTATGAGAGGTGAGTTCCTTCCGGGGTAAGTTAGATTGAGACACGACGCGCAGGCGAGCAGACCCGTTGATCAGAGACTTTGAAACGGTCCCTCACGGGGAGGAAGGGAATATGCCACGTCATCGCTAGCTTCGGCTAACAGGGGAGGTTTTGGCTGACGACGAGGCCCAGAACCATTGGACTAATGGCATAAGAGACGGTGGAGAATAATGAATTTAGGTTTTCTTCAAAGACTGTTCAAGGACATTACAGAAATAACTGTTTTCCATCTGGTACAGAGGCTTTTTCTATGGAATAAACAACGTTTTTCCATGAAAGGTACCACGTTTGCCAGTGTCGTTTCTTCCGACTACAGATGTACTAACAGGGTTGATACAGTGTGAGACACTAATGAGATATCCAAGTAAAACAAACACAACACAGATGGGGAGAGTCACGAAGGAGATGATGAGATGAGATTGGCTGATTACCGTAGGATCCAACAACAGAGGTTCAATACACTTTGGAGGACATTGCAGGGTTACAGGAACATTTTCTACACCACACTGCTACACACACACACACACACACACACACACACACACACACACACACACACACACACACACACACACACACACACACACACACACACACACACACACACACACACCACTGATCACAGGACAGTGGGAAAATAAAGTTTATCAAACTAATTGACAGTCTAGCTGTGAGCCGGATAGGAGAGGGTGGGTAGGAGAGGAGAGGGTGGGTATGAGAGGAGAGGGTGGGTAGGAGAGGAGAGGATAGGGTGGGTATGAAAGGAGAGGAGAGTGTGAGGAGAGGAGAGGGTGGGTATGAGAGGAGAGGAGATGGTGGGTATCAGAGGAGAGGAGAGGGTGGGTAGGAGAGGAGAGGAGAGTATGAGAGGAGAGGAGAGGGTGGGTAGGAGAGGAGAGGGTGGGTATGAGAGGAGAGGGTGGGTAGGAGAGGAGAGGGTGGGTATGAGAGGAGAGGGTGGGTATGAGAGGAGAGGGTGGGTATGAGAGGAGAGGGTGGGTATGAGAGGAGAAGGTGGGTATGAGAGGAGAGGAGAGGGTGGGTAGGAGAGGAGATGGTTGGTATGAGAGGAGAGGAGAGGGTGGGTAGGAGAGGAGAGGGTGGGTATAGGGGAGAGGGTGGTTGGGAGAGGAGAGGGTGGGTAGGAGAGAAGAGGGTGGGGAGGAGAGGGTGGAGAGGAGAGGGTGGAGAGGAGAGGGTGGGTGGGAGAGGAGAGGGTGGGGAGGAGAGGATATGAGAGTAGAGGGTGGGTAAGAGAGGATAGGAGAGTAGAGGGTGGGTAGGAGAGGATAGGAGAGTAGAGGGTGGGTAGGAGAGGATAGGAGAGTAGAGGGTGGGTAGGAGATGAGAGGGTGGAGAGGAGAGGGTGGGTAGGAGAGGATAGGAGAGTAGAGGGTGGGTAGGAGAGGAGAGGGTGGATATGAGAGGAGAGGGTGGGGAGGAGAGGATAGAAGAGTAGAGGGTGGGTAAGAGAGGATAGGAGAGTAAAGGGTGGGTAGGAGAGGATAGGAGAGTAGAGGGTGGGTAGGAGAAAATAGGGTGGAGAGGAGAGGGTGGGTAGGAGAGGATAGGAGAGTAGAGGGTGGGTAGGAGAGGAGAGGGTGGAGAGGAGAGGGTGGGTAGGAGAGGATAGGAGAGTAGAGGGTGGGTAGGAGAGGAGAGGGTGGATAGGAGAGGAGAGGGTGGGTAGGAGAGGATAGGAGAGTAGAGGGTGGATAGGAGAAGAGAGGGTGGGTAGGAGAGGAGAGGAGAGTAAAGGGTGGATAGGTTAGGAGAGGAGAGGATGGAGGGATAGAGCGAGGGAGGGCAAGAGGAGGAGTGTCTCCAGCAGTGTTGTTGATGCCTCAGGCCAGACTCTGCAGGGCTATGTTTCAACACCAGGGAACCTTTTTGTCCCTCTCTGCCCTCCTTCCATCTGTGTTCCGCGGCTCCTTCCGACTGCCAGTCTCTCTCTGGACACACACTAGAATGTTTATGGCTCCGCCGGCAGCCAAAGCAGCCACGTGTCTCCACCCACACACCACAGCGCCTCCACTCACTGCCATTTCAATCTCTTCAAGAAGTTGATATTCCCCAAGGGGATCAATAATAATAACAATAATAATAATATATTGTGATTCTATGTTAATTTTGTTATTGTGCTTCTATGTTAATCTATGTTAATTTAGTTTATATCCATATCATTTTTATTCTACCATAATTGTCTGTCCGTCAATGTCGCACCAAAGACAACCAAATAAAATCAAAGCAATAAAGACCTTTCTCATTCTGATTCTGATTCAATAAAGGAATATCTTATCTTATAATTTTACATAATGGAAAATATTTTACTATGAATGTTTTATTTAAAAAATAAATAAAAAAAATGCAAGTCTCTGTAGAGATAATTGAGAATGAATGCTCTAGTAGTGTATAATTTCCTCATCAATCATCAATTTCCTCTCTGGGAGTTTTTATCTTTTCTTTTCTTTCTTTTTCATTTGATCTTATCTTATTTGTAAGTGAATAGTAGTTTAACACTAGAACAGCCATGGAGAAAATGTCACTGATTCCCGCCGGAAGGGGTCAGATGACCCCACAGCTTAAAGGGGAACTCCACTTTTTTTGGAAATTAGCTTATTTAACATCTTCCCTGGAGTTAGACAAGAAGATGCATACCTTTTTTGTCTCTGTGCGTGCATTTTAGCTTTGGGAATAGACGCTCCGTTAGCATAGCTTAGCTTCATCACTGGAAGTGAGGCAGGACAGTAGCCTTACAGTGCCTTACAGTGTATTGCAAGGTCTGACATTGACCAAACTTGATATGCATGACCTTGGTGGGCTCTAGGTCAACTCCTGAAAAGGGGGTCAATGTCAGACCTTGCAATCAAAAGTTAGGGGGCGCACTGAAATTATGGCAAGGGTTATTAGCCCCCTAACTTTTGATTGCAAAGTCTGACATTGACCCCCTTTTCAGGAGTTGACCTAGAGCCCACCAAGGTCATGCATATCAAGTTTGGTCAATGTCAGACCTTGCAATACACTGTAAGGCACTGTAAGGCTACTGTCCTGCCTCACTTCCAGTGATGAAGCTAAGCTATGCTAACGGAGCGTCTATTCCCAAAGCTAAAATGCACGCACAGAGACAAAAAAGGTATGCATCTTCTTGTCTAACTCCAGGGAAGATGTTAAATAAGCTAATTTCCAAAAAAAGTGGAGTTCCCCTTTAAATGAGAAATATGAGAAAGATAAACAGTGTAAACTATATAATTACTCCTTAATATAAAAATATGAGGTTTACCACAGGTTTGAGTGACAAAAATAATAATAACAATAAAAAAAAGCCACACATTGACGGGCAAAGAGCCACATGCGGCTCGCGAGCCATGGGTTGGCCACCCCTGCGCTAGACGCTCGTAAAGTGCTGTGAATTTCCACATATATATTCCATATATATGTGGAATAACGTTCTAATTACATTTTCCTGAAGTCATTTAGAAATTTCAAAACGCGTGCCAGATAAAACGGGTACTTTTAGGAAAAGTCATTGAGTGACAGAGCTGGAGCTCGACCGAGTGACGAGGATACATTTATTGAAAATGCCTAGGGGTCATTTGACCCCTTGTCGGCTGTGCTAGTGTTAAAACCTCTTTAGCCTGAGCGGTCCGCCGGCGTACCGCAGATGACATCACGTCATAAATCAATCTCTACAGACTGTATGACATAATGTTGCATTTTTTTTCAAATGTAGCCAAGAGTAAAGACCCTAATCCTGTCAAAACAGCAGTCATAGTGTATATCTTCAACAATATATTTGTTTACCAATAGGTTAAAAGTGTTATTAGTGAGATTTCAGTTTATGGAATGTGTTCATAATTTAGCGGATATCCACCATTTTTTATTTGTGTCGCAATTTGGTTTGTAATCATATGAGGAGAGGACATCCAGAGCTCTCAATGAGCGTTGACATTTATAAAAACTACATTACAAAAACTACCATGCCAGCTTCCTGCAAGCAAACAATGTTGTATGAATAATTTGTATTTCTCTTATTTTTTGGGATTATATACCACACAACTGAATGTTATTGGCATATATTGGAGTGCAGTTAGTGTGTCTACCTTCTGTGAACGTTTACCAACCATCCGCGTTGCAATCTGATTAAAAATGGCAGACCTGTCTCAAAAATAAAAAACTGACTGTATTTACAGTAGATTTCATTCACGGTTCTTGCTTCATGCCTGGTGATACTAAATCCAAATTGAACTCTGCCATTTGAAAGAGGAGATTTGGCCCAATCCATAGATCTGCGAGTCGGCTATAATAAGGTAATTTATAGGTCTGGTATTCTATATTCTATAATAATATTTCAAATTGCATGTGTCTGGATGGCAGAATTCAGTACTGTATCTACAAAACATTCTGTTTAATCATCTTCCCTTTATTAATTTGCTTATATTTTTTTGTACACATGATCTGAAGAAGGTGCTGAACGAGTTTTTCATGTCTGGTCATTTTTGGCATGGTGTTATTCACTGTCAAAGATGCAAAGAAAAATCATAATTTATATTATCCTTTGTTTCATCACAATTTACTCAAACCTAGTAACAGACACAATATTTCTGACACAGGGAATACATTCCATAAGATCCATAGATGTCCCTATATACTAAGCACATGCAAATGGTCATTGTATAAGTGGAGCAATCTTCCATTTACTTAGGTATGTATTTTTAGGCGGATTTTCAGAAAATAGGGCTCCCTCTTAAACCTAAACATACTGTTGAAGTGCCACAAACAACTAGTGACACTTTTTATTATGACATCCTGTTCTCCCTGTCATGTGTAAGATATAAAGGATTAAGCATATGTTTATTATATATATCTGTTTTAAATCTAAGCATATATTAAGTGATGACTTAAGCGTCAGTAATTATGAAGAACGTCTTTGTATTCTTCCTCCTACTTGTGTAAAACTGTAAGGGCTATAACTATAGACTCTAAAAACAGTAACTTGTGTAAGACTACAATATATTGTGTGGTCCTGGAGAGTGGAGGGAGAGGAGGCCTCCTCTCTTGCTGTTCTGTGAAGCCAGGAATGTGACCTTGACAGAGAATCGCTGCCTGCAGGGTTGGCCCTTGCAGTTATGGGGCAGAGAACTATTATATACTTTAAACTACTATGATGTGTGGGCATATCCACCAATGTTAAGTATATGAGTATTGAATTGTACATGTATATATATGCTATATCTGCTTTCTGTAGAATTTGGATCATTGCAGACATGCATAACTGTTTAGTGACGTAATGGGGTTTTCCCAAAAGAAAGTAATCTGTTACTTCTCCAGTAAATGTAACGACTAGAAAGGGAGGAGTTCATCCTTACTGAGTGTGTTATGTGTTATATGTTGATTGGATGGTAGGAATGACATCAATGTATTTAGACCAATAAGTAAGAGGTCTTGATATGATGCCGGACCGGTATATAAGTGACTGCTCCAGTCTCGTCGAGGCAGATTTCTCAGATTTTCAGTTCTTATAGAGCCAGGCAATGTCGAGCGGTGTATTGGGGCATGGCCTGGCAATTTTTCAGAGTGGAGTCCCTAGGACAAAGCTTTGTTTTTTAGAGGCTATGCTATGCTAGAGAAGAGATATTTTGTTTTATACTTATTATTCCTGAATTGGACATTTCCAATGCAGTCTCTTTGTAACTTACTTTTTCTAATTAAAGCAACTTTGTTTAAATACTTACTGAATTCGTGGACTGCTTTCTATCACAATGTGCCACGATGCTGGCCTCGCCCTGCTCTTATCTGAGGTAAATCGGTATAGCTATATTCTGGAAGCCATGCAGATTGAATCAATTGCTGGTTACTGCTTTTCAGCTAAAGTTATATAAAGGATATTATATATATATATATGGCACTGTTTGTTGTTTGCGGGCGCCGGTGTCTCTGTGTTCGACGGGCTCCATCGGGTTTGTGGGAAACTGAGAGTCTAGTCACTGCAGGGCCGGACGATCGGTACCACGGATTGATGGACCTGTCGAATTGATAAGGGGTACTGGGGCTTGCAAATAATGATTAGTGTTAGTACGCTAATATTACACTATTAGCAATAGTAATACTTATTAAAAGAGTAGTAATATCATCAGGCTTTCAAATGATTAGCATTACAGGCCTTTCCTCAAAAATAAGGATAGTGGCGGTGACGGTGATGGTGATAATATAATTACTATTGTTGTAGGCAAAGTAATATCATCAGGCTTTCAAATGATTAGCATTACAGGCCTTTCCTAAAAATTCGGTTTATTACAAACAAAGAAGAGGTTAACAACTCTTCTATGCTTATATTTCATATCAACTGGATATAACTAACTAGTGACTATGAAGTAAGCGTGATAGAAATAGTAATTGACCCGAGAACTTAGCGAGTTTAGCACCTCGCTGGGGGATATCGGGCGGCCACAGGGTTATATCTCAAGTTCAAGTTCTTTAATAGTTGTCATACAGAAGTACAGAATACTTTCATACAAAATGCTTCTTACTGTTACGCTCCAGAGACTGTGCTAGACAAGATAGTATCAAATAACATAATAACATAATATAGCATGAATTTAGAAGAAGAAAATGAGGTCACAGTGTTCGGTATAGACATATGTACAATGTTCTGAGTTACCATATAATATACAATACACAATACTATGCAGTGTACTAATGTACAGTACTATCTAGTGCAAAGCAGAAATGGGATGAGGTACAATTTTAGGTACAATTTACAGTAAGGTGTACGAGTTGTAGTGCAATCCTTCATCCATAAATATAAAGTGTGGGGAGTGGGTGCTACAGTGTGTTTGTTTAAAGTGGGTGTGTGCTATAAAGTGTGTGGAGTGGGTGCTACAGTGTGTTTGTTTAAAGTGAGTGTGTGCGTGTGGATGTGTGTGCTATGTGCGTTTGGTGGTTGTTGTTGTGTAGTGTTCATTCATTGTTCGTTTAGCAGCCTGATGGCCTGGGGATAGAAGCTACTTCTGAGTCTTTCTGTGCTCGCCTTGAGACTCCTGTATCGCTTGCCTGACCGCAGCAGTTCGAAGAGGCAGTTGTTCGGGTGACTGGAGTCTTTAATGATTCTCTTAGCCTTGCCCTTGCAACGCTTGTAGTAAATGTTCTGGAGGGTGGGGAGCCCCCCTCCAATTGTGCGTTCGGCTGAACGTGTCACTCTTTGTAGTCTGCTTTGGTCTTTTGCAGTGCTATTCCCAAACCAGGAGGTGATGTTGCCGGTCAAGATGCTCTCTATTGTACATGAGTAGAAGTTCTTAAGGATCTTCTGGCTGACTTGGAACTTCCTTAGGCGCCTGAGGAAGTAGAGGCGTTGTCGTGCCTTCTTCACCACACTGTTAATGTGTGTGGTCCATGTCAAGTCCTCGGATATGTAGGCTCCGAGGTACTTGAAGCTGTTGACTCTCTCAACCGGTGCCCCGTCGATGCTGAGGGGGCTGTAGTCCTTGACCCCCGACCTCCTGAAGTCCACAATCATCTCCTTTGTTTTGCTGACGTTCAGGGAGAGGCTGTTTTCCTGGCACCATCCCGCCAGGACCTTGACCTCTTCCAGGTAGGCCCTCTCGTCGTTGGCAGAGATCAGGCCCACCACCACTGTGTCGTCAGCAAATTTGACGATTGTATTGCTACTCCGCTGAGCCACACAGTCGTGTGTGTACAGGGAGTAGAGGAGGGGACTCAGAACACAGCCCTGGGGGGCCCCTATGTTGAGGGTGATGGATGAGGAGGTGCAGTTGCCTGCTCTCACCACCTGGGGTCTGCCAGTCAGGAAGTCCAAGACCCACTGGCAGAGGTCATAGCCCAAGCCCAGGTCCCTGAGCTTGGCTATGAGTATGGAGGGGACTATGGTATTGAATGCCGAGCTGTAGTCGATGAATAGCATTCTCACATAGTTCCCCTGCCTCTTGTCCAGGTGTGATGCTGCTGTGTGCAGCACATGGGATATGGCGTCCTCCGTGGACCTGTTGGGGCGGTATGCAAATTGCAGGGGGTCCATGTTGATGGGGAGGGAGGAGCAGATGTAGCCCTTTACTAGCTTCTCAAAGCACTTCATGGCTATGGAGGTGAGAGCTACAGGGCGGTAGTCGTTGAGGCAAGCAGGCTTGGATTTTTTGGGTACAGGGATAATAGTGGACTTCTTCAGGCAGGTGGGGATGACAGCCTGTTCTAAGGACAGGTTAAATATGTCAGTGAATACTGGGGCCAGTTGGTCGGCACAGACTTTTAGGATGCGGCCGGGGATGCCGTCCGGACCTGCTGCCTTCCTGATATTCACTTTTTTAAAGGTCCGCCTCACCTCATGCTCTGTTACCCTGAACACTGCGCCTCCATCAGCAGCCGACCCCCCCCCCCCCCCTTGCCGAGGCTTGTGAGCTGGTGTTGTTATTACCAGCATCAAACCTCGCATAGAAGGTATTGAGGTCGTTTGAGGGAGGCGCCTTTGTAGTCTGTCATCGTTTTGAGCCCCTGCCACATAGCTCTAGAGTCAGCTTGTTCAAACTGGAGTTCAATTTTATCCCTGTAGCGCCGTTTGGCCTCTGACACTGTCCTCCTTACGTTGTGTCGCGCCACCTTGTGGTCATTCATGTTGCCTGCCACTAGGCCGTCATTGTATGCTTTGGTGCGCTCTCTCAGAGCTTCACGGACGGATTTGTCTACCCAGGGTTTTTGATTTGGGTAAACTTTCATTTTGGTAGTGGGGATTGTTTCTTTCACCCTAGTACAGACATAGTCCAGCACTGTCTCCGTGTAGGCATTAATGTTATCTGTGTCGCGGAACACAATCCAGTCTGTGTGGTGAAACACTGACCGGATCGTCTCTTCTGACGTCAGATCCCATTTCTGCACCTCTCGCGAGACTACGGGAGTACTTTTAATTCTCTGTCTGTACTTTGGTGAAAGGAAAATGGATGCGTGATCTGACTTGCCAAAGCCACTATCAGAATGAGCCTTGTAGCCACCTTTAAATTGCGTGTAACAGTGATCTAGGATGTTACCGCCTCTGGTGTTGCAAGTCACATGCTGATAGAAGTCGGGCAATACCTTTCTCAGATTGGCGCTATTGAAATCTCCCAGTACTAAAATGGCGGCGTTAACGTTAGCCACTTGTATTCTATTTACCTCGTCGTGTAGTCTGGAGAGCGCAACCTTGTTGCTGGCTTGCGGTGGAATATACACTCCGACCAGGACGATCGCCGTTAACTCCCTCGGGAGGAAGAAAGGACGACACTTGATGGTTATATATTCCAGTTCTGGGGAGCAGTGGTTGGATAATTCCTTCACGTTCGTTGGATCACTCCAATTTTTGTTAAACATGAAGGCAATACCTCCTCCACGTTGTTTACCGGACTCTGATGATGTCCGATCTTTTCGATGGATAAAGAAGTGATCCGCTGGTTGAATTGCGTGATCTGGAACCTCCGGTGTGAGCCATGTTTCGGTGAAGCAAAGGACATTGCAGTCCCTAACGTCTCTTTGATATTGAATCCTTGCTCGGATGTCATCCAGTTTATTGTCTATTGATTGTACATTGGCTAGCAATATACTGGGAAGTGGTGTACGGTGACCTGAGTAAGTGACCTGAGATAGATAGAGACAACCCATCGGCATTCAACACATACTCTATACCGTTTGTGCCGATAAGTGAGTATTCTAGATTAAATATTTAAAACCGAATGCTGTTTCTTAGACTACAATACCCATCCCGCCAAAAGCCGGAAACTGGAAATGTCAGCGTACCCCCGTTTTATCCACTATTTCGCCTGTATCTTTTTTCCCCATAGCAAATGTGAGCCTTCATGCATTCTTAAAATACGCTAAACAACAAATCTACCGTCTATTTTGCCAAAAAGAACTAACGCAATGTCTGTATCCTATAAGACGTGCAGCGCATTTCTTATTACGTCACCACAAAATCCATTCAACTTCCTTAGTAAGTGAACACATGTAACAGAGTTTATTGTGATTCCACTTGTCAAGGTAACTAAGACCCAATAGCATGGCACTTAATTGTTCTAGGGATTCTTATTGGTTGGTGGGCGTTTCCTTGTGAGCTACAACACAAGTGTTCACGTTAGCGTGGTACCATTACATGAGGAAGGAGCCTGTGGTAGGTTCACATATAGTACACCCAGAATGAACATAATATTCCTAAATGTTTAACTTTCACTACTAGTTGGAAGTATTAATGTAGGCATGTTGAAAATAAATTCTAGAAGGTAGCGACCGTATGGTAAATGTGTTAAAATAATAATTAAGGGAGATTGTGTCGAAAATGTATATAACTAGCTAACATGCTAGGCTAATTATTCCTAATTCTTCTGTAGTGAGCGGTATTCGAGGTGTCTGATGAGCCGACCACATAACCTGTCTGAATAGGATCTTTTGTGTGTTACCAGAATAAACCACCCAAGACTGTGGAGCAAGTGTCTGTCTTTCAATTAAAAAAGTACACAACGCAGGAAAAGTTGGTTATACTTCCTCCGTGAACCCGGAAATAGAGCCGGAACACTGTCATCTACAATGGCCACTGGAAAGCTTCTCCTTGGCAACCCGTCAACAAGGGAGACGTGGGAATAAAAAATACACGGAGGCGATACAAACAGAAACGACTAGTTGAATACAACGCACCCGTCCTTTATCTTACACACTCGCAGCGCTTCTCTTATTCCCTCATGCTAAAAGGGCAAAACATTCACTTACCATAGCAATCGGTGTTGCCTCAGACACACCTGTGTGGACTTGCAAAAAATATATATATATATCACAAATGTACATATTCAAGGCAAGCTCACACACAAAATCCAAAATCAACGACTGAAAAAAAGGAATAGGCTGAAGCACACGTTTATTTTACGTTTATCCTTTACACATTTTTAAAAACTAAATGTATTTTAATATAAGAAAAAATAACTTATGCTGCAAGATATATGGTGGTGACCGCTTGGCTCGCCGGAGTATTTAAACCCCGCCCACACAGCTCAGCTCGGCCCAGAAAAAAAAATACATGGTTTCTAATGGAGTGCAATATCGGCCACAACGCGTTAGGGGGCGGTATTGACCGTCTGCAATCTCAGACACACTCAGAACAGCATGCACAAGGTGCCTCGATGAATTATGAATGGCAATAGCGAATAAAAGAAATACCGAGACAAAAACGTAGATCTACGTTAACGGCACTCAACCGCTGGGACACAGAAACGTAGTTTTACGTTAACGGCACAGGAAGTGTTAAGGCTTTTTTTTTTTTAAATCTCGCCTGAGAAGTACACAACTTCAACCCGTCACTAAGGCTATTCCATAATTTTACTCCCAACATTGAAATTTACACATCTAGCTTTTACATTAGTTCTTACCTTTTTACATGTTTTAAGAATACATAACCCTCTTACATTATACTTTCCTTCTCTTGGTTGAAAGAGACATTGAATACAAACTGGTAGGCTTTTACTTACTTAGCACGAAAATTGATTTCCAAGGTTTTTATGTACAACACGATATCTACAAATGAATAGCTTTACAACCCAGGAGAATTGGCTTTGAGAGACCCGGCGAGTGCCTGGCCGGGGGTCTCATAACGTGCTCCCTGACGGCCCTAGCACACAGCACACAAATGAACATGGACGGACGGACGGGCGGCTGCCACTTCACTTCCGCTCCCATGTTAACGGACGCTACTGTGCACACTGGCCGCAAGCGGGAGCGCGCCTCACGGGCGGCTCCCGGGCGGCTCCCGGGCGGCTCCCGGGCGGCAAGCTATCTTTTCCGCTTCAATCGGATTCGAGGTGGCGCGGGAGGCGTGCGCCACGCGATTGATTGATTGATTGGACATTTTATTAACAGATTGCAGAATGGGTACAATACAGTACAGCTCTCTCTTTTTCTCTCTCTTTATTCTCCCTGCCTTTCTTTCTTTCTCTCTTTCTCTCTCTCCAGTCTCTTTCTCCCCCTCTCTTTCTTTCTTTCTCGTTTTCTCTCTAGAGAGAGAGAGAGAGAGAGGGGGAGAGAGAGAGAGAGCGAGAGAGAGAGAGAGCTTGTGCTGCTGCTGGTTCTATCAGGGCTCCGCGCTGCAGCGCGCTCAGAGAAGTCGGACTCTCTGTGCCTGGCCAGGCGCGCGATCCTGCTAGGAACCCGTGCGTGAAATTCGTGTGCGTTCAATGTGCCCGAGCCGTGAGACAGGGGAAACAATGATCTATATAGGTCATAGAAGATGGGTGTGTCCAGGTGAGAAGCAATTGGATTGGAGGGGGGGGGGGGTTAGGAGGAGGAGGGGGCATGGTTTGGGGGGCTGGGGGGGGTTGAAGGTGAGCGACAGAAAGTTACTCGATGGGGGAGGGTAATGGGATGGGGGGGGGTTTAAACATGGCTGGGGGATTGTTTGAGGGGGGAGGGGATTATTATCCCACAATACATAGCCTCTGAATACATAACGTTAGCCTTCTAGATGTTTTCTAACTACCGTACTTTTCGGACTATAAGCCGCGGCTTTTTCCCCCATTTTTCGACCCTGCGGCTTATATAACGGTGCGGCTTATATGTGACTCGACGTGACCAAACCCGAAAATGTTAAAATCAAAATATAGCTTTTTTGACTGCATTGAAATGTTATTTATCTGTTCCCTTATTTGCTAAACTTAATACAACTTGTAAATGAGTTAATTCTTGTTATTTGTCCGACAGTATTGTGTCCCAATGCTAATTGCATATGGTAATTAAACATTAAAACACCTGCGGCTTATAGTCCAGTGCGGCTTATATATGTACACATCATTCAATTTAGCTGCTGCGGCTTATAGTCAGGTGCGGCTTATAGTGCGAAAAGTATGGTAAGCCCATTTTTAGGGCATTCTTTTTTTTATGAATTTTTACGCCATTGATTGAAAGTGAATTGATCCAAAGCCACATGGCAAACACATGTC
>NC_140173.1:59246556-59251556 GCF_963971535.1 Notolepis coatsorum | reverse complement strand
ACTGTAAATTGTAAATTGTACCTAAATTGTACCTCATCCCATTTCTGCTCTGCACTATATAGTATATTGTATATAGTATATTGCATAGTATGTTGTATGGTAACTCAGTTACTGCTATCTGCATTGAACATTGTACATATGTACATACTGAACACTTGTGTCTACGTACGTGACTTCTATTTTTTACTTCTATTTCTTTCTTTTACTTGCTATACTTATCTTATTTTATTTCATACTTATCTTTTGTCTAGCACAGTCTCTGGAGCGTAACAGAAAGAAGCATTTTGTATAAAAGTATTCTGTACTTCTGTATGACAACTATTAAAGACACTTGAAACTTGAAACTTGAAACTCACACACTCACACACACACACACTAACACATCCACACACACACACATATACAACACACACACACACACACACACACACACACACACACACACACACACACACACATACACACACACACACACACACACACACGCACACACGCTGTGAAGACCTACAGCCTTGCACGTTGAGATACAACAGTGACTGGAAACCTTGATTCAAAAATCAATGGTGCCCAGGAGAAGAATGCCTCGCCCATCCAATCCTGGAGCTACTATCTTTTCTTTCATCCGTCCTTTTCTTAACTCGAGGAGAGGTCACTTTTATTTACGGTTCATCATATTCTATTTCTGCTCTGGTTCTCCTGCTGATCGGCAGCCAAGGTCCAGGTACAGCACTCTAGCGTAGCCAATCAAATGCCATGCCGAGAGTTGTGTGTGGGTCTTCGTCTGTGTGTGCATATGTGTGTGCGTGTGTGAGTGTGTGTGTGTGTGTGTGGTGTGTGTGTGTGTGTGTGTGTGTGTGTGTGTGTGTGTTTGTGTGCATGTATGTGTGTGTCTATCTGTTTGTGTCTGTCTTTATACTGTTGTCTGTTTATTTAATATACAGTATGTGTCGTGTGTGTGTTTGTGTGTGTGTGTTTGTTTGTGTGTGTGTTTTTGTATATTTGTGTGTGTGTGTGTGTTTGTCATGTGTGTGTGTTTGTGTGCATGTGTGTGTGTGTGTCTGTGTTTGAGTGTGTGTGTGTGTTCAGTGTTTTCCCTAGGATTGCACCCCTAGTGCAGTGCAATAATTAAATAATAAATTAAATATTTAAATAATTTTTTTAAAGAAACCGAACCGTGACGCTTTGCATGCGCAGACAATTAATTATTTAATACAATGTTTTGCTTGCAGATCCACTTTACACCAAAAATGAAATGCTGTATGTACAAATATCTTCGGTTTGTACAATTATGCTAATAACCAATAATAAACAATACAGTCAACTCATGAAGTCAAAACTATTTGAAGCACTCATCACTTCCCAGTGCAATACCGGCTTCCAACATCTGTGTGGCGCTGTGGCGCATACAGTTGAATGCTGGAATTACACTCCCTGAGGGACACAAAGAACTCAAGTCCAATGGATTTGGGATTCTCAAATACAAATCGGGATTGGAATAAAAATGCATTTATATTAAACAATACAGAATATACAGCACTTCTTGGGGTCTGTAGGGTAAGCACTTATTCCCTACCCCCTGAACATTTATGGAGATGTATGGGCCTTTTAACTCATTCAGCTCCAGGGATTAGCCGGTCCCGTTCTAGCTACGCCACGCTTTAATGATAGGAGTGCATCACCTTGTTTGTAGAGCTATATCTATATTCTAATCTATATTATAGCTATGGAGACAATACTATAGTCATTTGACAGTGACTTTCTGCCATCAAACAAGCAAAAAAGCGATACTTTTTTCATGCATACGTTTGCGCCTTATCCCGTGGTGAATATAAGTATAGTTTAGGAGTGATCCGGGATAATTCATGAAAAGTTATAGGGCGCTACGTGTATTTTACTATAAGCGTTGGCGTTTCTTGCCTGGGACAGTACTATTTCCAAATCAAATGTTTTTTATGCTTGGATGGTTAGTAACGGCATTCGTGTTGAACACTACAGACGCTGATCAGCTGGATGGATATCAAATGTCAGATAGTCCTTACCTTTGGTCGGGGTATTCCAAAAAGAATATTCCAATTGTCTGATCACGATTTCCATATTGGTGTCCATCTGGTCACGGACATAATTTGGCACAATTTATGGATTGAGTGTGCCAGATGCGTTTAGAAGTGGTCGGATGAAGCGATCTACTTGGCTCCGTCTAAATTTAGACAACACAGGGTCTGGAACAGGGTTTACTGCACTCTCAATACTGCCACCTGGTAGGATCTGGCCGGTACTGCACCATTGGGGTCCCAGTATGCCTTTTAACGGCAACATACAGGTCCGTGACATTGAATAGACTATTAAAATCGAAAAAAATAAAAACTGACCAAATGACGAGTTTACTCGTTGTTGGCGCTCAACCGCTGCGGCCAATAACGAGTAAATTCGTTGTTGGCGCAGAAAGTGTCAGTGATAAAAGTGTCTTTCAAGGATAAGTGAGCTCCTGCACTGATTATTATAGTTCAATATTTGATCACCAAAACCCTCCAAAAAGCATAAAAAGGGGGCCCCGCCCAAAAAGGGCCCCCAAAAAGCGGGCTTGCATGCTGCGCGGGTTCGCAGACAAGTCAAGTTCCCTTTTCAGCCTTTGAGCACCTGCCCCTCTAAAGTCCTGTGCACGTCCCTGGTCATGTAGTCAACATTCCCTGAGATCCATAGATGTCCCTAGATACCAAGAACATGCAAATGGACCTTGTAGAAGTGAGCAATCTTCCATTTACTTAGGTATGATTTATGATATGGTATGATTGGTATGGTATGATTTTACTTTAAGTTTAGATATCAACATTATCTGGCTATCCTCAGCACATACTATCAAACTCCTGTGACCTCATCTGGTCTTTCCAAAGATCAGAGTCGGGACGGGCGCGCACACACACACACACACACACACACACACACACACACACACACACACACACACACACACACACACACACACACACGTGTGTGCGTGCGTGAGCGCCCATTAACTCATTGGACGCCACTGACTTGAGCATTGTTTGTTCCTACCGCGCCAACACTCTAAAAGATATGCATAAGTGGCGGTGTTTGCAGGGCTATATATATTCTATATTATAGCTATGGATACAATACTATGGCCCATTTGACATCAACTATGTCTATCGTTCAATATGTGAAAAATAATAAATTTTTCAACAATACGTTCGTGTGTTATACCATGGTGAATATAAGTATAGATTAGAGTGATCCTGTCTAATCCCAGAAAACGACGATATGCAGCAAAGCGTGAATTTCACTAAAACCGTTGCCTGTCTCGCCTGGACATGCTACTATTTCCAAATCAAATGTATATATAGGTATTATGTTCATCCGTTGTGGAGTAACGTTACACACAACCATTGCGATCAAGTGAAATCATGGTTGGATCAAAGCAGGATTGATATAATTTAGTCATTTACCTTCACTAGGAGCTACCCCAAAAGAATATTCCAATTGTCTGATCGTGTCCATCGTGTCGCCAACATATCCACCACAACAGATGCATGATGGTGAATTTGACGCTTCTCAAAGCGATCGGGATACCTGCTTGACTCGCCTGACAAAGAAATGTGCCCGGAGACATTTGAACGTTGCACAGGCCAAGATATAAGGTTTCAAAGGGTGCTCGATACTGCCACTTGGGAGGATGCGGCCGGTATTGCACTTTGGCATTCTCAGGATGATTCCCCATGTTAACCCTGAGTCTGTGTGCCTGTAATGAATAGAAATATCGAATAAAATAAATAACGATGAAAACCCGGCTATAGTCGGGTCTGGCGCCGATTGAGTTAGCAGACTTAATGATTTTTTTATATCATTAAGTCAACTATCCAGTTCAGAGCTGAGGGTTTTTTCAACCTGCAACTTGAACAAGAGAGAGAGAGAGAGAGAGAGAGAGAGGAGAGAGAGAGAGAGAGAGAGAGAGAGAGAGAGAGAGAGAGAGAGAGAGAGAGAGAGACTGAGAGACTGAGAGACTGAGAGAGAGACTTGTTACGTGCAACGCTAGTCAGTGACTTGCGGACACTGCTTTCCGTTGTCTCGGAATGGATTTGGTAGCTTTTTTCTGAGTCTCCGTAGACCGTGCTGTGCCACGGTTTTAAAGTCGTAGTAAAGATTGATTTATAATTATATGAAAACCGATTAGCTAGCTTGCTAACGTTACTGGGATTAAAGCCACCCCTTCAAGGCAATGGTAGGGGAAACACTGGTGTTTGTGCGTGTGTGTGTGTGTGTGTGTGTGTGTTTGTGCATGTGTGTGTGTATGTGGCATGTGTTTGTGTGCATATGTGTGTTTGAGTGTGTGTGTGTGTGTGTGTGTGTGTGTGTTTGTTTGTTGTTTGTTGTGTGTGTGTGTGTGTGTGTGTGTGTGTGTATGGGAATACTCAGAAGAACATAGAGAAAGTAGGTCGTAGAGGTGCTCAGATGAAAGGGAGCTATCTCTCTCTCTCTCTCTCTCTCTCTCTCTCTCTCTCTCTCTCTCTCTCTCTCTCTCTCTCTCTCTCTCTCTCTCTCTCTCTCTCTCTCTCTCTCTCTCTCTCTCTCTCTCTCTCTCTCTCTCTCTCTCTCTCTCTCTCTCTCTCTCTCTCTCTCTCTCTCTCTCTCTCTCTCTCTCTCTCTCTCTCTCTCTCTCTCTCTCTCTCTCTCTCTCTCTCTCTCTCTCTCTCTCTCTCTCTCTCTCGTTCAAGTTGCATGTTGAAAAAACCCTCAGCTCTGAACTCAGAATCTGCACCTGCTCGCTGATAAACTATCATTACACCTAGTGGGTAAAACAGAATCCATTCTCTTTGGATCAAATAACAAACTCAGCAAGGCCAACGGCTTCTCTGTTACAGTGTGTGACAATATTGTCACAAGTAAAGATGAAATTACCTACCTGGGTTCCATCCAGAGGCAAATCTTTCTGTGACAAAATGGCATCCAATGTAATAAAAAAGTCAACCAACAACTAGATTCTT
>NC_140173.1:59243194-59246356 GCF_963971535.1 Notolepis coatsorum | reverse complement strand
AAGTAAAATCATACCATACCAATCATACCATATCATAAATCATACCTAAGTAAATGGAAGATTGCTGCACTTCTACAAGGTCCATTTGCATGTTTTTGGTATCTATGGATCTCAGGAAATGTTGACTACATGACCAGGGACGTGCACAGGACTTTAGAAGGGCAGGTGCTCAAAGGCTGAAAAGGAAACTTGACTTGTCTGCGAGCCCGCGCAGCATGCGAGCCCGCTTTTTGGCGGCCCTTTTTGGGCGGGGCCCCCTTTTTATGCTTTTTGGAGGGTTTTGGTGATCAAATATTGAACTATAATAATCAGTGCAGGAGCTCACTTATCCTTGAAAGACACTTTTATCACTGACACTTTCTGCGCCAACAACAAATTTACTCGTTATTGGCCGGCAGCGGTTGAGCGCCAACAACGAGTTAACTCGTCATTTGGTCAGTTTTTATTTTTTTCGATTTTAATAGTCTATTCAATGTCACGGACCTGTATGTTGCCGTTAAAAGGCATACTGGGACCCCAATGGTGCAGTACCGGCCAGATCCTACCAGGTGGCAGTATTGAGAGTGCAGTAAACCCTGTTCCAGACCCTGTGTTGTCTAAATTTAGACAGAGCCAAGTAGATCGCTTCATCCGACCACTTCTAAACGCATCTGGCACACTCAATCCATAAATTGTGCCAAATTATGTCCGTGACCAGATGGACACCAATACTGGAAATCGTGATCAGACAATTGGAATATTCTTTTTGGAATACCCCCGACCAAAGGTAAGGACTATCTGACATTTGATATCCATCCAGCTGATCAGCGTCTGTAGTGTTCAACACGAATGCCGTTACTGGCCATCCAAGCATAAAAAACATTTGATTTGGAAATAGTACCGTGTCCAGGCAAGAAACGCCAACCACTTATAGTAGAATACACGTAGCGCCCTATAACTTTTCATGAATTATCCCGGATCACTCCTAAACTATACTTATATTCACCACAGGATAAGGCGCAAACGTATGCATGAAAAAAGTATCGCTTTTTTTGCTGGTTTGATGGAAGAAAGTCACTGTCAAATGACTATAGTATTGTCTCCATAGCTATAATATAGATTAGAATATAGATATAGCTCTACAAACAAGGTGATGCACTCCTATCATTAAAGCGTGGCGTAGCTAGAACGGGACCCGGCTAATCCCTGGAGCTGAATGAGTTAAAAGGCCCATACATCTCCATAAATGTTCAGGGAAGGGAATAAGTGCTTACCCTACAGACCCCAAGAAGTGCTGTATATTCTGTATTGTTTAATATAAATGCATTTTTTATTCCAATCCCGATTTGTATTTGAGAATCCCAAATCCCATTGGACTTGAGTTCTTCGTGTCCCTCAGGGAGTGTAATTCCAGCATTCAACTGTATGCGCCACAGCGCGACACAGATGTTGGAAGCCGGTATTGCACTGGGAAGTGATGAGTGGTTCAAATAGTTTTGACTTCATGAGTTGACTGTATTGTTTATTATTGGTTATTAGCATAATTGTACAAACCGAAGATATTTGTACATACAGCATTTCATTTTTGGTGTAAAGTGGATCTGCAAGCAAAACATTGTATTAAAATAATTAATTGTCTGCGCATGCAAAGCGTCACGGTTCGGATTTCTTTTTAAAAAATTATTTAAATATTTAATTTATTATTTAATTATTGCACTGCACTAGGGGTGCAATCCTAGGGAAAACACTGAACACACACACACACTCAAACACACACACACACACACATGCACACAAACACACACACATGACAAACACACACACACACACACATACACAAAAACACACACACAAACAAACACACACACAAACACACACACGACACATACTGTATATTAAATAAACAGACAACAGTATAAAGACAGACACAAACAGATAGACACACACATACATGCACACAAACACACACACACACACACACACACACACACACACACACACTCACACACACACACACATATGCACACACAGACGAAGACCCACACACAACTCTCGGCATGGCATTTGATTGGCTACGCTAGAGTGCTGTACCTGGACCTTGGATGCCGATCAGCAGGAGAACCAGAGCAGAAATAGAATATGATGAACCGTAAATAAAAGTGACCTCTCCTCGAGTTAAGAAAAGGACGGATGAAAGAAAAGATAGTAGCTCCAGGATTGGATGGGCGAGGCATTCTTCTCCTGGGCACCATTGATTTTTGAATCAAGGTTTCCAGTCAGTGTTGTATCTCAACGTGCAAGGCTGTAGGTCTTCACAGCGTGTGTGCGTGTGTGTGTGTGTGTGTGTGTATGTGTGTGTGTGTGTGTGTGTGTGTGTGTGTGTGTGTGTGTGTGTGTGTGTGTGTGTGTGTGTGTGTGTGTGTGTGTGTGTGTGTGTGGATGTGTTAGTGTGTGTGTGTGTGTGTGTGTGCGTGTGCGTGTGAGTGTGTGAGTTTCAAGTTTCAAGTTTCAAGTGTCTTTAATAGTTGTCATTCAGAAGTACAGAATACTTTTATACAAAATGCTTCTTTCTGTTACGCTCCAGAGACTGTGCTAGACAAAAGATAAGTATGAAATAAAATAAGATAAGTATAGCAAGTAAAAGAAAGAAATAGAAGTAACAAATAGAAGTCACGTACGTAGACACAAGTGTTCAGTATGTACATATGTACAATGTTCAATGCAGGATAGCAGTAACTGAGTTACCATACAATATACTATGCAATATACTAATATACAATATACTATATAGTGCAGAGCAGAAATGGGATGAGGTACAATTTAGGTACAATTTACAATTTACAGTAAGGCGTCCTGAGGTATGGGTTCATCATCCTTAGGTGGCTTCTTTGATCCGAAGGTTGCCTAGCACTCTCCAACCCATTCTGTCCCCACTTCTTCTCTCCAACTCCGTGACTCTGCCTCTCACTCCGCTCCAATCACAGACGTCGTCTACCCAGCCTCTTCTTGGTCTTCCACTTCCTCTCTTTCCATCCACCTTCCCCATCACCACCTTCTTGAACATCTCCCCACTGGATCCTCTCAGAACATGCCCGCACAACTCCATCTTTCTCTTTTTCAACCTCTCCAGCAGCTGTCCTCCTTGCATATCCGCTCTTCTCAGTACCTCCTCATTCTTGATCT
>NC_140173.1:59200694-59238194 GCF_963971535.1 Notolepis coatsorum | reverse complement strand
TCTGCAATCTGTTAATAAAATTTCGAATCAATCAATCAATCGCGTGGCGCACGCCTCCCGCGCCACCTCGAATCCGATTGAAGCGGAAAAGATAGCTTGCCGCCCGGGAGCCGCCCGGGAGCCGCCCGGGAGCCGCCCGTGAGGCGCGCTCCCGCTTGCGGCCAGTGTGCACAGTAGCGTCCGTTAACATGGGAGCGGAAGTGAAGTGGCAGCCGCCCGTCCGTCCGTCCATGTTCATTTGTGTGCTGTGTGCTAGGGCCGTCAGGGAGCACGTTATGAGACCCCCGGCCAGGCACTCGCCGGGTCTCTCAAAGCCAATTCTCCTGGGTTGTAAAGCTATACATTTGTAGATATGGTGTTGTACATAAAAACCTTGGAAATCAATTTTCGTGCTAAGTAAGTAAAAGCCTACCAGTTTGTATTCAATGTCTCTTTCAACCAAGAGAAGGAAAGTATAATGTAAGAGGGTTATGTATTCTTAAAACATGTAAAAAGGTAAGAACTAATGTAAAAGCTAGATGTGTTTCAATGTAGGGAATAAAATTATGGAATAGCCTTAGTGACGGGTTGAAGTTGTGTACTTCTCAGGCGAGATAAAAAAAAAAAAAGCCTTAACACTTCCTGTGCCGTTAACGTAAAACTACGTTTCTGTGTCCCAGCGGTTGAGTGCCGTTAACGTAGATCTACGTTTTTGTCTCGGTATTTCTTTTATTCGCTATTGCCATTCATAATTCATCGAGGCACCTTGTGCATGCTGTTCTGAGTGTGTCTGAGATTGCAGACGGTCAATACCGCCCCCTAACGCGTTGTGGCCGATATTGCACTCCATTAGAAACCATGTATTTTTTTTTCTGGGCCGAGCTGAGCTGTGTGGGCGGGGTTTAAATACTCCGGCGAGCCAAGCGGTCACCACCATATATCTTGCAGCATAAGTTATTTTTTCTTATATTAAAATACATTTAGTTTTAAAAAATTTGTAAAGGATAAACGTGAAATAAACGTGTGCTTCAGCCTATTCCTTTTTTTCAGTCGTTGATTTTGGATTTTGTGTGTGAGCTTGCCTTGAATATGTACATTTGTGATATATATATATATTTTTTGCAAGTCCACACAGGTGTGTTTGAGGTAAGTACCGATTGCTATGGTAAGTGAATGTTTTGCCCTTTTAGCATGAGGGAATAAGAGAAGGGCTGCGAGTGTGTAAGATAAAGGACGGGTGCGTTGTATTCAACTAGTCGTTTCTGTTTGTATCGCCTCCGTGTATTTTTTATTCCCACGTCTCCCTTGTTGACGGGTTGCCAAGGAGAAGCTTTCCAGTGGCCATTGTAGATGACAGTGTTCCGGCTCTATTTCCGGGTTCACGGAGGAAGTATAACCAACTTTTCCTGCGTTGTGTACTTTTTTAATTGAAAGACAGACACTTGCTCCACGGTCTTGGGTGGTTTATTCTGGTAACACACAAAAGATCCTGGTCAGACAGGTTATGTGGTCGGCTCATCAGACACCTCGAACACCGCTCACTACAGAAGAATTAGGAATAATTAGCCTAGCATGTTAGCTAGTTATATACATTTTCGACACAATCTCCCTTAATTATTATTTTAACACATTTACCATACGGTCGCTACCTTCTAGAATTTATTTTCAACATGCCTACATTAATACTTCCAACTAGTAGTGAAAGTTAAACATTTAGGAATATTATGTTCATTCTGGGTGTACTATATGTGAACCTACCACGGGCTCCTTCCTCATGTAATGGTACCACGCTAACGTGAACACTTGTGTTGTAGCTCACAAGGAAACGCCCACCAACCAATAAGAATCCCTAGAACAATTAAGTGCCATGCTATTGGGTCTTAGTTACCTTGACAAGTGGAATCACAATAAACTCTGTTACATGTGTTCACTTACTAAGGAAGTTGAATGGATTTTGTGGTGACGTAATAAGAAATGCGCTGCACGTCTTATAGGATACAGACATTGCGTTCGTTCTTTTTGGCAAAATAGACGGTAGATTTGTTGTTTAGCGTATTTTAAGAATGCATGAAGGCTCACATTTGCTATGGGGAAAAAAGATACAGGCGAAATAGTGGATAAAACGGGGGTACGCTGACATTTCCAGTTTCCGGCTTTTGGCGGGATGGGTATTGTAGTCTAAGAAACAGCATTCGGTTTTAAATATTTAATCTAGAATACTCACTTATCGGCACAAACGGTATAGAGTATGTGTTGAATGCCGATGGGTTGTCTCTATCTATCTCAGGTCACTTACTCGATATATAACCCTGTGGCCGCCCGATATCCCCCAGCGAGGTGCTAAACTCGCTAAGTTCTCGGGTCAATTACTATTTCTATCACGCTTACTTCATAGTCACTAGTTAGTTATATCCAGTTGATATGAAATATAAGCATAGAAGAGTTGTTAACCTCTTCTTTGTTTGTAATAAACCGAATTTTTAGGAAAGGCCTGTAATGCTAATCATTTGAAAGCCTGATGATATTACTTTGCCTACAACAATAGTAATTATATTATCACCATCACCGTCACCGCCACTATCCTTATTTTTGAGGAAAGGCCTGTAATGCTAATCATTTGAAAGCCTGATGATATTACTACTCTTTTAATAAGTATTACTATTGCTAATAGTGTAATATTAGCGTACTAACACTAATCATTATTTGCAAGCCCCAGTACCCCTTATCAATTCGACAGGTCCATCAATTCAAGGTCACATTCCTGGCTTCACAGAACAGCAAGAGAGGAGGCCTCCTCTCCCTCCACTCTCCAGGACCACACAATATATTGTAGTCTTACACAAGTTACTGTTTTTAGAGTCTATAGTTATAGCCCTTACAGTTTTACACAAGTAGGAGGAAGAATACAAAAATGTTCTTCATAATTACTGACGCTTAAGTCATCTCTTAACATAAGCTTAGATTTAAAACAGATATATATAATAAACATGCTTAATCCTTTATATCTTACACGTGACAGGGAGAACAGGATGTCATAATAAAAAGTGTCACTAGTTGTTTGTGGCACTTCAACACCGCCTCTGTCATCCTGGTCGGTCACTTTCCACTGTCTTAATAGCGTCTGTACGGGGGGACGAGATGGCAATTGCGGGGTCACGATGGCTGTGACTCTCAACACCCCCTCTGTCATCTTGGTTCCCTTGTACCCTGGTAGCCGGCGGGAAGACTTGCATCTGTTGTTCCCTGGCTGGATGGCCCGACAGGATAGGGGCCACGTCGTCACTTGGTATCCGGCGGGAAGACTTGCATCTGTTGTTCCCGGCCAATGCACCCAGTTGTTGTCGTCTGAAGAACACAATGTCATAGTTCTTATGGTCACCCCCTCTGACCTCTTGGATCTCTCCCGTAGTTTGAGGTAGGTAGAATTGTCACTTCTCGGGCGACCCCACGGGTCCCCAAGAATTGTAGCAGCAGTCCTTCATTGAAGCGTGGTTGGCCTGGTTGTGTGACCCTGTCCGTAGGCCACGCAGGACATCACAGATACAGTCCACAGAGGACTCATTTCTTTTCTCTCTTTCAGGTCCATTCAGGGCTCTCGTCGCCCTGTAACTTGGGTCCAGGCCGATGTCTCTCTGTCTCCATGTCACAGGATATGCGGGCATAATATCCCCTGTTTCATCGCCTGCCCATTCTCCTTCACCTTCGTCGGAGACATCCTCCAATCCTGAGCTCCAGGAGAGCTTTCGGAGAAGGCCCCTTGCTGATAGGTCTCAGTTTGGCCGGCTTAGCTCTCTTGTTCCGAGGTCTAGGAGGTTCGTCCCTTGGGTACCGAACTCTCTCCCTAGATCTTGACCTAGATGAGGACCTTGAGGATGCTCTGGAGCTTGACCTATCCCGGTCTTCCTCCATTTCTGAGTTCTGATCTGGATCAGTATACTCCTGTTTGCTACTTGCTGCGTCGTCCACCGACTCCGGGGGACAGCCCCCTCGTCTAAGAATGCTCCTGTTAGCACTGGCTAGTTAGCCTGCTATTAGCTCCTGTTAGCAATGGCTAGTTAGCCTGCTATTAGCTCCTGTTAGCAATGGCTAGTTAGCCTGCTATTAGCTCATGTTAGCAATGGCTAGTTAGCCTGCTATTAGCTCCTGTTAGCAATGGCTAGTTAGCCTGCTATTAGCTCCTGTTAGCAATGGCTAGTTAGCCTGCTATTAGCTCCTGTTAGCAATGGCTAGTTAGCCTGCTATTAGCTCCTGTTAGCAATGGCTAGTTAGCCTGGTATTAGTTCCTGTTAGCAATGGCTAGTTAGCCTGCTATTAGCTTCTGTAAGCACTGGCTCGTTAGCCTGCTGTAGACTCGTAGAGTTTTCTACTTAAGTTTTGACTCTAAGTAAGCATTATGTTACTTCAAGTTTAAGTGACTTTAAGGCTCCCTAGGCCTTTGACTTTAAGGCTCCCTAGGCCTCCTAGTCGCAAGTCGTTTTCTACTTAAGTTTTGACTAAGTAAGCATTATGTTACTTCAAGTTCAAGTGACTGTAAGGCTCCTTAGGCCTTGGACTTTAAGGCTCCCTAGGCCTGCTAGTCGCAAGTAGTTTTCAGTTTTGACTCCAAGTAAGCATTATGTTACTTCAAGTTCAAGTGACTGTAAGGCTCCCTAGGCCTGCTAAACTCTAAGTAAGCATTATGTTACTTCAAGTTTAAGTGACTTTAAGGCTCCCTAGCATTATTTTACTCCAGAAGCACCTGACAGCAGTCATTTCGGTTCATATTCTTTCGGGCTGTTGATACCTATTCAATTAGTATAAAGCCCAACTCACGGATGTTCTGAGCCCCAGAACCTCCGATCCGTTTTGACAGACCTATAAACCAGTGACCTGGCCGCCTAAGCACCACAGCGTCCTGTATGCTGAAGCTTCCAAGTCCCCACAAATCTGATAGGCCCGTCGGATACAGAGACCCTGATGCTCGGTCTGTCCCCCCGCGTCAAGGTGCTAAGCTTGATGAGAGTTTGCAGAGTCTCAATTTGTATCCATAGGCGCTGGTGAGTGTACATCTCATGCAGCTGATATGGTTGGTATGGGTGTAACCTACCAAATAGTTACTGTCAGGAAATCCCCTTTGCCTTGAATGAAATAGATTACACATTTTCTCGTCCTCTTTACTCTGGTTTAGAGAAAAGACAGACATCTTTACATAGTATACTTAAAATGTATACAAAATGAATGTAGTATTCTATGTCATGTTTCTTCCTAAATGACAATAACACTATATATTATTCCTCTCGACAGATGAGCTGAATGTCAAGTGCAGTTTGCACTTGCTCGAGTGTCATGTGTCAGGGCCCCAGAAGGTAAGGATACTATTGATGTTTTTCCTTCCGGGCTTTGAATTCCTCCCTTGTTGCCCTCATCTCTGCTTGCTGCTCTGGGGTTAGTGCCCCCCAATCGTCTGCAGAGAGGTATTTGATGTCGGAAGACTCCGTTTTCCTTGTTCTAGCCTTAGCTGGTGGCTGTTGCTGGGCTTTGGGAGGCCGGAGTTGAGCCTTCTCATCTCGCGGGTTCTCCTCTTTCCTTTCCCCTTTGTTGTGTTTGTTGTTAGATAGCATTTTGACTTGGTCATACAGCATACATTCGATACGTAACTGGTCTTGTGACCATGCTGCGCATCGGGCTGCCAGTAGGTTACCCAATGGGACACCTATGAATAGCTTTTCAAGCAGTAAGCATGATCCTTGCATAGGTGCTCAATGCATGACTGATCCTGCTGCAACAGCATGCTCCCGTCTCGCACCTATGGGATTAGTTTGTCCACCATGTTATCCCCTGGATCTTGACCGGGGGTCCTTACTTCTATTTCCATCATTTGGGCCATTGAGGCCCTTTCGGGGATCTCCAGTCTTTTGAGATGTCTCAACATGCGAGCTAGTGTCTCCTGTGCTAGCATCTCCTGAGCTAGCATCGGCTGCGCCAGCTTCTCATGAGCTAGCATCTGCTCCACCAGCTTCTTCTGAGCTACCTGTGCCTGCTTCTCATGAGCTAGCATCTGCTGAGCTAGCGTCTCATGGGCTAGAATCCGCTGTGCCAGCTTCTCCTGAGCTAGCTTCTCCTGAGCTAGCGTCTGTTGCACTAGCATCTGCTGTGCTAGCGTCTTCCGTGCTAGCATCTCTTGTGCTAGCTTCTCTTGTGCTAGTTTCTCTTGAGCTAGCGTCTGTTGCGCTAGCATCTGTTGTGCTAGCTTCTCTTGAGCTAGCTTCTTCTGTGCCAGCTTCTCCTGAGCTAGCGTCTGTTGCACTAGCATCTGCTGTGCTAGCATCCTCTGTGCTAGCTTCGCTTGAGCTAGCTTCTTCTGCGCCAGCTTCTCTTGAGCTAGCATCTCTTGTGCTAGCTTCTCCTGAGCTAGCGTCTCATGTGCCAGCTTCTCATGAGCTAGCGTCTGCTGTGCCAGCTTCTCATGAGCTAGCGTCTCTTGTGCTAGCTTCTTCTGTGCTAGCATCTTCTGTGCCCACTTTTTTTGAGCTAGCTTCTGTTGAGCTAGCGTCTCATGGGCTAGCATCTTCTGTGCTAGCATCTCTTGTGCTAGCTTCTCTTGTGCTAGCTTCTCTTGAGCTAGCGTCGGTTGCGCCACCTTCTCCTTAGCTAGCGTCTCTTGTGCTAGCTTCTCCTGAGCTAGCGTCGGTTGCGCCAGCTTCTCCTGAGCTAGCGTCTGTTGCACTAGCATCTGCTGTGCTAGCATCTTCTGAGCTAGCGTCTGCTGCGCCAGCTTCTTATGAGCTAGCATCTTCTGAGCTAGCGTCTGCTGCGCCAGCTTCTTATGAGCTAGCATCTTCTGCGCCAGCTTCTTCTGAGCTAGCGTCTCATGTGCCAGCTTCTCATGAGCTAGCGTCTGCTGTGCCAGCTTCTCATGAGCTAGCGTCTCTTGTGCTAGCTTCTTCTGTGCTAGCATCTTCTGTGCCCACTTTTTTTGAGCTAGCTTCTGTTGAGCTAGCGTCTCATGGGCTAGCATCTTCTGTGCTAGCATCTCTTGTGCTAGCTTCTCTTGTGCTAGCTTCTCTTGAGCTAGCGTCGGTTGCGCCAGCTTCTCCTTAGCTAGCGTCTCTTGTGCTAGCTTCTCCTGAGCTAGCGTCGGTTGCGCCAGCTTCTCCTGAGCTAGCGTCTGTTGCACTAGCATCTGCTGTGCTAGCATCTTCTGAGCTAGCGTCTGCTGCGCCAGCTTCTTATGAGCTAGCATCTTCTGAGCTAGCGTCTGCTGCGCCAGCTTCTTATGAGCTAGCATCTTCTGCGCCAGCTTCTTCTGAGCTAGCGTCTGCTGCGCCAGCTTCTTATGAGCTAGCATATTCTGCGCCAGCTTCTTCTGAGCTAGCGTCTGCTGTTAGCTCCAGCTATTTAGCCTGATGTTAGCTCTGGCTAGTTAGCCTTCAATTAGCTCTTGGCTAGTTAGCCATCGATTAGCTCTGGCTTGTTAGCCTGTTGTGAGCTCTTGTTAGCTCTTGGCTAGTTAGCCACCAATTAGCTCTGGCTTGTTAGCCTGTTGTGAGCTCTTGTTAGCTCTTGGCTAGTTAGCCATCAATTAGCTCTGGCTTGTTAGCCTGTTGTGAGCTCTTGTTAGCTCTTGGCTAGTTAGCCATCAATTAGCTCTGGCTTGTTAACCTGTTGTGAGCTCTTGTTAGCTCTTGGCTAGTTAGCCATCAATTAGCTCTGGCTTGTTAACCTGTTGTGAGCTCTTGTTAGCTATTGGCTAGTTAGCCATAAATTAGCTCTGGCTTGTTAGCCTGTTGTGAGCTCTTGTTAGCTCTTGGCTAGTTAGCCATCAATTAGCTCTGACTTGTTAGCCTGTTGTGAGCTCTTGTTAGCTCTTGGCTAGTTAGCCATCAATTAGCTCTGGCTTGTTAGCCTGTTGTGAGCTCTTGTTAGCTCTTGGCTAGTTAGCCATCAATTAGCTCTGGCTTGTTAGCCTGTTGTGAGCTCTTGTTAGCTCTTGGCTAGTTACCCATCAATTAGCTCTGGCTTTGTTAGCCTGTTGTGAGCTCTTGTTAGCTCTTGGCTAGTTAGCCATCAATTAGCTCTGGCTTGTTAGCCTGTTGTGAGCTCTTGTTAGCTCTTGGCTAGTTAGCCATCAATTAGCTCTTGTTAGCTCTTGGCTAGTTAGCCATCAATTATCTCTGGCTTGTTAACCTGTTGTGAGCTCTTGTTAGCTCTTGGCTAGTTAGCCATCAATTAGCTCTGGCTTGTTAGCCTGTTGTTAGCTTCTGTTAGCTCTGGCTTGGTAACCGGCTGTAGACTCGTGTCTGGCTAGGGCCAGTTCACTTCCTGTTAGCTCTGGCTTGGTAGCCGGCTGTTAGCTCGTGTCTGGCTAGGGCCAGTTCACTTCCTGTTAGCTCCGGCTTGGTAGCCGGCTGTTAGCTCCCAATTGGCTATGTAGCCTCCTGTAGACTCGGGCTATGTAGCCTCCTGTAGACTCGGGCTATGTAGCCTCCTGTAGTCTCGGGCTAGGTAGCCTCCTGTAGACTCGGGCTAGGTAGCCTCCTGTAGACTCCGGCTAGGTAGCCTTCTGTAGTCTTTGGCTAGGTAGCCTCCTGTAGACTCCAGCTAGGTAGCCTCCTGTAGTCTCGGGCTAGGTAGCCTCCTGTAGTCTCGGGCTAGGTAGCCTCCTGTAGACTCCGGCTAGGTAGCCTCCTGTAGTCTCCGGCTAGGTAGCCTCCTGTAGACTCGGGCTAGGTAGCCTCCTGTAGACTCCGGCTAGGTAGCCTCCTGTAGTCTCGGGCTAGGTAGCCTCCTGTAGTCTCCGGCTAGGTAGACTCCTGTAGTCTCGGGCTAGGTAGCCTCCTGTAGTCTCGGGCTATGTAGCCTCCTGTAGTCTCGGGCTATGTAGCCTCCTGTTAGCACTGGCTTGTTAGCCGACAATGCCAGCCTGTATGGCTGCGCTAATGTCTCTCTAAACTGCCAGACATTTAGAGAGGGGGTTTTCTTTACTTTCTTTTTTCTTAATCCAACTTTGCGGCCGTAACCGCTCCACCAGCAATGCCCACAAAAACGCAGATGCCTTTTAATTTGCCACTGCTTTCCACTGAGGGCCATACAGATCAATATCCTTTGTCTGGCGTATTCTAAAGTGGAAGGTTTTAGCTCCCTAGGTGCTGATAAGAGCACATTCAAGTAAGGTTTAAACTCACTTTTGTAATCTGTTCATTTCAGGGTTCTCCGTTATCAATATTCTAGTTTATTTTATTTGGCTGTTATCTCATACCGATCTCAGCCCGAACTCAGGGACACCATGTTGAATGCCGATGGGTTGTCTCTATCTATCTCGTAATTTTTTAGGAAAGGCCTGTAATGCTAATCATTTGAAAGCCTGATGATATTACTACTCTTTTAATAAGTATTACTACTGCTAATAGTGTAATATTAGCGTACTAAGACTAATCATTATTTGCAAGCCCCAGTACCCCTTATCAATTCGACAGGTCCATCAATCCTCCAGATACTCCAGTCCTTCTACTCCGGAGCTGTAGAGAGCATCTTGACTGGAAACATCACTGCCTGGTATGGAAACAGCACGGCACAGGACAAGAGGGCCCTACAGAGAGTGGTGCGCTCAGCCGAGCGTACCATGGGTATTGCACTACCTCCCCTGCAGGTTCTATACAACAAGAGGTGCAAATCCAGAGCCTGCAGAATAATGAAAGACCCCCACCACCCCAATAACAGCCTGTTCCAGCTGCTGAGGTCAGGCAGACGCCTGCGAACCCCAGCTACTAGGACAGAGAGGTTTAGGCTCAGCTTCTTCCCCCAGGCCATCAGAGCCTTGAACAATGAACACTGAGTGCCACAGAACACTGATCTATCCACACACAAGCACACATGAGCACACACACGACACGCATGCTGTGCACGCTCACACACTAGCAGCCACTCTAATACTTTAACATGAGCAGACACACACTCATGCCGCACTCATGGCCATAAAGGAAAGGTCACTTTAAATTAGGATAACAACAGTAACAGTGTATTGCACTACCAAAGCTACCTAGCATGTCCTATATGCCCTGTAAATAACTATGTACAGATACCGAGATGTCCCACCATGTTACCTGTTACCTGTTTATTGCACAATGTTGTTTTTTATTGGATTCTATTACATGTTGTACCACTGTATTGCACATCGTTGCGGGCAAGACCACCCGCATTTCATTGTATACTTGTATGCCGTGAAAAATAAAACTCTTGACTTGACTTGATCCGTGGTACCGATCGTCCGGCCCTGCAGTGACTAGACTCGGTTTCCCACAAACCCGGTGGAGCCCGTTGAACACAGAGACACCGGCGCCCGCAAACAACAAACAGTGCCATATATATATATATATAATATCCTTTATATAACTTTAGCTGAAAAGCAGTAACCAGCAATTGATTCAATCTGCATGGCTTCCAGAATATAGCTATACCGATTTACCTCAGATAAGAGCAGGGCGAGGCCAGCGTCGTGGCACATTGTGATAGAAAGCAGTCCACGAATTCAGTAAGTATTTAAACAAAGTTGCTTTAATTAGAAAAAGTAAGTTACAAAGAGACTGCATTGGAAATGTCCAATTCAGGAATAATAAGTATAAAACTAAATATCTCTTCTCTAGCATAGCATAGCCTCTAAAAAACAAAGCTTTGTCCTAGGGACTCCACTCTGAAAAATTGCCAGGCCATGCCCCAATACACCGCTCGACATTGCCTGGCTCTATAAGAACTGAAAATCTGAGAAATCTGCCTCGACAAGACTGGAGTAGTCACTTATATACCGGTCCGGCATCATATCAAGACCTCTTACTTATTGGTCTAAATACATTGATGTCATTTCTACCATCCAATCAACATATAACACATAACACACTCAGTAAGGATGAACTCCTCCCTTTCTAGTCGTTACATTTACTGGAGAAGTAACAGATTACTTTATTTTGGGAAAACCCCATTACGTCACTAAACAGTTATGCATGTCTGCAATTAACCCAATTCTACAGAAAGCAGATATAGCATATATATACATGTACAATTCAATACTCATATACTTAACATTGGTGGATATGCCCACACATCATAGTAGTTTAAAATATATAATAGTTCTCTGCCCCATAACTGCAAGGGCCAACCCTGCAGGCAGCGATTCTCTGTCAAGGTCACATTCCTGGATTCACAGAACAGCAAGAGAGGAGGCCTCCTCTCCCTCCACTCTCCAGGACCACACAATATATTGTAGTCTTACACAAGTTACTGTTTTTAGAGTCTATAGTTATAGCCCTTACAGTTTTACACAAGTAGGAGGAAGAATACAAAGACGTTCTTCATAATTACTGACGCTTAAGTCATCACTTAATATATGCTTAGATTTAAAACAGATATATATAATAAACATATGCTTAATCCTTTATATCTTACACGTGACAGGGAGAACAGGATGTCATAATAAAAAGTGTCACTAGTTGTTTGTGGCACTTCAACAGTATGTTTAGGTTTAAGAGGGAGCCCTATTTTCTGAAAATCCGTCTAAAAATACATACCTAAGTAAATGGAAGATTGCTCCACTTATACAATGACCATTTGCATGTGCTTGGTATATAGGGACATCTATGGATCTTATGGAATGTATTCCCTGTGTCAGAAATATTGTGTCTGTTACTAGGTTTGAGTAAATTGTGATGAAACAAAGGATAATATAAATTATGATTTTTCTTTGCATCTTTGACAGTGAATAACACCATGCCAAAAATGACCAGACATGAAAAACTCGTTCAGCACCTTCTTCAGATCATGTGTACAAAAAAATATAAGCAAATTAATAAAGGGAAGATGATTAAACAGAATGTTTTGTAGATACAGTACTGAATTCTGCCATCCAGACACATGCAATTTGAAATATTATTATAGAATATAGAATACCAGACCTATAAATTACCTTATTATAGCCGACTCGCAGATCTATGGATTGGGCCAAATCTCCTCTTTCAAATGGCAGAGTTCAATTTGGATTTAGTATCACCAGGCATGAAGCAAGAACCGTGAATGAAATCTACTGTAAATACAGTCAGTTTTTTATTTTTGAGACAGGTCTGCCATTTTTAATCAGATTGCAACGCGGATGGTTGGTAAACGTTCACAGAAGGTAGACACACTAACTGCACTCCAATATATGCCAATAACATTCAGTTGTGTGGTATATAATCCCAAAAAATAAGAGAAATACAAATTATTCATACAACATTGTTTGCTTGCAGGAAGCTGGCATGGGCTAGGTAATGTAGTTTTTATAAATGTCAACGCTCATTGAGAGCTCTGGATGTCCTCTCCTCATATGATTACAAACCAAATTGCGACGCAAATAAAAAATGGTGGATATCCGCTAAATTATGAACACATTCCATAAACTGAAATCTCACTAATAACACTTTTAACCTATTGGTAAACAAATATATTGTTGAAGATATACACTATGACTGCTGTTTTGACAGGATTAGGGTCTTTACTCTTGGCTACATTTGAAAAAAAATGCAACATTATGTCATACAGTCTGTAGAGATTGATTTATGACGTGATGTCATCTGCGGTACGCCGGTGGACCGCTCAGGCTAAAGAGGTTTTAACACTAGCACAGCCGACAAGGGGTCAAATGACCCCTAGGCTTTTTCAATAAATGTATCCTCGTCACTCGGTCGAGCTCCAGCTCTGTCACTCAATGACTTTTCCTAAAAGTACCCGTTTTATCTGGCACGCGTTTTGAAATGTCTAAATGACTTCAGGAAAATGTAATTAGAACGTTATTCCACATATATATGGAATATATATGTGGAAATTCACAGCACTTTACGAGCGTCTAGCGCAGGGGTGGCCAACCCATGGCTCGCGAGCCGCATGTGGCTCTTTGCCCGTCAATGTGTGGCTCTTTTTTTTTTTTTTTTTTTTTTATTATTATTATTATTTTTGTCACTCAAACCTGTGGTAAACCTCATATTTTTATATTAAGGGGTAATTATATAGTTTACACTGTTTATCTTTCTCATATTTCTCATTTAAGCTGTGGGGTCATCTGACCCCTTCCGGCGGGAATCAGTGACATTTTCTCCATGGCTGTTCTAGTGTTAAACTACTATTCACTTACAAATAAGATAAGATAAAATGAAAAAGAAAGAAAAGAAAAGATAAAAACTCCCAGAGAGGAAATTGATGATTGATGAGGAAATTATACACTACTAGAGCATTCATTCTCAATTTTTTTTTTTAAATAAAACATTCATAGTAAAATATTTTCCATTATGTAAAATTATAAGATAAGATATTCCTTTATTGAATCAGAATCAGAATGAGAAAGGTCTTTATTGCTTTGATTTTATTTGGTTGTCTTTGGTGCGACATTGACGGACAGACAATTATGGTAGAATAAAAATGATATGGATATAAACTAAATTAACATAGATTAACATAGAAGCACAATAACAAAATGAACATAGAATCACAATATATTATTATTATTGTTATTATTATTGATCCCCTTGGGGAATATCAACTTCTTGAAGAGATTGAAATGGCAGTGAGTGGAGGCGCTGTGGTGTGTGGGTGGAGACACGTGGCTGCTTTGGCTGCCGGCGGAGCCATAAACATTCTAGTGTGTGTCCAGAGAGAGACTGGCAGTCGGAAGGAGCCGCGGAACACAGATGGAAGGAGGGCAGAGAGGGACAAAAAGGTTCCCTGGTGTTGAAACATAGCCCTGCAGAGTCTGGCCTGAGGCATCAACAACACTGCTGGAGACACTCCTCCTCTTGCCCTCCCTCGCTCTATCCCTCCATCCTCTCCTCTCCTAACCTATCCACCCTTTACTCTCCTCTCCTCTCCTACCCACCCTCTCTTCTCCTATCCACCCTCTACTCTCCTATCCTCTCCTACCCACCCTCTCCTCTCCTATCCACCCTCTCCTCTCCTACCCACCCTCTACTCTCCTATCCTCTCCTACCCACCCTCTCCTCTCCACCCTATTTTCTCCTACCCACCCTCTACTCTCCTATCCTCTCCTACCCACCCTTTACTCTCCTATCCTCTCTTACCCACCCTCTACTCTTCTATCCTCTCCTCCCCACCCTCTCCTCTCCTATCCACCCTCTCCTCTCCTACCCACCCTCTACTCTCCTATCCTCTCCTACCCACCCTCTCCTCTCCACCCTCTCATCTCCTACCCACCCTCTACTCTCCTATCCTCTCCTACCCACCCTCTACTCTCCTATCCTCTCCTACCCACCATCTACTCTCCTATCCTCTCTTACCCACCCTCTACTCTCCTATCCTCTCCTCCCCACCCTCTCCTCTCCCACCCACCCTCTCCTCTCCACCCTCTCCTCTCCACCCTCTCCTCCCCACCCTCTTCTCTCCTACCCACCCTCTCCTCTCCCAACCACCCTCTCCTCTCTACCCTCTCCTCTCCTACCCACCCTCTCCTCTATACCCACCCTCTCCTCTCCTACCCACCCTCTCATCTCCTCTCATACCAACCCTCTCCTCTCCTACCCACCCTCTCCTATCCTCTCATACCCACCTTCTCCTCTCATACCCACCCTCTCCTCTCATACCCACCCTCTCCTCTCATACCCACCCTCTCCTCTCCTACCCACCCTCTCCTCTCATACCCACCCTCTCCTCTCCTCTCCTACCCACCCTCTCCTCTCCTCTCATACCCACCCTCTCCTCTCCTCTCCTACCCACCCTCTCCTCTCCTCTCATACCCACCATCTCCTCTCCTCTCATACCCACCCTCTCCTCTCCTCACACTCTCCTCTCCTTTCATACCCACCCTATCCTCTCCTCTCCTACCCACCCTCTCCTCTCATACCCACCCTCTCCTCTCCTACCCACCCTCTCCTATCCGGCTCACAGCTAGACTGTCAATTAGTTTGATAAACTTTATTTTCCCACTGTCCTGTGATCAGTGGTGTGTGTGTGTGTGTGTGTGTGTGTGTGTGTGTGTGTGTGTGTGTGTGTGTGTGTGTGTAGCAGTGTGGTGTAGAAAATGTTCCTGTAACCCTGCAATGTCCTCCAAAGTGTATTGAACCTCTGTTGTTGGATCCTACGGTAATCAGCCAATCTCATCTCATCATCTCCTTCGTGACTCTCCCCATCTGTGTTGTGTTTGTTTTACTTGGATATCTCATTAGTGTCTCACACTGTATCAACCCTGTTAGTACATCTGTAGTCGGAAGAAACGACACTGGCAAACGTGGTACCTTTCATGGAAAAACGTTGTTTATTCCATAGAAAAAGCCTCTGTACCAGATGGAAAACAGTTATTTCTGTAATGTCCTTGAACAGTCTTTGAAGAAAACCTAAATTCATTATTCTCCACCGTCTCTTATGCCATTAGTCCAATGGTTCTGGGCCTCGTCGTCAGCCAAAACCTCCCCTGTTAGCCGAAGCTAGCGATGACGTGGCAAGTTTCAAGTTTCAAGTTTCTTTAATAGTTGTCATACAGAAGTACAGAATACTTTTATACAAAATGCTTCTTACTGTTACGCTCCAGAGACTGTGCAAGACAAGATAAGTATGAAATAAAATAACATAGTAAAATTAGAAGTAAAAAAAATGAGGTCACAGTGTTCAGTTTAGACATATGTACAATGTTCGATGCAGAATAGACGTAGTTACCATACAATATACAATACTGTGCAGTGTACTAATATACAATACTATATAGTGCAAGGCAGAAATGGGACGAGGTGCAATTTAGGTACAATTCACAGTAGGTGTACGAGTTGTAGTGCAAATCCTTTATCAATAAATATAAAGTGTAAAGTGTGTTTGTGTGATCTAAAGTGTGGAGAGTGGGTGCTGCAGTGTGTTGTTTGTTTGAGTGAGTGTGTGCGTGTGGGTGTGTGTGCTGTGTGCATTTGATGGTTGTTGCATAGTGTTTATTGTTCGTTTAGCAGCCTGATGGCCTGGGGATAGAAGCTTCTTCTGAGTCTTTCTGTGCTCGCCTTAAGACTCCGGTATCGCTTGCCTGACCGCAGCAGTTCAAAGAGGCAGTTGTTCGGGTGGCTCGAGTCCTTAATAATTCTCTTAGCCTTCCCCTTGCACCGCTTGTTGTAAATGTTCTGGAGGGTGGGAAGCCCCCCTCCAATTGTGCGTTCGGCTGAACGTGTCACTCTTTGTAGTCTGCTACGGTCTTGTGCAGTGCTATTCCCAAACCAGGAGGTGATGTTGCCGGTCAGGATGCTCTCTATTGTACATGAGTAGAAGTTCCTAAGGATCTTCTGACTGACTTGGAACTTCCTTAGGCGCCTGAGGAAGTAGAGGCGTTGTCGTGCCTTATTCACAACACTGTCAATGTGTGTGGTCCATGTCAAGTCCTCGGATATGTGGGCTCCGAGGTACTTGAAACTGTTCACTCTCTCAACCGGTGCCCCGTCGATGCTGAGGGGGCTGTAGTCCTTGACCCCCGACCTCCTGAAGTCCACAATCATCTCTTTTGTTTTGCTGACGTTCAGGGAGAGGCAGTTCTCCTGACACCACTGTGACAGGTTCTCTACCTCTTCCAGGTAGGCCCTTTCGTCGTTGGCAGAGATCAGGCCCACCACTACTGTGTCATCAGCAAATTTGATGATGGTGTTGTTGTTCCGCTGTGCTACGCAGTCATGTGTGTACAGGGAGTAGAGGAGGGGGCTCAGAACACAGCCCTGGGGGGCCCCTATGTTGAGCGTGATGGATGAGGAGGTGCAGTTGCCGGCTCTTACCACCTGGGGTCTGCCCGTCAGGAAGTCCATATTCCCTTCCTCCCCGTGAGGGACCGTTTCAAAGTCTCTGATCAACGGGTCTGCTCGCCTGCGCGTCGTGTCTCAATCTAACTTACCCCGGAAGGAACTCACCTCTCATAACGTTCTCCCGTTAGCAACGGGGCCCGCCCCCTCTTCTCGTTACTACGTGACACGCTACCATGGCAACGGCTGGTCACCTTTAACACACTAAACGTCCATTTCTATCAATGTCAAACTCTCCCCGTAGCTCTGACCAAACCTCCCCCACCAGTTCATATCAGTTGTTGTGATATTGACAACCTCGGAGCACAGCCCATGGCACTGTGGCTTCCCAGTGTAACCTGAAAACACACACCACTAAATACTGTCCTCCTCATCTGAGATCTAATAGCAGATGCTGTCATCTACAGATATTTACATTATATACACATTGAAAAAGATAGATTCCTTCACTCTGTTAGAACTTTTTTTTTTGCTTTTTTCTCTGACCTTTTTTGAGGCCACTCCATCCACCCCCCCTCTTCGGGGGACAACTTTATTATTTATTATACGTTTTAAATATTTACAGTGCAAAATTAAATAAAAAGTGTAGTAAAATAAGAAAAATAGTGACATTTCATTGCCCTCTCGGAGGGGGGGAACTCAGACGAGACATTGACAAACAAATTACAACTAAGGACAATGAAGGACAACAACGAATACACATGACATGGGAAAGGGGGGGGGGGGGGCAGAGATGGGAGTAAGTAAAGTAGGGGGTGAGGAGGGGGATTGAGAGAAAGGTGGTTGTGGAGTGGATGGCTCACAGGTCAATCTCCTGTGATTAGGTGCCTAGATTATCCACAAGCAATTCCCAGATGCTATTAAATTGTGAGACTTCGATGTGATCAACGGTTGAGATTGGGTCCTTTATTTGTCATTGTTGGTACAACGGAAATTTGTTAGGAACATCACCACTGGCATACAAACATAAGATATAGCATGTGCAAAATAATAATGTCAATAATAATAGTAATATAGTAATAAAGTATCAATGTCCCAATGTCCTCAATATATAACATACCATCATTGTCCCAAGTGCATTTAGTGCTAGTGCAAATAAATTAATAAATATAAATATTTCAGTGAAAGTCCAGTGAGTTAATGGAAGGAGGGGGGATATGTAATTTGAGAGAAGGCTCAACCATTGCCCAGTATTCAAATTTGTTCTTGTCTTCCAGTTTAAGAGGATCGTTTTCTTGGCAACAGCTAGGGAAACGAGCAGGGGTTTGGTGTTCTGGACTAATACATTGATTGCAGTAGTATCCCCGAGTAGACAGAGGGAGGGGGAGAGAGGAATGCTGCAGGTCATGACCCGGGATAGTGTATTGATGACGGAATTCCAGAAGTCTTGAACAGGTGGGCAGAGCCAGGTGGCATGTAAATAGTTGTCTGGGGTGTTGATGGTGCAATGGGAGCATACCTCTGTGCTTGCAAATCCCATTTGAAACATCCTGTGCTGTGTGATATGTACTCTGTGTAACACCTTATATTGGATTAATTGAAGGTTAGTGTTGTTAGTCATTGTGAAGGTGTTGGTGCAAATTTGTTCCCAGGATACGGCATTGGGAGAGAAAGCTCTGTTAGAACCTCACCACTAGGAGTGCCAGGCTGGACCAGCGGACCGCCTTCATGTGCGCTTTTAGATGTGAACCTGGTGCGCTGGGTCAGATCCTGCAGGGCAGTCCTCCAGCTGTGGCCGAACAGTCTGGAGTTTCAGGCTACATCACAGGTCACTAGGGGTGGAACGGTACGCATTCGAACCGTACACCGTTCGGCACTACCTCCACGATTCTGGGCCGCGTGTGTATTGTACGGTTCAGGCCGGGGATGCGCAAAAAAAAACTTTATTTGTCACAGAGACGGGAGTGATGCTAGTCAGCAGCAGCAGGTGCTAGTCAGTTTGTGGAAATGGCAAGCGCAATATAAATCAATCTTCATTACGACTTTAAAAACATAGCCATTAACATTACATAGGCCTACACACATCTTGCCAAAACGTTGGCACGGTTTGTACAACACAAAGCACGTTTAATTATGGTAGTAGCCCGCCAGCTTTAATACAGTCAATGGAATGTTATCGTAGCTACTAGCTAGCAGAGGAGAAAATGGGAGTCTGAGAGGCCGGGTGTTGAAAGACAATGATAGGCGTTTATTCAACATACAAGAAGGCTAACTGTAACTGAGGGGTACAATTCCCTGACTGTATTGATAAGTAAGGTATCATTAAACCACTACCGATTATGTACTTTAACTACTGGCCACACAGTACATGATATAGATATGATGAACACTTTCCCACCTGATGAAACGAAGTCCACACAAATGTATAAATCGAATATTTTATATAGCAAAGGGTATATACAACGTTCACTTAATGACATTTATGATTTGAATGCACTTGTAAGGCAAATGAGTATTCGTAGGCAAATCAACATTGAATGTCCAATCTCTGGTTACGCAGGGAGCAAGTATACAACCTGGTTCTTTAGGGAACTATAGCGATGGTACTTAAATGATTATAGCTGGATACACAAAGGGGGGTCCCGCTGGTTGTAAGTCAGTAGGGGGGGGGGGGTTAGGAGAGCCGCTGGCGATATCCCATCTGGCCAACGATTTCTTGGGAGAATTCAGAGTGCTGAACACGGTGCCCACAGAACCTCGGTCCACAGATGAATACAGCTGGGCCCTCTTGTAGACGGTAGCTGCCGGTCCACAACGAAGAGACGTGAGGCGACCTCACTCGGGGTAGAGCGCCGTCTCACCTGGACTCCTCTCGGGGGGTAGTTCCAACACTCAGCAGTGTTGGCGGTTATCCATGGCATAATCAAAGCACCCAAAGCAAGTAGATAATCCAAGCCGTGTAGGGCTCGCCGTCGTCCGGGTGAAGTAATCCAATGTGCAGGTCCACTCGTCCTGGCCCAGAACTCCTCGGATGAAAGCACCACACGTGGTCTGCCCAGCCTGGTTAAGACTCTAGATAACACCAGGAACGATGGGGGTACTGCTCACTTTACAACTCTAACCGAACGATGCACCATACATAATAGACTATTATTAACTTAATAGAAATACGTCCCACTCGACGGTATAGTGCCAAACTATGACAATTCAACTATTAATCCACACGATGTCTCAATGCCTATTCTGAGGCCAAGTAGGCCATACTACACCACACGTGGGTCGTGGGTGAGGCTTCACGTCTGTTACTAGGTTGGAGGGTAAAGGACTAATGGACTAAAAGAAAGTTCTACTTTACTTGCGCCATATATATATGCGCTGTGAACAAATAGTACCATTCGTATTTCGCCAGACGTATTCCTACGCGGAACCGGGCTTGTAACGACATGTTCGTCGGCACGATTGAACTTGAACCAAGGGGCTTGGCTGCTGGCGCCAGGTTCTCGTCCAATGAGAGAATGAAACTATTATGGGCTGTTAGTAGACTAAAGGGGTATTCAGTGTATATGTACAAGGAATATACAAGGGATATCAAACGATATACAAATACTATTAAATATATATCCATAAATAAATATATATATTCGGTTTAATCTGATCCTTCACAACAGCCGCACCCTAATTAGTCCCACCTAATTAGCTAAGCAGAGACAGATTAACCGCACTGTCTACCACTCAAGGTCCGCTGTAAGGGTCAGTCAACTCACAAAGTCGTGGGGTCATGGTCGTCATCGATAGTGTCTGGGAGTCTGGGCAGTTCTATTAGCCTCGCCACGGGTCGTGTGTAAGTTCGCCCTTGGACGAGCACCTCGGCTGCTCGGACCTTGCCATCGGCACCGGTGATCACTTTGCTTACGCGGCCAGCCGGCCACATAGCTCTGGGTAGTGACTGGTCGATAATCATGACGACTGTTCCTTCTGTCAAATTGTCTCTCTCTTTTACCCACTTCTGGCGGGTCTGTAGAGACGGTAGGTAGTGGAGTAGAAAGCTGTTCCAAAACTTGTCAGCTAGTACTTGACTGTACCTCCACATTCTTCGGCCGTTCGCTTCTTCAGGCCTGTACATTGTCTGGGGTAGCGCGGGGTCCAGCCGCCCCATCAAGAGTGTGTTGGGGGTGACTGGGTCGACATCTGCTACATCACTGGAGACGTAGCCGAGGGGCTTGGAGTTCAATACTCCCTCGATCTCCGTGAGGACTGTCATTAGGACTTCTTCCGCCACAGTCTGGGCCCCAAGCACGGCGTACAGGGCTGTCTTTATAGAACGTACTTCTCGTTCCCAGGTTCCACCGAAGTGGGGTGCGTTCGGGGGATTAAACTGGAAGTCAATCTGGGATGGAGCGAGGTGGGTCTTAAGTTCTGGGCCCATAGCTTGGAAGCTCTCTCTCAGCTCTCTTTCTCCGCCTTTGAAGTTTGTCCCGTGATCAGACAACAATGTAGACGGTTTTCCTTTCCGTGATGTGAATCTTCGGAAGGCCATAAGGAATGAGTCTGTGCTCATGGTCGGAAGGAGTTCGATATGTATCGCTCTGGTGGTCATGCATTTGAATACAATACCCCACCGCTTCTCGGTTCCTCTTCCTTTCTTTATATACAACGGGCCAAAACAGTCCATGCCTGTGGAGTGGAATGGCTTGTCGCCGAGTCGGAGGCGACAGGGAGGTAGGTCAGCCATCCGGGGTATGCTGGGCTGCGCGCGCCACTTTCGGCAGTCTAGACAGGTTCGCTGGAAGCGTCGCACTGCTTCTCTTCCTTGAAGTATCCAATAGCGACGTCTGATCTCCGCGAAGACTCTCTCTGCTCCTGCGTGGTGTACATCCTCGTCGTATTTCTTTATGATCAGCTCTGTGACCTTGTGTCGGCTGTTCAAGACTATCGGGTACTTAACGTCATCCGGTAGATCGGGGGCTCTCCGCAGACGACCACCCACTCTGATGAGATTATGAGCGTCACTCTCGGGTGCCAGGTGGAGCAGTCTGCTGTCTGATGGGACGGGCTTTCCTCCCTGTAGACAGTCTAGCTCATCGGGGAACGAGTCTCTCTGGGCTCGTTGTAGTAGAAGAAGTTCTGCTTCTTCGTAGTCAGCTGCTGAAATGTCGGCAGTGGGCTGAATCTCTGGGTGGTGCCGCAGAAATGTCTTTAGCTGCGCACTCTGTAGGGTAATGCAATCATCTATGTTGGGGTCTGTGGAGGCGATTGTGCTCAGTCCACAGAACATAGGTTTCTTGTTCTCAGCCTCCTCTTTACTCGCTTCCCGTGGGGTGGGCTTAGGCCACTCTTCTTCCGGGAGCTTGAGGAACTCTGGTCCGTCACTGTAGATGTTGCGACGGGTGAGGTCATCTAGGGACATTCCCCGGGTGATGACGTCAGCTGGGTTGTGTTTGGTGTCCACATACCGCCAGCTCGCTGCTTCTGTTAACTCTTGAATCTCGGTGACTCTGACTCCCACGAAGACCTTGTATCTGCATGAATCAGACTTGATCCATGTGAGTACTGTCGTGGAATCTGACCACAAGATTGTTCTGTGCACCGGAATGGTGAGTTCACGTTGGATTAACGTGGCTAGATGCGCTCCTGCTAGGGCTGCGCAGAGCTCTAGACGCGGGATAGATTGTTGCTTTCGTGGGGCTATTCTTGAGCGAGCCAGGATGAAAGCGGTGTGTATCTCTCCTCCCTTCTCTTGGGCACGCAAGTAGGCCACCGATCCATAGGCTACTTCGGAGGCGTCACTGAAGACGTGTAGATCCATCTTGCATGTCTCTGGCCTCACTGTGGGTGGGAAGTAGCTGCGGCGTATATTGACGCCTGGGAGTGAGCGGAGTTCCGTCTCCCACTCTCTCCATGTGGAGGCAAGGTGTGCGGGTATTGGGTCGTCCCACCCCTGGTCCTTGTCCCATAGTGCTCGTACAATCATCTTTGCCCTGGTGGTGTAAGGTAGAATACATCCCAACGGGTCATATTGTCTGGCGAGTGTTCTGTACACACTCCGTCTGGTGGTCGGTATCGCCGTCGACCTTCCCTGCTCCGTGGTCAGGGGTTTGTGTCTATAGTGGAGCGAGTCTGTTTTGAAGCGCCAGACTAGTCCTAGTGTCATTTCTTGGGCTTCTCCTGGGATTGTCGCCATCCAGGTCTCGCTGCTGGCAGCCTTGTCCGCGGGGGAGAGGCTGCGCAATACGTGCGGGTCACTGCTGGCCCACTGCCTGAGATCAAAGCCGCCTTTGATCAGGGAGGCGCGTAGCTTGAGTAGGAGAACCTCGGCTTCTTCTTGAGTCGAAACGCTTTGTAAACAGTTGTCCACGTAGAAACTGTTCTTCACACTGTGTCGGACCTCTTCATCTGCTGCTGGGTCCTCTGCGACCTCTGGGTTGAGGTTGCGCAATACTGGGGGGTCGCTGCTGGCCCGCTGCCGGAGATCAAAGCCGTCTTTGATCAGGGAGGCGCGGAGCAGCGCACGACGTCGCCAGTCAATTTTCTTCTCGACATGCTGCAGGAGAGTGGTGTCTTCTTCTGTCGTTCTGGAGTGGAGGCAGCTAGTGGCTGCTGTTCGGTTGAGAGATTTAGCGAGGGGGCCTTGTAGTGTCCACCCTAGGCAGGTCTCGACTGCTGCAGGACAGCCTCGGGGTCCTGTATGGACCCGGTCTATCGGGACTATGAGGTCTGCATGGTCGGAGCCTATCAGCAGGGTCGGGGTGGCGCCGTCTATGAGCGGGATAGGTAGTTGACGCAGGTGCACATATTTATCCATCAGCTTGGCGATGGGGTAGGTGTACTGTGATAGTCCTATTTCTTGGCTGGTGAAAGCATTTGTAATCCTATACCGTCGCTCTGGCTGCCCGCTTGCTGCGATAGTGAAGGAGACATTCTCGCCTTTTATCGTCTTTAAATCTCTTCTTATTGTCCGAATCGTCATTTGGTTCTCGCTCCCCCGCAGTCCCAGCTGGGCCGCAGCGGACGCGAGCAGAAGGGTCTTCTCTGACCCGTCATCAAGGACGGCGTAAGTGTCCATGACTTTATCTTGGTAGCTCAATGTTACACGGACTACCTTTAAGAGCACTTGGGCGCCGCTGCTGCTGGCGGGGTCAATGTACATGACACTTGCCTTGGTGCTGCTCGATGGTGCAGGTGCAGGCTTTCTTCTGTTACTGTCGTGTAGTACATCTAGATGGGCTCCGTCACACCGACTGCACCTCTTCTTTAGGCGGCATTCGGCTGCCATGTGACTGCGCGCACATCGGTAACAGCGCCTGTTGGACTTTATCCATTGACTCACTTCTTCTGCATTCATCTTTGTGAACAGGTCACATTGTGACAGCCAGTGTTCCTTCTCGCAGTACGGGCACACCATCTTCCACTTCTCTTTTCTCGAGGGGGTACTGTGGTTCTTACTGCTCGGTACTGATTCTGATTGGTGCATGACAGTCACCGATCTTCTTCCATCGTTTATTCTCCTGGGTCCCTCTCTGGAGCTTGGTGTGCTCCGCACGAACGTATCCAGTCGTAAGCTGCTGACTTCTCTCGCCAGGAAGTCGGCTAGATCGAGGAGGGATGGTTCGGGACCGTTAGGATCACGGTGGTCTCTCTGCCGCCTGAAGCGCTCTTGTCTGGCGGGTGGCAGCTTCTCTAAAATCCTCTCGACGTTAGAGTTGGCGTATAGCTCGTGTATACCCTTTTCTCGTTGCGCTCCCAGCATCCCTACCAGGGACTGCACCTTTATAGACAGGTCGTCTAATGAGCGATTGTCTGTTGCTGGGGGTAGGCGATCAATATGCCTTATCTCTTGGATTACGTAATCCCATATACGTCCATATCTCTGGTCCAGCGCTGCTAGAGCCGCGGTGTATGGGGTCGTAGAGGTGGCATAGGCTAGCGCTATATTGTGCGCTCGCGGTACTTTCAGGTGCTTCAGTAATATTGCATACTTGTGGCGTTCATCAGCGACATCCACCATCATTGTCTCTAAGCACATCCGGAGCTCCGTGTACTGTGCTCGATTCTCATAGGTGAAGTCTGGAAACGTCGGTGTGGCAATGTATGACGCCGTGGATGGCTGATACATCGGCGAGCGTTGGGGGAGAGACCTCCTAGGCGAGTCTCCTCTTGCGCCTCTCTGTAGGCTGGTACCGGCAGGGTACCATGGCCCGCTGGTCCAGGTGCTATTCCTCGGGGCTGGTCGTGCGTCATGCTCACCCGTGAATAGAGTCGGGGGTCTGTAGCGCAGCGCCGCGGGGGTATAGCCTGGGCTGTACTGGACCTCCTGGTCCGGTGGAGTACTGTGCTGTCGTCGGGCTTGGTTCTCCTCCTCTCGCTCTTCTTCTTCTATCAGGTCCTCTAGATCCTGTAGTCGTTTATTTAGCTTCTCCGCAGTGTATGCCGCTCCTTCCTTGTAGCTGGGTCTCACTTGGACCGGTCTGGGAAGGGGGTCTGCGGGGGGTATAGGCTTGGTCTGTTGGTCAAGTTCAGGGTCGCTTGCTCGGTTAGGAGACGCTGCCCTTGACTGTTGTCTCGACGAGTTCCTTGAACCCCTGGCGGAGGGAGAGGGTGTTGCCTTGAGGATCAGCTGCTCCATTAGCTGCGCTTGTAGTCTGTCGCGCTCGGCTTCGCGCTTGGTGAGATCTGCTTCTCTTTGGGCACCGGCAGCGGCGCGCTGGGCGTCGGCCCGGTCTCTTGCCATATTCTCTTCCGTCTGAAGGCGTCTCATCTCCAGGCGTATGCGCTCTTCTTCGCTCCGTTGCTGCGCTTGGAGTTGTTCGCGCTCGCTAAGCGTCTGTGCTTGGAGTCGATCGCGTTCACCCTGAAGTCGATCGCGTTCACCCTGAAGTCGATCGCGTTCGGTAGAGGCTGTCACGCTGACGAGGAACGCCTGTGATAGCATTCTCTCCGCTTCGCTGGGGGAAGACGGTTGTAGAGGTGAGCCGCTCCTGGCTGTACTCGTTGGGGAGTCCTGGAGCTCTATTTCCTCGGCGCTCTCCTCCTCTTCTTCCGTGCAGAGTTCTCTCTCTGTAGGGTTGTCTTCCTCCCGGGGCTGGTCGGGGACTACTTCTTCGGTATTGGCGGGGGGTAAAGGCATGTCAGCTCCCTCCTGGTCCCCACCGTGAGCTTGGTCAGTTACATTAGAACCCACTAGGGCCTCTGTGGTCGGGGTAACCTGGTCGTTAAAGTCAGACATAATTTTACTTTCTACTTTTACCGCGTTTACCGTTTGTCGAAGGCTAGGTAGTTGACTGACAGCGTAATCCTCTAAGTACTGAGGTGTCTGTCGTCTGCGCCGCGGGCGTTCTACGTTAGGAGGACCGTTTCGTGGAGTGTTCATCATAGGCCATTTCAATATTAATAACACTATATTAATATTACACTAGTTACCCTCCGGCTCGAAGGACCAATTGTAACTGAGGGGTACAATGCCCTGACTGTATTGATAAGTATGGTATCATTAAACCACTACCGATTATGTACTTTAACTACTGGCCACACAGTACATGATATAGATATGATGAACACTTTCCCACCTGATGAAACGAAGTCCACACAAATGTATAAATCGAATATTTTATATAGCAAAGGGTATATACAACGTTCACTTAATGACATTTATGATTTGAATGCACTTGTAAGGCAAATGAGTATTCGTAGGCAAATCAACATTGAATGTCCAATCTCTGGTTACGCAGGGAGCAAGTATACAACCTGGTTCTTTAGGGAACTATAGCGATGGTACTTAAATGATTATAGCTGGATACACTAAAGGGGGGTCCCGCTGGTTGTAAGTCAGTAGGGGGGGGGGGGGTTAGGAGAGCCGCTGGCGATATCCCATCTGGCCAACGATTTCTTGGGAGAATTCAGAGTGCTGAACACGGTGCCCACAGAACCTCGGTCCACAGATGAATACAGCTGGGCCCTCTTGTAGACGGTAGCTGCCGGTCCACAACGAAGAGACGTGAGGCGACCTCACTCGGGGTAGAGCGCCGTCTCACCTGGACTCCTCTCGGGGGGTAGTTCCAACACTCAGCAGTGTTGGCGGTTATCCATGGCATAATCAAAGCACCCAAAGCAAGTAGATAATCCAAGCCGTGTAGGGCTCGCCGTCGTCCGGGTGAAGTAATCCAATGTGCAGGTCCACTCGTCCTGGCCCAGAACTCCTCGGATGAAAGCACCACACGTGGTCTGCCCAGCCTGGTTAAGACTCTAGATAACGCCAGGAACGATGGGGGTACTGCTCACTTTACAACTCTAACCGAACGATGCACCATACATAATAGACTATTATTAACTTAATAGAAATACGTCCCACTCGACGGTATAGTGCCAAACTATGACAATTCAACTATTAATCCACACGATGTCTCAATGCCTATTCTGAGGCCAAGTAGGCCATACTACACCACACGTGGGTCGTGGGTGAGGCTTCACGTCTGTTACTAGGTTGGAGGGTAAAGGACTAATGGACTAAAAGAAAGTTCTACTTTACTTGCGCCATATATATATGCGCTGTGAACAAATAGTACCATTCGTATTTCGCCAGACGTATTCCTACGCGGAACCGGGCTTGTAACGACATGTTCGTCGGCACGATTGAACTTGAACCAAGGGGCTTGGCTGCTGGCGCCAGGTTCTCGTCCAATGAGAGAATGAAACTATTATGGGCTGTTAGTAGACTAAAGGGATATTCAGTGTATATGTACAAGGAATATACAAGGGATATCAAACAATATACAAATACTATTAAATATATATCCATAAATAAATATATATATTCGGTTTAATCTGATCCTTCACAACACTAATTGTTGAAGTGCCACAAACAACTAGTGACACTTTTTATATTATGACATCCTGTTCTCCCTGTCACTTGTAAGATATAAAGGATTAAGCATATGTTTATTATATATATCTGTTTTAAATCTAAGCATATGTTAAGAGATGACTTAAGCGTCAGTAATTATGAAGAATGTCTTTGTATTCTTCCTCCTACTTGTGTAAAACTGTAAGAACTATAACTATAGACTCTAAAAACAGTAACTTGTGTAAGACTACAATATATTGTGTAGTCCTGGAGAATGGAAAGAGAAGAGGCCTCTTCTCTTACTGTTCTGTGAAGCCAGGAATGTGACCTTGACAGAGAATCGCTGCCTGCAGAGTTAACCCTTTGCAGTCCTGAGGCAGAACACATGTATGATGTGTAAAAACATATCAACCAATGCTTAAATATATGTATATGGTATATGTCTGTATTGTACATGTATATATATATATATATATATATATATATATATATATATATATATATATATATATATATATATATATATATATATATATATCTGTATATATCTGTATATATATATATATATATATATATATATATATATATATATATATATATATATATATATATATATATATATATATATATATATATATATATATAGGCTACTCCAATTGAAAGGCCGGGACCCGTGCAGAGGCAGATGGAATCCTAGGGACTTTCCCCAGCCATAAGAAATCTATTACTTTCTCAAGTTACAGTAACGGCTGGAAAAGGGAGGAGTGGTCATTTTTATGTGTTATGTGTTGATTGGCTGGTAGAATGACATCACTATGACATCACCAGGGGAGGAAACTAACTTTTTGGCTTACCAGCCAACTGGCGAGTATCTGATTTTTTTTACCAGCCAAACAGATTTTTTACCAGACAAAAAAAATCGCTAATTGTGATAATTACTTCTTTGTATGTCAAGCCGCGTCAATGTTGTGTATGTATCTGGGTAGGCACACTGTGCCTTTAAGACAGCACGGTGGTCTTACGACAGTGCTGTGAAGTACCGTCAAGTGTTGTGGTAACGTCAGTTGGGTTGGTGTGCTGTTGACGTTGTGTGCACAGTGCACTGGTTGAGCTAGCCCCTTTCGTGACTGCGATGTGCAAGCCAGGTGCTTTTGAGCATGAAATAAAATGTCTAACCTTACGTCGTAGTCCGGTGCTTTTTTGGAAACATTATAGTCATAACAGATATACACCTAGCTGGCTGCTTTGAGCACACGGGGCTAACGTTAGCTAGCAAGCACCTATATCTAAAACGCTAACTAGAAGCTAACCACTGTATACAGTTCCAGTAGACAACATTACACCTCTGATTTAAATGTGTCCTTAGTAACTTATACTCGATGGTTGTACTAGGGTTGGATGCAGTTCCCCGTTGGTCAGTCTGTCTGTTTTCCATATTCTGCTGTGTTTAACGTTATCTGTTTGCGAGTGCGCCTGATGGCTAGCCTAGTAGTACCGCGGGACTTTTATTATTATTATATGTCCGCGGGTTGGCCAGTACTGCGCAAACGTTTATTAAACATTATATGTCCGCGGGTGGTCTTGTGCAGTGCTCTCGTGGCACTGTCAACTAAAGCGAACACTCAGAAGACGCGCACCGTTTGCCAGTGCAGTGATTGCAGAATGTTTTTTTTTTGTATACTCGCCAGAATGGCGAGTGGTCTTCATGAATCACTCGCCAAACGTAAAAAATACTCGCATTTGGCGAGTAAAGTGGCCTAATTTCCTCCCCTGGACATCACTGTATTTAGACCAATAGTAAGAGGTCTTGATATGATGCAGAACCTGTATATAAAGGCCAGCTCGCTTGATCCCAGTCAGATTTTAGACTTTTCCACTTTGAAGAGTTTTTATAGAGCCAGGCAATGTCGAGCGGTGTATGGGGTATGGCCTGGCAATTTTTCAGAGTGGAGTCCCTATGACAAAGCTCTGTTTTTTTAGATGCTCTAAATCTTTTGAAATGATAGCGACAAAGAGAGTTTTTGCTATGCTAAGAGAGAGATGTTTTGTTTTATACTTATTTTAACTGGATTTGAAATTTTCAAGACAGAATCTTTGTAACTTACTTTTTCTAATTAAAACAACTTTGTTGAAATACTTATTGAATTCGTGGACTGCTTTCTATCACAATGTGCCACGACGCTGGCCTCGCCCTGCTCTCGTCTGAGGTAAATCGGTATAGCTATATTCTGGAAGCCATGCAGATTGAATCAATTGCTGGTTACTGCTTTTCAGCTAAAGTTATATAAAGGATATTATATATATATATATATATATATATATATATATATATATATATATATATATATATATATATATATATATATATATATATATATATATATATATATATATATATATATATATATATATATATATATATATATATATACATGGCACTGTTTGTTGTTTGCGGGCGCCGGTATCTCTGTGTTCGATGGGCTCCATTGGGTTTGTGGGAAACTGAGAGTCTAGCCACTGCAGGGCCGGACGATCGGGCCACGGATTGATGGACCTGTCGAATTGATAAGAGGTACTGGGGCTTGCAAATGATTATTAATTAATTAATTAATTAATATTACACTAATGGCAGTAGTAATACTTATTAAAAGAGTAGTAATATCATCAGGATTTCAAATGATTAGCATTACAGGCCTTTCCTAAAAAATTATGATGGTGACGGTGATAATATAAATATTATTATTATAGGCAAAAGAGTTCTCCCAGACATACATTCGGTTTATTACAAACAAAGAAGAGGTTAACAACTCTTCTATGCTTATATTTCATATCAACTGGATATAACTAACTAGTGACTATGAAGTAAGCGTGATTAGGAATAGTAATTGACCCGAGAACTTAGCGAGTTTAGCACCTCGCTGGGGGATATCGGGCGGCCACAGGGTTCTATCTCGAGTAGGTGATCTGAGATAGATAAGAGACAACCCGTCGGCTCTCAATATGGCGTCCCTGAGTTCGGGCTGAGATCGGTATGAGATACAGCCAAATAAAATAAACTAGAATATTGATAACGGAGAACCCTGAAATGAACAGATTACAAAAGTGAGTTTAAAACCTTACTTGAAAGTGCTCTTATCAGCACATAGGAAGCCATAACCTTCCGCTTTAGAATGCGCCAGACAAGGGATATTGATCTGTATGGCCCTCAGTGGAAAGCAGTGGCAAATTAAAAGGCATCTGCGTTTTTGTGGGCATTGCTGGTGGAGCGGTTGAGGCCGCAAAGTTGGATTAAAGAAAAAGAAAGTAAAGAAAACCCCCTCTCTAAATGTCTGGCAGTTTAGAGAAACATCAGCGCAGCCATACAGGCTGGCATTGTCGGCTAACGAGCCAGAGCTAACAGAAGCTAACAGCCGGCTACCAAGCCAGAGCTAACAGAAGCTAACAGCCGGCTACCAAGCCAGAGCTAACAGAAGCTAACAGCTGGCTACCAAGCCAGAGCTAACAGAAGCTAACAGCCGGCTACCAAGCCAGAGCTAACAGAAGCTAACAGCCGGCTACCAAGCCAGAGCTAACAGAAGCTAACAGCCGGCTACCAAGCCAGAGCTAACAGAAGCTAACAGCCGGCTACCAAACCAGAGCTAACAGAAGCTAACAGCCGGCTACCAAGCCAGAGCAAACCAGTTTGGGGGCCCTAGCACATGGTCTGACCTGATTAGGAGGCAAGCTGTGTGAAAAACCCAGTTTGCCTGACATAAAAGGCTGCCATTTGGTCTTTAATTATGTAATCACCACTAAAACCCTTTATTAACCCCATAAGGGAAACTAGCCTCAATAGTTATAACATAGAGTATTGATTAAAATGAGACTAAACCCAACATTTATCTACCATTGCAAAGTCTAATTAAGCCAGTAATATAGTTAAAATATGTGTAATGTACTTAGAAAGTTAATCTAACTTCAAACATAAGGTTATAGAATTGATAAATGCAACAGGTTGTCTTAAAAACCAAAGAGACTAAAATAGATAATCATTTGAAGATCCTATAATCAAAATTATAGGTTCCTTTGTTCTTGGTAAAAACAACAATAGGGTTAAATACAGTTTCTAAACACTTATTAAACCCAGGAAAAGACTTACATTCATTGTTTGAATATAGGCATAACTCATCCTTAATCTGTTAGTCAGTAAAATTAAATACTGTACTGTTAAACGTTAAACCATAGAAATATAACTCATTCTCTTAAAGATCTTAGGGACTGCCCCTTTAAGGGAGCAAGATGGCTGCCGAACCTACTCAAAATGGCCGCTATGCGCCTTAGCCAATCAGGACATAGAAAATCCCTCCTCTGACGCACTAGTTCAGCGTTCTCTCAGAGGCGGGATTTAAACCTTTAAAAACGACTGCACCAAGGGAGACGAAAAGGAGGTCCTGAGAACATTCTATGCACTAGCTGGACGGAGGACTGCTGCACGAGAATCCCATCCTTTGTCTCCTGTCAACAAAGAAATCAACAATCAACGAGGCTCCACAACCGAAGCTCCATTGAAGATTATTATTCTTTAAACTACTTTTTTAGACTAATATTAATGACAAGCGGCATAGTGCTTTGGTACATTGATATTATTGCACATTCATTTTGAATCAGAGTATTTCTTGTACTTCTTGACCTTGAAATAAATCAACTCTGGGAAATAGCAACCTCTCCTTTGCTTCCTTCTTCTCCAACAACAGTGTTTTTGTTTGGTAACAGATTTAGGGCTATACAACACAACGCAGAGTAAATATATGATCAGGAAAGCTCTATTTCTTATTACGATAATGTGTTTAAATTTTGTGAGTTTTTTGTTAAATAAAAAACAACGTATATCGAACCGAACCGAAAACCGTGAACACAAAACCGTGATACGAACCGAACCGTTGATTTTGTGAACCGTTCCACCCCTACAGGTCACGTGAATCTAGTGTTGCCCGAGGCATTTGTTCTAGCACCAAAACACAGCTGCCTTTAGACAGAGAGCTATCAGCTCTGTGTGTGTGTCACCCGTCAGAGGCATTTGTCTCAAAGGCGAAGCGTTTCCAAATTTAGTGTCCAATTTGTTTCAGCTGTTTTTAGAGACACAGCTATCAGCTCTGTGTGTGTATGTGTGTGTGTGTGTGTGTGTGTGTGTGTGTGTGTGTGTGTGTGTGTGTGTGTGTGTGTGTGTGTGTGTGTGTGTGTGTGTGTGTGTGTGTGTGTGTGTGTGTGCGTGTGTGCGTGCGTGCGTGCGTGCGTGCGTGTAGGCAGTGGTGTGTGTGTCTCTACCGGAGGCAGTGGTGCAAGAAGTACACGGTTCCTTTAACGTTTTCATCCACTGTTAAAGTGTGGAACAGGTCTGGTGATGCAGAGTCCATTATTGATTATTTGGTTGAAAATGCGCACTGATTAAAGCGGATAACAATAATGATCCTCTCAGGTGGAAAAATGCCCACAGATCCTATCGACAGCCAATAGTTTCCTACAATAGCCTAATCGCTCTATGGTCATAGTTCATCAAATCTCATCATGGTAAATGGCTGCTTTTTTATATAGCGCTTTTATCCAAAGCACTTTACAATTTGTTCCTCACATTTTACCCATTCACTCACACATTCACTCACACATTCACACCGACTGCAGAGGCAACCATGCAAGGTGCCAACCTGCTCATCAGGAGCATTTAGGGGTTAAGTGTCTTGCTCAAGGACACATCGACACGCTGCCCGGGAGGAGCGGGAATCGAACCGGGAATCTCCGGATTGCCAGACGACTGCTCTACCTCCTGAGCCACTGTCGCCCAGCCACTGTTGTCATCAGACATTACAATATCAATCCCATGAGTAAATTGTCTATCAAATCAAATCAAATCAAATCAAATTTATTTATAGGGCCCGACAACACACGTTAATGTCCCCATGGGCCGTACAGGTCTTCTTTAAACAAGTCAAGAAGACAACATAACAATAAGTCAAGAACAGAACAAGAACACCATAGGGTCCAAAAATTTTTTAGATGAATGCAAATAAATGAAAGAATGCAAGCACTCCCAGACATACCCCACGCGAAGGTAAGGAAAAACTCACTAAAACCTAACAATAGGGAAAAAAAGCTCCACAGGCAATGTGGAGGAGAGAAACCTTAGAAGGGCCGTTCAAGGGGGGATCTCCCTTCTTAGATGTCGGTGATAGTAGTGTTGCAGACGGACAGTTGGTAAGCATGCACTCATGTGTGTGGTGAAACACAGATGAGTGCATGCAATAGCAACTGTACATTTTGAAAAATTAAAGATAGAGCTAATAGCGATAGCAACTGAACATTTTGAAAGATTAAAGATAGAGTTGATAGCGGATCTATTTGAGGCACAGGGGCGGCGCAACTAACTCTGTAGCTAACTCTGTAGCTATAGAGACTGCTCACCAGTGTTAATTTTGGCAGCTATTTAAATTTTCGTTTTAGTCTTAGTCATGTGTCAAATGCTCCTTTTTCGTTTTCATCATATTTAGTCTTCTTCATTTATTTTTAGTTTAGTCAGTTTTAGTCAACTACAGGTCTGAGCATTTCAGTCTTAGTCAGTTTTTGTCTCGATTTTGTCTTTTTTGTTTTAGTCTAGATTTAGTCGCAGAAAACGGATCACATTTGTATCTTGTTTTCGTTAATGAAAAAAAAGGCATTTTATTCTCTTGTAATGCAATTCTATGTACCACTACAGTCAGTCAAATTCACATTAATTTCTATTGGGATCATAGATTCATGTAGACAGGGCCGCCTGGGAGAAATGCGAGGCCCTGTGCGAGATTTAACGCGAGCCCCCCCCCCCCCCCCCCCCCCCCCCAAGGTAAAAAAAACAAAAAAAAAATATATATATATATATATATATATATATATATATGTTTTTTTTTTTTTTTTTTTTTTTTTTATACAGTCAACATATTCTTAAATAATAGCGCTGCCCGAGGCGGGGCATGATACAGTCAACATATAGCAAAAGAGAGAGCGAGAGAGAGCTCCCGCTCTACAGTCAATATACAGTGTACAGAGAGAGAGAGAGAGAGAGAGAGAGAGACACATTGGAAAGAAATTGAAATGCTATTTGGCCCTAAACAGAGAGTACACAGTGGCAGAATACCTGAGCACTGTGACTGAAGATCCTTGAGCACAGCCTAGCCATCGAGAAAGGCCGCCATAGGCAGACTGTGTGTGTTAGAAAGAGAGAGAGAGAGAGAGAGAGAGAGAGAGAGAACATGTGTGTTTGTCATGTGTGTGTGTGTTAGAGAGAGACTAGAGCATGTATGACAGATTCAAAAGGACAAAGATCAACACTTAAATCCAAGAGAGAGAGAGAGAGAGAGAGAGAGAGAGAGACACATTGGAAAGAAATTGAAATGCTATTTGGCCCTAAACAGAGAGTACACAGTGGCAGAAATACCTGAGGCACTGTGACTGAAGATCCTTGAGCACAGCCTAGCCATCGAGAAAGGCCGCCATAGGCAGACTGTGTGTGTTAGAAAGAGAGAGAGAGAGAGAGAGAGAGAGAGAGAGAGAGAGAGAACATGTGTGTTTGTCATGTGTGTGTGTGTTAGAGAGAGACTAGAGCATGTATGACAGATTCAAAAGGACAAAGATCAACACTTAAATCCAACAAGAAGAGGGTATACCAGAGAAACCAAAGCAGCAAGGAGCCAATGGCCGACATCAGCTAAATAGGCTAGCCAGGTACTGTGACACCAGGCCACACACAGCTTTGGCCAATGGCCCAACGCTACCCAAGCTACACAAACGACCATTCACACACAGCACATGTCGTATCTCCAAATGTTGTGAAGTAGCATATGTTTTGCCTGGAAAAAAACATCGTTATTAACAAAACATTCGGGAGGGGAAGGAAGGAAGAGTGGGGTAATGTCATGACATTTTCATTAATCCAAGTTACCTGCACGAGGAACGCAGGGCGAAAGGCCGCAACACAGGTCTCCACGTTGACGAAAGGCCTCTCGCTGGCGGGACAAAAAGAAGCTATGGCCAGAGCCTTGTCATGGTGCAGGCCCGACTACATCTTCTGTCAAAGGGCCTGCTATTCTCAAGGCTAACTGATAGCATCAAACGAACGTTCCCAGCTGACGCTAAACAGCTAACTGGCTAACAGTTAGCTCACACAGTTAGCTACTAGTAGTATTAGCTAGTCGACCAGTTTGGCTCCAGAGAGAGAGAAAGAGAGATAGGGTCAGGTGACTCAGGTCCACGGCGGGTATATAATCATAGGTTGACTCACCATAACGCAGTATCAACGTGGAAGGAGACTTTCTTGGCCCCACGGTGTAATTTCTTCTTCTTCTTCTTCTTCTTCTTCTTCGAGTACTTTCCGGCAGACTGGACACCTTTCGGCGTATTGCTGCCTAACAGATTTATCTGCTCACAAGTTCTCTTCTCCTTCTTTTGAAAAGACATCCACTCGCCTCGCCTCGCTCCTCTGAATAGGTTAGCTAACGCTAGTTAGCATTTAGCTAAGCTAGCTACTAGCCGACATCATGGCTATACCATGAAAGGCTCCGGCCATTTGTCCCGCTAGCGAGAGGCCTTTCGTCAACGTTCCTTGGTGACCGACCGACTGATAATGACCGACCTCTTTCTTCGTCTTGGCTGGTATAACTAAGCATAGTCAAAAGCTGCACGCGCGAAAATGTCAAACGCAGCCGACTCACGCTGCCACGCCGGCGTGCTACACTGTCTACACATGATGTAAGTAAAACCACTCCCTTCGTTGAAAACCAATGCTGCTGCAGAACCCCAGAGGCTGAGCTCAAATAGTGAGTATGTCTGCAGCTGCAGGACTGCAGACCCAGGAACAAGTCAGACACATTCTACAAACGTGTCTAATGCTGAAATATATAAGCATATTAAGCAAAACTAGATTTTAGGTCTGTGATGAAAAAGGGCCTCGCGGGAAGGGGGGCCTCGCAAAAAAAAAAATAAAAAAAAATAAAAAAAAATAATAAAAAAATTAATAATTTTTTTTTTTTTTTTTTTTTTTGCGAGGCCCCCCTTCCCGCGAGGCCCTGTGCGACCGCACTGCTCGCACACCCCCTGAGGCGGCCCTGCATGTAGACGCCCCTCTCCCCACAACGTAATGAGTTAAAGATGTAAACAGTTAAAGACCCTCACCAGTCTTAAAATAACAAAAACAGTAAAGTGAACCGAACGTTTCCCACAGCCCATGTGAAGCAGACATGACCCCTGGTTGTACAAAAATAATATTATATATACATATAGAGCATAGAAGTGCTCCATATAAAGGGGGCAGCTACGTGGCGTAGTGGGATAGGCGCTCGCCACGAATGACGGAGACGCTGGGCTTGCTTGTTCGAGCCCAGCGCTCCACATTGCTTTCAGTTTAGCTGGCCGTCCATACTAATACACATTGGCCGTATTAGGGGGTGGGAAACTGATGGGTGGGGATCGGGCGTTGTGGACAGCGACTCCTACAGGTCGGTTGGTGCCTCTGCACAGTAGAATCAGGAAGTGTCGGGGGCAGCGTGAGCCTCCCACGCGTTACTCCTCACCACTGAGAGATCGAGCTGCGCAGGTGAAAAGATGTGACTGCTGTTACCTCAAGTACCGGAGGGGACTTGTGCTATGTATGACTTAGTCCACATTGCAGCCGGCTTGTGGGAGGCAAGAAACAGCGTTCGTGACAGGGGAAGGTTGAATTGGATGATACGAAATTGGGATGGGAGAAAATATAGAAAAGTGGGAGAAAAAGTGGATAAAAAAAAGAAGTGCTCCACATAAATACACCATAATAGATAATCAAACCAATAGTTTTAGTCTTAGTCATGTGCAGTGGCGGCCCGTACATTCTTCTCCATGGGAGGGGCTATACCAAACATTTTGCAAACATGTACCCACGCTGCACGCATTGGCAAATATTTAATTAGGTACAACTATCACCATTGCCAT
>NC_140173.1:59136324-59200494 GCF_963971535.1 Notolepis coatsorum | reverse complement strand
AGGAGGAGGAGGAGGAGGAGGAGGAGGATGAGGCAGCAGGGGATCCATCTAAGAACCGTAAACATGTATTAGACCAAAATTAATCCTAAGAAATTAATAAATTACTATCAACCAAAGGTGGTGCATTTCTTTCTTCTAGTAATTCAGACAATATAATATATATTTTTTTTGTAATTTAATGTAATATCTGTTTTTAGTTTGTGTAATGTAATGTAATATCTGTTTTTAGTTTGTGTAATGTAATGTAATATCTGTTTTTAGTTTGTGTAATGTAATGTAATATCTGTTTTTAGTTTGTGTAATGTAATGTAATATCTGTTTTTAGTTTGTGTAATGTAATGTAATATCTGTTTTTTGTTTGTGTAATGTAATATCTGTTTTTAGTTTGTGAAATGTAATGTAATATCTGTTTTTAGTTTGTGTAATGTAATGTAATATCTGTTTTTAGTTTGTGTAATGTAATGTAATATCTGTTTTTAGTTTGTGTAATGCACATAATATGGGAACTTTTATCCATATGGTTGAGCCTGTTAGGAATTGCACCCCCAACCCAAGCAGATTGCAGATCACTCTCTCTATATGGAGGTAAAAAGAAAATATGGTCAAAATAATTGGCATAAAAAGGGCACTTTTTTATGAGGCACAAAAGGGCAGGTGCTTGTGCACCCATTGGGCTCGATGTGTGCACGTGCCTGCTCGCTGTGCCCTTGAGCAAGGCACCACAGCTTTAACCGTTCCAGTGTTAGCTGCTCAGGGACCATAGCGTCTTTATACCTGTATCACTGGACATATAAATGCATATTAAATCAAATCAAATTGATTTGTAAAGCCCGAAATCACAAGTTAATGTCCTCATGGGCCGGACAAGTCTTCTTTAAACTATTCAAGAAGAAACATCCCAATAAATCAAGAACAAAAAACCCACCATGAAATCCAAAATAAATGTAAAGTAATAAATGCAACACTCCCAGACATACCCCAGCGAAGGTAAGGAAAAACCTAGCAATAGGAAAAAAGCACCACAGGCGATGTGGAGGAGAGAAACCTTAGAAGGGCCGTTCAAAGGGGGGATCCCCCTTCTTGGATGTCGGTGATAATAGTGTTGCTATGGATGGGTGGAGAATAAAACAGGCGAATAGTTGGTATGTATGTACATATACGTGTAATAAAACACAAATAATGTGCATGCAATAGCAACTGGGGTACATAAGAACATTTTTGAAACATTTAAATATATTAAAACTCTGTACATACATGTGATTAGGATTATACTCAGTAGAACAAATGTATATCTTATACCCAGCTTAATCACTATATTAATATTACTATTGCACTTTACTGTCACATTTGCATTCGGGTTGGATGCCCCACTTATTTTCATTGTAATGTACTTATGCTGTATGATGACAATACATTTCAATGTAATCTAATCTAACTGGTACTATGACCTGAATGATGGTCCTAGATGGCAGTGATTTGATGCTCTTTTGGTGTTTTGGCGATGGTGGCGTAAGAGAGTGCTGTCTTAACGTAAGAGAGTGCCGTCTTAACAGGTCATGGGAAATCTCCCATATAGGCATTGGATTGGGTGGAGACCGGTGACTGCATGCGAATGCCCTCGTATGCCCTGTGTATGGGGACATGTCACCCATATAGAAACACACCTCTTCAATCAATATCTGAAATGCAAATCAATAAATAACCTTAATAAATATAATATTTATATTGTAGTGGGTTCTATAGAGACTATAATATAATAGAGATTCCCCATGGTATTGTTTTGGTGTGTTGATGGGGCACTGTCCCTTTAAGGAGGTTGGTTTTGGGGTTGGGCTGAGAGGAGACGCCCTGTGTGGGGTTTCATTGATAAATGTTTGATTACTACGAGCTGTCAGAAGCTAGCACGGCATAGTTCTGACAGCTGTTACTTGTGCTACTGCGAAATAAATGACACGGCTTTGTGTTGTAAACTGATAGAAATGGTGCGTTTCTCTATTCCGACGATTTCTACAGTATAATATATATATAAATAACTGTCTTTTACTAGTACCTTACTACTATGTACTATGTTACTATCCGTATACTACTACCTACCATGCTAATATGTCTATTATACTATGCACTCAGGGTGTAACACTCAAGTTCAACACTATTTGACGAACAATGCCACTGACCATAAGCTGCCAGAGATGCACATCTCCTGCTGACCAGAAAACCACACAGTTTTCTGATAGTGGGGTGCCTGGACACTCAGTCATTTAAAATGTATGCGAAAGTTTCGTTTTCACTTCTAATTTGAAGATAAGGATCTATAGAACAATTTGGGCTTGAGTGTCAAGAAACCAGTAGAATTTAATAAAAATGTATCCAAAATGGCCACAATCGAAATCATGAATTCTTTAAAAACGTCTTAATGTTCACACAATTGCTGTGTAATATAATTTTGTATTGCTATTTTAAGTTAATACTGTGTGAGTAATCAACTGGAGTTCAAATATTGATGTTTTGAATATTCTGGTATGGAAAAAAATAATTGCACTACCAAAGGACCTAGCATGTCCTCCATGCTCTGTAAATAACTATGTACAAATACCGAGATGTCCCACTATGTACCTGTTTATTGCACAATGTTGTTTTATTGGATTCTATTATATGTTGTACTACTGTATTGCACATCGTTGCGGGCAAGACCATGCACCCGCATTTCATTGTATACTTGTATGCCGTGACAAATAAAACTCTTGACTTGACTTGACTTGAGATGGCTGCAATTTCTGTATTTATTTCGAATTACGCTTCATAACTTTTATTCTATTGAACCTAGAATGGTGATGTTGGTGCCTGTACCTAGGTTTTCATGAATGAGTAATTGAATAAAAATAAAATAAACATGATTGGAGCATATATTATATGATATTTCACACAATGAGACAATAAATATGTGGAGAACTAGAGTTAGATATGAGAACTGTAAACAACAGTTGATTGTGAAGAACAAACGATGATTGTGAAGAACGTCCTCATCACAAGAAAGGATCTGCATCTCAGCACCAATGTCAACGCCATGCCAAAGACCTGATGGAGGTGTTGCTGAGCAATGGGAATCCCTTTGAGGAGGGCAGTAAAGACCTGGGCCCTCATTCATCAACGTGTCTTACGCACAGATATGTGCTTAACCTGTGCGTACGACCATTCCTAAGCAAAGAGTGGGATTCATCAATTTCAACTTGAACTTGACTCCGTGCTTATGTGTACGCACAGCTCTGAGCACACTTAGCTGACGCCCAGTGGTAGAATATGGGGACTGCAGACGGACGGCATAGATCAGTTGCATGCATTAGTTTCAACGCGGAAATAATCTTGACTGACGTGTTCTGTATGACCCCCGTAATTCATTATAGTTCATTGTGAAGTAGCGATATTAGTGTAATTATTGTCAAACCCTAAATAGCATGTGGAATAGGTCTTTCTCTCCGAATGAATGCAGGTTTATATATATAGCGTTATCGGGTGCACTGACTGCGCTTGCAGGAACTGTTTTCAGAGATAGCATCAGATAGGGATGAATGAATGAATGAGGGGCAGTCTAATTGCAGAGAGAACATAATATTAACTAGAGTCCACTACCCGAGACACCTCCTTCATTTGTACCGCAATTTGGGACCCAAATTAGAGCTACGAGCTTAAAAGCTTTTCCGTGCTTATTTGAGAAGGTCCAGCTGCAGAGCCGGAGAGACAGACAGCAGAGAGACAGACAGACAGACAGATAGACACTGTGTCCACAGTGTGTGTGTGTGACCACTAGTCTCCTAGTAGAGACCCCCCCTCTGGACCACCTCCCAGTAGAGACCCCCCCCCCCCCCCCCATCTGGACCACCTCCTAGTAGAGACAGGTTTTCTGAAATTTATGTTTATATATGCAAATGAGGCACTTCCCCATTAAATATGTGGACATTTATGGATGCAATAAGGCAAAATGAAGTAAAATGAACAACTAAATGTGTGTTATTGACGTTTTATTGTCACTAGTTTCATAGAAGACATGTTTAGGAAGCAAAATATAACAAAATCTCAAAATCAACAGAAAAGGTATATTTGCCTATTCACCTGCAGTGTCTCGCCTTAATCCTCATCTTCGTCTTCTTCCTAGAGAAGTCTCTACTAGGAGGTGGTCCAGAGGGGGGGGGGGGGGGGCTGAGTCTCTAATATTAGACTAGTAGTCACACGCACGCACGCACACACACACACACACACACACACACACACACACACACACACACACACACACACACACACACACACACACACCCACACACACACACACACACACACACACACTGTGGAACAGTGTCTGTCTGTCTGTCTGTCTGTCTGTCTGTCTGTATGTCTGTCTGTCTGTCTCTCTGCTGTCTGTCTCTCTGCTGTCTCTCTCAAAATAGTATAAGTGCTATCTTGGCCCTGAGAGTTGCTCTCCGGCTCTGCAGCTGGACCCTCTCAAATCAGCACGAAAAAAGCTATAAGCTTATAAAACGATTTAATATGCTAAACTTCGTTTTAAATTCCTTAATTCACTTTTGTTTATTTCATAAAGATTTTCCCGACATAATGCTACCTGCCCCGACCAGATCCGTGACTCTGTTGCGATACAGATGAATTATCTACTCAGAAAGCTTATAAAACGATTTAATATGCTAAACTTAGTTTTTAAATTCTTTAATTCACTTTTGTTTATTTCATAAGGATTTTCCCGACATAATGCTACCTGCCCCGACCAGATCCGTGACTCTGTTGCGATACAGATGAATTATCTACTCAGAATAGTATTATAAAGTGGCTATCTTTTATGCTGTAGATCACTGCTGGTATGTGCGTGCAGAACCTTTATTTCAGCGGGGACTGTAGTATTTATTTGACGTTACTGTACAATATATGTGTATTAAAAGACGGAGCTGTCTTTTATTGTATTATAATAATTATTAATATTAAAAACAAATTAAGAAAGGCATTCTTATTCCAGCATGCATTAATGACACTAACGGGCAACGGCAAAACAGTGGTTAATGGTCTGTATTAGTGTTTGCGGTGTCCAGGCAGCAATGGTCTTTTAGGAAGTTAATAGATATAATATCCGACAGTGTACAACACCCTCGGTTTAGTCCATTCTTCCACATTTCATGGGGGTGTCCATTACCGTATATGGTTGATCGGGGCGGTTTTGGTATGCAAATACGTGAAAGTGTGCACGAGCCTCGGCGCAGGGCCAAGGTGAGATTCATCATGACAGGTGTGCGTAGAACCTGCATACGCACGTGTGGTGAATCCCGTTTTTTCTGTGCGTGCACTGATTCTACATTCTGTGCTTACGTGTGGAAATAGAACATTTTCTACGCCACGTTGATGAATGAGGACCCTGGTTACATTAACAATAAGGTGTGTGAGTCTGTGGCTGCTGCCGTATCTGTCCATCAACTCGAGTCTACGGGACAAGAGCAGTACAACAATTTCAGGAAGAGTGCTTGAATCAAATGAAATAACTTAATGTTGTTCCATGAGAAGAAAACACAGAAGAAGACAGCAAATAAGCTGAGAATGCAGCACTTCAAACATCATGCAGAGCTCTATGGGAAAGCTTTTATTGTGCTAGACACAATACACGTCAAGTAGAGATATTTCTGTTGACGAGGAGTTAGTTGCGCCAGGTGTAACAAGACATTTTCTCATTCCTGTCAAATGTCCTGCCTCTGGACAAAAGGCAGGGGAACTATGTGAGAATGCTATTCATCGACTACAGCTCGGCATTCAATACCATAGTCCCCTCCATACTCATAGCCAAGCTCAGGGACCTGGGCTTGAACTATGACCTCTGCCAGTGGGTCTTGGACTTCCTGACTGGCAGACCCCAGGTGGTGAGAGCAGGCAACTGCACCTCCTCATCCATCACCCTCAACATAGGGGCCCCCCAGGGCTGTGTTCTGAGTCCCCTCCTCTACTCCCTGTACACACACGACTGTGTGGCTCAGCGGAGTAGCAATACAATCATCAAATTTGCTGACGACACAGTGGTGGTGGGCCTGATCTCTGCCAACGACGAGAGGGCCTACCTGGAAGAGGTCAAGGTCCTGGCGGGATGGTGCCAGGAAAACAGCCTCTCCCTGAACGTCAGCAAAACAAAGGAGATGATTGTGGACTTCAGGAGGTCGGGAGTCAAGGACTACAGCCCCCTCAGCATCGACGGGGCACCGGTTGAGAGAGTCAACAGCTTCAAGTACCTCGGAGCCTACATATCCGAGGACTTGACATGGACCACACACATTGACAGTGTTGTGAAGAAGGCACGACAACGCCTCTACTTCCTCAGGCGCCTAAGGAAGTTCCAAGTCAGTCAGAAGATCCTTAAGAACTTCTACTCATGTACAATAGAGAGCATCTTGACCGGCAACATCACCTCCTGGTTTGGGAATAGCACTGCACAAGACCGAAGCAGACTACAAAGAGTGACACGTTCAGCCGAACGCACAATTGGAGGGGGGCTCCCCACCCTCCAGAACATTTACAACAAGCGTTGCAAGGGCAAGGCTAAGAGAATCATTAAAGACTTCAGTCACCCGAACAACTGCCTCTTTCAACTGCTGCGGTCAGGCAAGCGATACCGGAGTCTCAAGGCGAGCACAGAAAGACTCAGAAGAAGCTTCTATCCCCAGGCCATCAGGCTGCTAAACGAACAATGAACACTACACAACAACAACCACCAAACGCACATAGCACACACATCCATACGCACACACTCACTTTAAACAAACATACTGTAGCACCCACTCCACACACTTTATAGCACACACCCACTTTAAACAAACACACTGTAGCACCCACTCCCCACACTTTATATTTATTGATGAAGGATTGCACTACAACTCGTACACCTTACTGTAAATTGTACCTAAATTGTACCTCATCCCATTTCTGCTTTGCACTATATAGTACTGTACATTAGTACACTGCATAGAATTGTATATTATATGGTAACTCAGAACATTGTACATATGTCTATACCGAACACTGTGACCTCATTTTCTTCATTTTCTTCTTCTAAATTACATGCTATACTATGTTATTTGATACTATCTTGTCTAGCACAGTCTCTGGAGCGTAACAGTAAGAAGCATTTTGTATGAAAGTATTCTGTACTTCTGTATGACAACTATTAAAGAAACTTGAAATAAGTTGTTAACAGATGGACAGTTCCCAGATGACAAGGATGTCTACATCACTGCAGGTGATCAAGTCCACCATGTTGGAAAAAGTCCACCAATGGATCAATGCAACCATGAGGAAGCTGACACTCGTGTCCTATAATACATCTCCTCCACGCCCTCCAAACATCATCACTTGGGAGGGTGCATACTGGAGATACAGATGTTTGTCGTAATCCTTCTGACTAATTTCCATCACATCAAGCCACTAACAGATACACACCCACTCAGGGAAGTGCACAGGACTTTAGAGGGGCAGGTGCTCAAAGGCTGAAAAGGGCACTATACCTGTGTGTGTTTTAACCGAGCGCACGCCTTTTCGGGCGGGGGGCTGGGGGGGGCTTTTTATGCTTTTTGGGGGGTTTTGGTGATAAAATATTGAATATTGAACTATAATAATCAGTGCAGGAGCTCACTTATCCTTGAAAGACACTTTTATCACTGACTTAAAAGGCCCATACATCTCCATAAATGTTCAAGGGGGAGGGAATAAGTGCTTACCCTACAGACCCCAAGAAGTGCAGTATATTCTGTATTTAAGCATTATATCACGCGCAGGAGTGGTTTGTGAACAATAAACCATGCCTAGGGGTGGTCGTTAGACCCCCCTAGGCATGGTTTATTGTTCACAAATCACGACTGCAAGTGGTGTAATGCTTTTATACAACTGCCACATTCATCCAACCTTATTGCTATACAATAAACACACATTAATCGAAGATTTATTGAAAAAACCATCCGCCAGAAAAAGTAGTTCCCACAACAACAAAAAAGACAATTTGCCTCCATGTGGAAGCAGCTCGGAAGTGCATCCAACCAACTAACACATCCAACTGTGTGTTATTGGAATGATTGAGAGAAGTTGCCTCATGTGGAAGCAGCTCGGAAGTGCATCCAACGGATCCAACAAACTAACACATCCAACTGTGTGTTATTGGAATGATTGATTGAACATTTTATTACCAGATGCAGAATGGGTACAATACAGTACGGCTCAATACACACAATTGTTAAGGGTATGCAGACCTACTTTCTATAGAACTTCATTCTTAGATGCTTCCATAGAAAGTAGGTAAAACAAATTAAAAAGCTTTTAAACCTAAGTAATAAAATTAGCAATCAACCAATCAATCAATTCAATAGACCATGCTCACTTAAAACAGCGCAGCACTCAGCTGCTTCTACAGTCTGACTCTCCCCCGCCGTTGCAGACAGGAATGTGTGTGTGTGTGTGTGTGTGTGTGTGTGTGTGTGTGTGTGTGTGTGTGTGTGTGTGTGTGTGTGTGTGTGTGTGTGTGTGTGTGTGTGTGTGTGTGTGTGTGTGTGTGTGTGTGTGTGTGTGTGTGTGTGTGTGTGTGTTGTGTGGGGGTGGGTGGGTGGGTACGCCAGCGTCGGACAGTGGGAAAGTGAGCGCTGCAGTCAGGGGGAAGGAAGAAGAAATTTAAAATAAAATTGCAAATAATCAATCAATCAATCCGCGATTTTTCTTTTGTTCTACAATGACTCATGACCCATCAATTACATCATCCAACATTGTTTAAAGGACTAAGACATTCGCCGTGACAGAATCGCTTTATATTTAGTCGTTATGGCGCTATCAACATATCCATTTGTTAAAGATTATTGTCCGCCATCTTGTTTTCTCCGAAGAATCCGCACGGCGGAGACGCGGAGTGATGTGATTCGGTTGTGGGCGGGTCCTGGGACCAGGAGCGTGGAATGGTCCCTATACATACGTGTAAATGGACTGTTTCAGCCAATCAGAATCGAGAAATTTGCATGCCGTTGTATAATGTTTAATATAAATACATTTTTTATTCCAATCCCGATTTGTATTTGAGATTTCCAAATCCCATCGGACTTGACTTCTTCGTGTCCCTCAGTGAGTGTAATACCAGCATTCAACTGTATGCGCCACAGCGGTTTCTATCATCATCATTATCACCACCCACGCTATGCATAAAATATATAGGTCCGCGGAGAGGCACGCTGAGGAGGCAGTGCAAACTGCAATGGAATATGGGGCATCTCTCTCTCTTTACCTAATATTTTTATTCTATCCTGACATTTTCAGTTGGAAGGGCAGTCTATATGCGTAACGAATTATTTATTATACATTTTTTCAAAAAGGGCACTTTTTTTACGAGGCTCAAAAAGGCAGGTGCTCAAGCACCCCTTGGGCTCTATGTGTGCATGTGCCTGCTACCAATGAATAGGCAAAGAAAGTAATTTCATCCTATCTGAATGAAACTACATATTGTATTTGGATAGAAAATAAACCACATACATATAAAATCTTTTGTATTATTACTTTTATAATATCTGACTCTTAATAATAAACACTGCCCCGACTCTAAGTAAGTATAAGTGTAACTGAGGGGTACAATTCCCTGACTGTATTGATAAGTATGGTATCATTAAACCACTACCGTCTTATGTACATTCCTACTGGCCATACAGTACACAGGTATCTAATGATGAACACTTCCCACAATGACTCGGTTCCACACAAAACTGGATTTAAGTATTTATTAGCAGTAAATGGTAGTACATAATATACTTTACTTTACTTTGGATGCGCTTATAAGGCAAAGGAATGTGCGTAGGCAAATCAATAACGAATGTCCATTCTCATATTACGCAGGAGATAATAATACAACCTGAATCTTAGGAATTATATCTATGGTACACTAGTAATATAGCGGGAGATACTGGTAGGGTCCCCCCGGTTGTAAGCCAGCAAGGGTAGAGGATTTGTCGGTAGTAGAGTCTGGGTCAACGATGATAAGGAGACTCCAAGTACAGGAGACGGTGCAATAAGATCTTGATCCGCAGACGAATACAGCTGTTCTCCGTAACATGCAGCTCCACATGGAAGAAAGCTAGCCGGCCTCAGGCTTCTGAGAGGCGGACTCGACGTGGCTCCTCACAGGGTAAATCCCACACAATTGTGGGTGTCGCCGATTCTCCGCTCCATTAATTACAGGACCAAAAGCAAATATAATCCAGCCGAAAAGGGCTATGCAGTCGTCGGTAGGTTATCCAGTGTACATAATCCACACGGTCCTCGTCTAGGGCCCCTCGGGTGAAAGCGCCATGGTAAGCAGCCCAGCCTGGATAAGCACTCTAGCTGGTACGATGAAACGTTGGTGATGCTGGTCACTGTAGAACGGTAGCCGCACGATACACTATACACAAATAGACTATTACTGACTTAATAGAATCGGGCGAACTCGACGGTACAGCGTTAAACTCTGACACTTCAGTTATTAATTCGCACGCGGTCTCAATGCTCTATTTGGGGCCAAACAGGCCATACTTCACCGCACGTTGTATCGTGGGTGAGGCTTCAACTTATTGGGTAACTCTGACTTCTGACTAAGTGCTTCTGTATTCACCTGCACCGTATTTATACGTTAGGTGAACAAACTAGTACCAGCTTTATTCCTGTCTCATATCCTTGCGCAGAACCGTTCATGTCCAGGCAAGTCCCCAGCGGTGACTTTGAACCAGACCTTGGAGGTATGGCCATGGCGCCTGGTGGACCGCTGTCCAATAGGAGAATGAAATATTATGGTCTGTACTAGGCTAAAGGGATATTCCGTGTATATGTACAAGGAATATACAAGGGATATCAAACGATATACAAATATTATGCAATATATATCAATCAATAAATATATATATTCGGTTTAATCTGATCCTTCGTAACAGCCGCCTCCTAATTAGTCCCACCTAATTAGATAAGCAGAGACAGATTAACCGCACTGTCCACTACTCAATGTCTGTTGTGAGGGTAGGGCAGTTCACAAAGTCAGGGGGTCATGGTCGTCATCAATAGTATCGGGGAGCCTTGGCAACTCTATTAGCCTCGCCACGGGTCGGGTGTAGATCCGCCCTTGGACGAGCACTTCTGCCGTTCTGACCTTTCCGTCGGCACCGGTGATCACTTTGCTTACGCGGCCGGCCGGCCACATAGCTCGGGGTAGTGACTGGTCGATAATCATGACAACTGTTCCTTCTGTCAAATTGTCTCTCTCTTTCACCCATTTCTGGCGGGTCTGTAGAGACGGTAGATAGTGGAGTAGGAAACTGTTCCAAAACTTGTCAGCCAATACTTGACTGTACCTCCACATTCTTCGGCCGTTCGCTTCTTCAGGCCTGTACACTGTCTGTGGTAGCGCGGGGTCCAGCCGCACCATCAAGAGAGTGTTGGGGGTGACTGGGTCGACATCTGCTACATCACTTGAGATGTAACCGAGGGGCTTTGAGTTCAATACTCCCTCGATCTCCGTGAGGACTGTCGTTAGGACTTCTTCCGCCACGGTCTGGGCCCCAAGCACGGCGTACAGGGCTGTTTTTATTGAACGTACTTCTCGTTCCCAAGTTCCACCGAAGTGAGGTGCATTCGGGGGATTAAACTGGAAATCAATCTGGTATGGAGCGAGGTGGGTCTTAAGTTCTGGGCCCATAGCTTGGAAGCTCTCTCTCAGCTCTCTTTCTCCGCCTTTGAAGTTTGTCCCGTGATCAGACAATAATATAGACGGTTTCCCTTTCCGCGATGTGAATCTTCGGAAGGCCATAAGGAATGAGTCTGTGCTCATGGTTGGAAGGAGTTCTATGTGCATCGCTCGGGTGGTCATGCATTTTAATACAATACCCCACCGCTTCTCGGTCCCTCTTCCTTTCTTTACATACAGCGGGCCGAAACAGTCCATACCGGTGGAGTGAAAAAGCTTGTCGCAGAGTCAGAGGCGACAGGGGGGTAGGTCAGCCATCCGGGGTATACTGGGCTGTGCTCGCCATTTATGACAGTCTAGACAAGTCCGCTGGAAACGTCGTACTGCTTCTCTCCCTTGCAGTATCCAATAACGACGTCTGATCTCCGCGAAGACTCTCTCTGCCCCGGCGTGATGCACGTCCTCGTCGTATTTCTTTATGATAAGCTCTGTGACCTTGTGTCGGCTGTTTAAGACTATCGGGTACTTGACGTCATCCGGTAAGTCTGGAGCTCTCCTCAGACGACCACCCACTCTGATGAGATTATGGGCGTCGCTCTCGGGGGCTAGGTGGAGCAATCTGCTGTCTGACGGGACGGGCTTTGCTCCCTGTAGACAGTCTAGCTCATCGGGGAACGAGTCTCTCTGGGCTCGCTGTAGGAGAAGAAGTTCTGCTTCTTCGTAGTTAGCTGCAGTAATGTCAGTAGTGGGCTGAACCTCTGGGTGATGCCACAGGAATGTCTTTAGCTGCGCACTCTCAAGGGTGAGGCAGTCGTCTATGTTGGGGTCTGTGGGGACGAGTGTGTGTGTCAACCCACAGAACATAGATTTCTTGTTCTCTGCCTCCTCTTTACTCGCCTCCCGTGGGGTGGGTGTAGGCCACTCTTCTTCCGGGAGCTTGAGGAACTCTGGCCCGTCACTGTATAGATTGTGACGGGTGAGGTCATCCAGGGACATTCCCCGGGTGATGACGTCAGCTGGGTTATGTTTTGTGTCCACATACCTCCAGCTTGCTGCTTCTGTTAAATCTTCTGACTCCCACGAAGACCTTGTATCTACACGAATCAGACCGGATCCATGTGAGTACGGTCGTGGAGTCTGACCACAAGATTGTTCTTTGCACCGGGATGGTGAGTTCACGTAGGATTAACGTGGCGAGTTGCGCTCCTGCTAGGGCTGTGCAGAGCTCTAGACGCGGGATAGATTGTTGCTTGCGTGGGGCTATTCTTGAGCGAGCCAGGATGAAAGCAGTATGTATTTCTCCTCCCTCCTCTCGGGCACGCAAGTAGGCCACCGAACCGTAGGCTACTTCGGAGGCGTCGCTGAAGACGTGCAGGTCCATCTGGCACGTCTCCGGCCTCACTGTGGGTGGGAAGTAGCTGCGGCGTATGTTGACACCTGGGAGTGAGCTGAGTTCTGTCTCCCACTCTCTCCATGTGGAGGCAAGGTGTTCGGGTATGGGGTCGTCCCAGCCCTGGTCCTTGTCCCATAACGCTCTTACAATCATCTTTGCCCTGGTGGTGTAAGGTAGAATACATCCCAACGGGTCATATTGTCTGGCGAGTGTTCTGTATACACTCTGTCTTGTGGTCGGTAGTGCAGTCGACCTTCCCTGCTCCTTGGTCAGGGGTGTGTGTTTATAATGGAGCGAGTCTGTTTTGAAGCGCCAGACTAGTCCTAATGTCATTTCTTGGGCTTCTCCTGGGATGGTCGCCATCCAGGTCTCGCTGCTTGCTGCCTTGTCCTCTGGGGAGAGGCTGCGCAATACTTGAGGGTCGCTGCTAGCCCACTGCCGGAGATCAAAGCCGCCTTTGATCAGGGAGGCGCGGAGCTTGAGTAGGAGGGCCTCGGCTTCTTCTGGCGTCGAGATGCTTTGCAGACAGTTGTCCACGTAGAAACTATTTCCTACACTTTGTCGGACCTCTTCATCAGCTGCTGGGTCCTCTGCGACGTGTTTTTGCAGTGCAAACGTAGCACAGCATGGGCTGCATGTGGTTCTGAAAGGGAGGACTTCCCATTGATAGATGGCTGGTTGCTCGTCCCCGATCCTCTCTCTCCATAGGAACCGCAGCAGGGGCTTGTCCTCCTCCACTAGTCGCACCTGCAGGAACATCCCTTTGATGTCGCCGCTGATAGCCACCTTGTCTTGGCGGAAACGTAGTAACACGCCTAGTAGAGAGGGGCCGAGTGTTGGGCCGGGCAAGAGCTCTTTATTCAGATTTTGTGATCCGATCTGGTAGCTGCAGTTGAACACAATACGATCCTTGCCGTTGTGGTGGACTTTGTGGTGTGGCACATACCATGATTCGGTCGTCTGATCGGCCTCTTTAATGTCAATTTTCTTTATGTGTCCCGCTGTGATTAGCTTGTCAATCTCAGCGCGGTACACAGTCTCTTGAGCGGGGTCTCTGGCTAGGCGCCGCTCTGTGTTCAATAGATACCGCTCCGTCGCTTCTTTTGGGGCGTGGAAGGTAGGCATACCCTCTCGCCTCAGGAGTGGAGTTGCGTATCTCATCACTCCGTTGACTTTGACTCTCTTTGTCCCCCGCTCGAGGAGGGCTATAGCATAAATGTCTTCCTTGGAACGAATGTCTTTCTTTTCGTTCTTAAAGGGCATTGTCTCTAGTGTCCCTAGCCTCTCGACATGCTGTAGGAGGGTGGTGTCTTCTTCTGTCACTCTGGAGTGGAGGCAGCTAGTGGCTGCTGTTCGGTTAAGAGACCTAGTGAGGGGGCCTTGTAGTGTCCATCCTAGGCGAGTCTCGACTGCTGCAGGACAGCCTCTGGGCCCTGTGTGGACCCGGTCCATCGGGACGATGAGGTCTGCATGGTCGGAGCCTATCAGCAGGGTCGGGGTGGCACCGTCTATGAGCGGTATATGTAGTTGACGCAGGTGCACATATTTGTCCATCAGCTTGGCGATGGGGTAGGTGTACTGCGACAGGCCTATGTCTTGGCTGGTGAAAGCGTTAGTGATCCTATACCGTCTCTCAGGCTGCCCGCTTGCTGCGATAGTGAAGGAGACATTCTCGCCCTTTATCGTCTTTGGGTCTCTTCTTATTGTCCGAATCGTCATCTGGTCTTCGCTCCCCCGCAGCCCCAGCTGGGCCGCAGCGGACGCGAGGAGAAGGGTCTTCTCTGACCCGTCGTCAAGGACGGCGTAGGTGTCCATGACCTTGTCTTGGTAACTCAATGTTACGCGGACCACCTTTAAGAGCACCCGGGCGCCCCCGCTGCTGGCGGGGTCAATGTACATAACACTTGCTTTTGTGCTGCTTGAGGGTGCAGGCTTTCTTCTGTTACTGTCATGTAGGACGTCTAAGTGGGCTCCGTCACACCGACTACACCTCTTCTTTAAGCGGCAATCGGCTGCCATGTGACTGCGCGCACATCGGTAACAGCGTCGGTTGGACTTTATCCATTGACTCACCTCGTCGGCGGTCATCTTCTTGAACGTGTCACAGTGTGACAGCCAGTGTTCCTTTTCGCAGTACGGGCACACCATCTTCCACTTCTCTTTCATCGAGGGGGTACTGTGGTTCTTGTTGCTCGGTACTGATTCTGCTTGGTGCATGACGGTCACCAGTCTGCGGCCATCGTTTGCTCTCCTAGGTCCCTCTCTGGAGCTTGGTGTGCTCCGCACTAACGTATCCAACCGTAGGCTGTTGACTTCTCTCGCCAGGAAGTCGGCTAGGTCTAGGAGGGATGGCTTGGGACCGTTAGGATCACGGTGGTCTCTTTGCCGCCTGAAGCGCTCTTGTCGGGCGGGCGGGAGCTTCTCTAAAATCCTCTCGACATTAGAGTTTGCGTACAGTTCGTGCATACCCTTTTCCTTTTGCGCCCCCAGCATCCCTACCAGGGATTGTACCTTGATAGACAGGTCATCTAGTGAGCGATTGTCTGTGGCTGGGGGTAGACGGTCAATATTCCTTATCTCTTGTATTACGTAGTCCCATATGCGTCCATATCTTTGGTCGAGTGCTGCTAGAGCCGCGGTGTATGGGGTAGTAGAGGTGGAATATGCCAGCGCTATATTGTGCGCTCGGGGCACCTTGAGGTGCTTGAGTAGGATAGCATACTTGTACGGTTCATCAGTTACATCGGACATCATTGTCTCTAAGCACATTCGTAGCTCTGTGTACTGTGCTCTGTTCTCGTGTGTGAAGTCCGGGAACGTCGGTGTGCCAAGGTACGATGCCATGGATGGCTGGCACATCGGTGAGCGTTGGAGGAGAGGCCTCCTAGGCGAGTCTCCTCTTACGTGTCGTGGTGGGCTGGTACCTGCTGGGTACCAAGGCCCGCGTACCCAGGTGCTGTTCCTCGGGGCTGGTCGTGCGTCAAGATCACCCGTGAATTGAGTCGGGGGTCTGTAGCGCAGAGCCGCGGGGGTAAAGCCTGGGCTGTACTGGACCTCCTGGTCCTGTGGAGTACTGTGATGCTGTTGGGCTTGACTCTCCTCCTCTCCCTCTTCTTCTTCCTCTGGCAGGTCATCTAGATCCTGTAGTCGTCTATTTAGCCTCTCCGCGGTATAGACCGGTTCTTCCCTGTAGCTGGGTCTCGCTTGGACCGGTCGGGGAAGGGGTTCGGAGAGGGGTATAGGCTCTCTCTGGTGGTCGGGCTCAGGGTCGCTTGATCGGGTAGGGGAGGGTGCCCTTGACCCTTGTCTTAACGAGGCCCTGGTGCCCCGTGCGGAGGGAGGGGGGGTTGCCCTGGTAATCAGCTGCTCCATTATCTGCGCTTGTAATCGGTCGCGCTCGGCTTCGCGCTTGGTGAGAGCGAGGTCGCGCTCGGCTTCTCTTTGGGCACCGGCAGCGGCGCGCTGGGCTTCGGCGGCGGCGCGCTGGGCTTCGGCGCGGTCTCTTCCCATATTCTCTTCCGTCTGGAGGCGTCTAATCTCTAGGCGTATGCGGTCTTCGTCACTCCGTTGCTGCGCTTGAAGGCGTTCTCTTTCCATGGAAGAATGTTCGCGCTCACTAAGCGTCTGTGCTTGGAGTCGATCGCGCTCGGTTGAGGCTGCCAGGCTGGCGAGGAAGGCCTGCGCCAGCATCTTGTCCGCCTCGCTGGGGGAAGATGCTGGTTGAGGTGATCCGCTCCTGGTAGTACTCGTTGGAGATCCGTTCTCCTGTGGCGAATCGAGGAGATCCATCTCCGGCGTGCTCGTCCCTTCTTGTAGCGGGTCGAGTTCCATCCCTGGAGGGCTTTCTTTATCCTGGAGCTCTCCGGGGACTACTTCTTCGGTCTTGGCGGGGGGTAAAGTCATGTCAGGTCCCTCCTGGTCCCCACCGTGAGCTTGGTCAGTTACGTTAGAACCCACTAGGGTCTCTACTGGCGGGGTAGCCTGGTCGGTAGGGTCGGACATAATTTTACTATCTACTTTTTCCGCGTTTACCGTCTGTAGAAAGCTAGGTGGTATACTGGCAACGTAATCCTCTAAGTACTGAGGTGTCTGCCGTCTACGCTGCGGGCGATCTATTTTAGGAGAACCGTTTTGTGGAGTGTTCATCATTGGCCATGTCAATATTAATACCACTATATTAATATTACGCTAATTACCCTCTGGCTCGAAGGACCAATTGTAACTGAGGGGTACAATTCCCTGACTGTATTGATAAGTATGGTATCATTAAACCACTACCGTCTTATGTACATTCCTACTGGCCATACAGTACACAGGTATCTAATGATGAACACTTCCCACAATGACTCGGTTCCACAAAAAACTGGATTTAAGTATTTATTAGCAGTAAATGGTAGTACATAATATACTTTACTTTACTTTGGATGCGCTTATAAGGCAAAGGAATGTGCGTAGGCAAATCAATAACGAATGTCCATTCTCATATTACGCAGGAGATAATAATACAACCTGAATCTTAGGAATTATATCTATGGTACACTAGTAATATAGCGGGAGATACTGGTAGGGTCCCCCCGGTTGTAAGCCAGCAAGGGTAGAGGATTTGTCGGTAGTAGAGTCTGGGTCAACGATGATAAGGAGACTCCAAGTACAGGAGACGGTGCAATAAGATCTTGATCCGCAGACGAATACAGCTGTTCTCCGTAACATGCAGCTCCACATGGAAGAAAGCTAGCCGGCCTCAGGCTTCTGAGAGGCGGACTCGACGTGGCTCCTCACAGGGTAAATCCCACACAATTGTGGGTGTCGGCGATTCTCCGCTCCATTAATTACAGGACCAAAAGCAAATATAATCCAGCCGAAAAGGGCTATGCAGTCGTCGGTAGGTTATCCAGTGTACATAATCCACACGGTCCTCGTCTAGGGCCCCTCGGGTGAAAGCGCCATGGTAAGCAGCCCAGCCTGGATAAGCACTCTAGCTGGTACGAGGAAACGTTGGTGATGCTGGTCACTGTAGAACGGTAGCCGCACGATACACTATACACAAATAGACTATTACTGACTTAATAGAATCGGTCGAACTCGACGGTACAGCGTTAAACTCTGACACTTCAGTTATTAATTCGCACGCAGTCTCAATGCTCTATTTGGGGCCAAACAGGCCATACTTCACTGCACGTTGTATCGTGGGTGAGGCTTCAACTTATTGGGTAACTCTGACTTCTGACTAAGTGCTTCTGTATTCACCTGCACCGTATTTATACGTTAGGTGAACAAACTAGTACCAGCTTTATTCCTGTCTCATATCCTTGCGCAGAACCGTTCATGTCCAGGCAAGTCCCCGGCGGTGACTTTGAACCAGACCTTGGAGGTATGGCCATGGCGCCTGGTGGACCGCTGTCCAATAGGAGAATGAAATATTATGGTCTGTACTAGGCTAAAGGGATATTCCGTGTATATGTACAAGGAATATACAAGGGATATCAAACGATATACAAATATTATGCAATATATATCAATCAATAAATATATATATTCGGTTTAATCTGATCCTTCGTAACAATAAGTATAAGTCTTTATTCGTCATCAGATTAACACACACACACACACACACACACACACACACACACACACACACACACACACACACACGCACTGAGTCACTGACGAAATGTTCTCTGCACTTCCCATCCTGTCGTCCTTCCCCCCCAAGGGCAGCCGGGAGCAGACGAGGGCTGCAGGGTGCACCGCGCCCGGGGACCAATCCAAGTGCTCCTGTCTGTCTTCATCAGGGACGTGACAGCGTTAGCAATCTGTTGTGGATGTTTTTCCATTGGGTTTATCTTATTGGGAGGGGAAACCCTTAATGTGAGCACGGGGAGAACTCCACACAGAAAGGCCTGGGAGACACCCCACCTGGGTAACTGGCAACACGGCAACCTGGTCCCCAAGCGGGAATCGAACCCACGACCTTCTAGCTGTGAGGCGACAGTGTTAACCACTACACCACCATGCTGGCACTAGTGTAGTGTGATACTACAGTTTGGACCATGTATACCATCATCACTATTATTACTGTCTGATTGAATCACTCCCGTTCACTACTACTACTACTGTTATCACTATTATCATTACTACTTGCACTTTGTTCTATGTTCGGTTATAATTACTACCTATCCTACCTGCCCTCCCCTTCCCCATGCTGCTATGACACTTGAATTCCCCAGAGGGGAGTAATAAAGGGACACTTGACTTGACTATATATTTTCTTATTATTAACACAATATCTCCTCAACTGTAACGGTGCCACTGCCATAACCCCCCCTCCCCACCATGCAATCTTTCCACCCACCTCCAATCCTGCATATCTCAGTCCCCCTTCCCGGAACCCCTCCCACCCTCACAAACCTTCATCAGCCATCCATCCATCCACTCACCTTCCATTCATCCAGGCCAATGTTGTCTCATCTCTAATCTGACTACCAGACACTGACCGTCGGGCCTTTGTGAGTCATCAGTCCAGATTCAAGCCCTGAAAAAGCTTTGACTGGTGCTGGAGCTTTGACTGGAAGTTAAATTAAACAACAACTAGAAAGGTGCGCTTGGGCATGATAGGAAGCATATGAAAGGTGGTAGGAAGCCTGTTAGGAAGCATAGGGATGTGATAGGAAGCATAGAAAGGATGTTAGGAAGCATATGATGAGTGATAGGAAGCATATAGGGTGTTAGGAATCATATGCAGGGTGATAGCAAGCATAGGAAGGGTGATAGGAAGCATAGGGAGGATGTTAGCAAGCATAGGAAGGGTGATAGCAAGCATACTAGGAAGGATGATGGGAAGCATAGGAAGGATGTTAGGAAGCATAGGAAGGGTGATAGCAAGCATAGGAAGGGTGATAGGAAGCATAAGAAGGGTGATAGGAATCATAGGCAGGGTGATAGGAAGCATATTATGAAGGATGTTAGGAATGGTGATAGGAAGTATAGGAAGGATGATGGGAAGCATATGAAGGATGTTAGGAAGCATAGGAAGGATGATAGGAAGCATAGGAAGGGTGATAGGAAGCATAGGAAGGGTGATAGGAAGCATAGGCAGGGTGATAGGAAGCATAGGAAGGGTGATAGGAAGCATATGAAGGATGTTAGGAAGGGTGATAGGAAGCATAGGAAGGGAGATAGGAAGCATAGGAAGGGTGATAGGAAGCATAGGAAGGGTGATAGGAAGCATAGGGAGGATGTTAGGAAGGGTGATAGGAAGCATACACAGGAAAATTCGCAGAGTAAAATTTACTCAAATTGAGTAAAATTTTACTCCCAAAAAGACAGTATTGGCTCAGAGTCCAAATAGAGTAAAATTGACTCTTGTCATAGAGTTAATTCTTCAGAGTTATTTCTACTCCATTTAGTGTTAACATTTAACTCTACAAAATGCCAATTTGCTCCATTTAGCATAAAGTAAAAACAACATCATTTCAGTCAACACAGAGTTTTATTTTACTCCGTAGAGTTGTGATTCCATCAATAGAGTTATATTTGACTCTGTATAAGAGTAGTAATTGCCTCAATATAGAGTTATAATTCCCTCAATATGGAGTGTTATTTTAATCTATAGAGTTATTTTTCACTCAATAGAGATATTTTAAGTTATATTTCACTCAATATAGAGTGGTATTTTAATCAATATAGAGTTATATTTCACTCAATAGAGTTATATTTCACTCAATATAGAGATATTTTAAGTTATATTTCACTCAATATAGAGATATTTAAAGTTATATTTCACTCAATATAGAGTGGTATTTTAATCAATATAGAGTTGTAATTCCCTCAATATGGAGTTGTAGTTCACTCAATATAGAATAGATTTCACTCAATATAGAATATCATATTTCACTCAATATAGAATTAAATAATAATTTACTCTGGAATAATACATTTAAAATAAACAGGGTCAAAGCAGAAATCAGTATTTAACAATGCACTTTTATTTGCAACAGGCATATCCTTTGGGATGCAAACAGTTTTACAACAGTGTGTGAACAAGAATCATGACTTCAAGGGGCGATCGATAGAAAAAAGGTCATTAATAAAATAAGATGTATCAATAAGCTTGTACAATCTTGTTTTGTCTTCAGTTGCCAATACATTTGAAATTCCTAGTACCTTGGACTTAAAGGTCTATAATTACTTAAAACACTGAAGTCGACAAGGAGGCATTTCAGTTTGTTATAAAGAAACCAGACATGGGTGTGTTGGAGATTTGTTCACCCCAAGTTGCTTATTAACATGGAGCCTATAGCCCATAGGCGGAGTTTGAACTTGACGCCAGGGGGTGCGACTGCTTGGCGAACGATACCGATTTTTTTGACCTTTATTTTATTATTTTAGCGTTTTTACAATGCCCTAACCCCTAATTTTTTATTTTATTTAGGTAGTACAGCAGCACACACACACACTCACACACACAGCACTACGGGGGATCATTTTTAACTGACTTACTCTTAATCATTGACAAAGTGACAAAGATAAAGAAGGAAATACTAAAATAAAAAGACCACAACAAGTATATTGCTGCTCCACTAGACCACTTTACTGTACCAAACATGACATACAAAAATAACAAAATACTGTGCAACACTCTGCCAAGCGCACAGCCGCGCACACGTATGCATACAGTAGGTTGTCAAAGGCTGTACAAACAAAAGTTCACATTTTCTAATAACAGCATTATTAGACATGCCAATCCAACGAAAGATGTGCTGGTCGCGCTAGAGAAAAGAAAAGAAAAAGATGTTGCGTTTGTCTTTTACATGTTATTTGTTATTCTAAGATGCTAATTCATCTGTATCTGGATAACCAATGAACGGATTCTGTCGGGGCAGGTAGCGTTATTTCGGGGAAATTGATATCTATAGTCTGGTATATTTTTCGTCCATGAAAAATGGAGGCTCTAATTATTATTATTCATAGAGACTCTCGAGCAATAATAATTATTACAGCCTCCATTTTTCGTGGACGAAAAATATACCAGACTATAGATATCAATTTTCCCGAAATAACGCTACCTGCCTCGACAAAATCCGTGCATTGGTTATCCAGATACATTAATTATCATCTCAGAATAAGTGGCTTTGTACAAGCGTTATTGTACTATCGCTCGGGGCATTCTGCTGCTGCTGCTGCGAATGGTGGTGCTTGGCCGCACGTTAACCCTTTCACTGCCACACTACAGAAGGTTCGCCTTATAATGTGACATGATTACTACTATAAAATGAATGTATTGTGAAACAAAACATAATAGAATTCAGATTTGTTTCTCACAATTATTATAATTTTATTAAAATAAAAATAATCTTGATAAAAAAAAAAAAAAAAAAAAAATGTCACCCCCGGCCACCAGGGGGTGCAATGCACCCCCTGCACCCCCATAAACTCCGCCCATGCTATAGCCTCATCCAAAATGTCACACAGGTACTGTATATGTTTGTACTTTGAAATGACTTTGTTTCTATACGCCCAATGTAATGTAACATAGTAAAAACAATTTAAAAGAACGCGTCTGAGGAAGAACTTGCTTGGTGTGGATCCTTCCTAATCTAATGTGATCTTTTTACATTACACTTGTCACAAACATTCCTCTCTTGCTAATCACACTTGGTATATGTCTACGTGATTGTTAGATTCAGTGAGCCCCTCTGCAAACAACTCCATTATATACAAAAATCACCATGACTTCAAGGCTTCATGGGGAGAGTAATCGATAGAAAAAAGGTCATAAATAAAAGACAATTACATTTTGGCCTCTGAAAAGTGACAGCAGCATCTCTACACCCTTTTAAAAAGGGATAGCTCACCCAAAAAAAGGAATCTATCAATTACACACCCCATGAATCCTTGAATTCATGGAGATTTGTTTGTTTGTCATATTCCTGAGCCAATAATTCAAGCCAGTCATCAAATTATTGGCTCAGGAATGCAACAAAAAGAAATCACCATGACTTCAATTAAGGCTTCATGGGGAGAGTAATCGATCAATTACATTTTGGCCTCTATAAAGTGACAGCAGCATCTGTTCACCCCAAAGAAATAAAAGAAAACTAATAGTGTTCATCCCCAGAGCAATAGTTCAAGAGCTTAGTGATTTTCTCTTTTCCTTTTTTAAATCACAGGAAACAGTATGGAACAATAAATGAGCTTGAATCGTCATCACTGTATGACATCTGTATATCGAACGCTTTGTAAAACAAAAGCTCTTTGACATCAACTACATGAGGTCCATCTGTAGTACACACAACTTTAAATGCATAAAAATGGTCATCCAGAGACACTGTTTGTAGTGCAAATGTAAACAGTAACCTCTCATCTTTAAGAACAACACAGTGGATTTCGTGAAAAACTGGAACCTCACTAAGAACTTTAAGACAAACAACTAAACCTGGACGATACATATTTCCATGGTGTTTGGCCCATCTAACATTTAACACCTTGGTGTCACTTGATATCTGAAGAGTCTCCGCTATCTCACAGCCTCTGTCCATCACATTTAATGCTACCATTTTACTTGGACCAAGCACCAGTCTGTTGGGATCAAATGTCTGCCAATTGTATGCTACTTGACTTTGGTGTTTCTTTGCCAACGTTTTAGTTATATTTTTGAAGCTTTTTAGTTGTTTTTTAAAGAAATTATGCTTCGCTTCATAGCGCATGCACCAGACATGCAAAAGTGGTCCAATTTTACCAATACATGTAGGATAGTGCACCATAAAATGATGCTTTGGTAGTAGCCTCCTGTTGGGAAACAAATGCTTGAATAACCCGTGGTGCTCTGCAATCAAGTGTTTTAAATAAATAGTAATGCCAGTTGATAACCTGGGAGAAAATACAATATCTGCTATTTGAAGCAACAGCAGAAGCAAATACCAGTGTTGATCATTTGGACAAACCAAGTCTCCAAAGATAAGTGGTAGATTGCGAAGTAAACACCAAGATTGGATTGCATTTAACCCCAAGTCAATTGAGGTCTCTACTAACTTCAATGCAGGTGGCTTGTTGTTTTGTTCCAGGTAACCATAGTTAAAGCTCTTAATTCTCAAGTATATTTCCTTTGATGTTGTGTAGTTTTTAATCAAGTGTATCAGTTTTATTTCATATTGTGCCACGCCCTCCAAGATATCATGCATAATATCGACAGAGAAATTGTCACATGTATTGAAGTACTGCAAGGAATTTAGAATGCAAGAACGTTTAACTCCCATCACATAGGGAAGACCAATAGTCGTCTCCATTTTTTGGCAGTGTTCTGCATGAAGTGCTCGAGTTTGCATAACTATCTTGGGTGAATCTTCTTTGAATTCTGTCTGAAAGTCCTCTTTCTCAGCAAGACAAAAGCGGCAACAATATCTGGCACTGAATGATTTTACGAAACCAAACAAACCGTGAATACCAAGGTTGTCACCTGTAACTTGGACAATAGTTCCATACACTGGCTGATCATACAATGGGACCTTAATTCCATCCTTCTCCAGTATTTTAATATCTTCCACAAGTGGAGCAAGTATTTTAGAAAAGCTGTGTGTTTTAATGTCTTGGGCATGGAATAAAGCGACCAAATGAATATTAAGCAGAATTGAGTTGTACTTTGGAGAAAAATTACGCAAGGTGAAATAGATTGCTCCTAATTTATGTATTCCCTTTTTACTCCCCAACGGATTCGCGCATTCAAAATCATCATAGAAAAGCTGCACCTGAATTGCATGCTTCCCTTTTGAAAATAGAGGATGACTCTTGAAAAACTCTCCATCACACAAGTCATTAAGAAGATCTTCTCTTAAACTGGAATCACTCTGCATCATCTCTTTTATATTAGGGTGTTTGTAAATAAAGTCTAATGTTTTCAAAATTGGGATATAAACACATTTATCAGTAACAACAGCCTGATCATAAGTTCCAGTAGTCCGATTGCGCAGGGTATCAAATCTTGTACCAAGGACATATTCAACTGGGTCTACCCTTCCCCACTTCTCTGTAAAATATTGCCTTCTCTTAGTTTCAGAATTTAAGATACAAAAAGGATTTTCAATTTCTTCAAAACACTGATCAATTTTACACTCAAAGATAGACACTGCTTCACATATTGTTTTGCTTGATTATGGATATCATCAACAATGACTTCCATTGAAGTTACCAAAGAGTTGATTATTGTTTCACCTACACCTGCCACTTTAAGTTCAGCTACTGTTGCAGCACAGCTGTCTACAAGACTATTATTAAGAAGGACTGAGTCAGAAGGGGCACTGCTTGATGGTAAGTCATCAACCTAACTTTCAGCTAAATGTTCAGCTGTAGAGCGGCCTTCACCAGGATCATCACATGGTTGATGACGTGCTTTAAGATGCTTTCGAAACCCAGAAAAAGTGCCAAAGACATGTAAACAACCAGGCTGACCACATTTAAGACGAAGTGTGGGTCATCCTCAAGTGCCTCATCAGTGAATTGGCATTTGCCTGAGAGCTTTTGCAAATGAAACACAACATCTTAGTATCAAAAAATACTGGAGCATCAGAGGCCTCAAGATAAAATATCTTCTCAGTATCAAAAGTCTGTGCAGCATCAGAGGCCTCAAGATAAAATATCTTCTCAGTATCAAAAGTCTGTGCAGCATCAGAGGCCTCAAGATAAAATATCTTCGCAGTATCAAAAGTCTGTGCAGCATCAGAGGCCCCAAGATAAAATATCCTCTCAGTATAAAAAAGAAATCAGTGCAGCATCCGAGCCCTCATCTCTTTAACCCTGGGGTTGACATTAGTGGTAGCAGCATCGATCTTGTAAACGGCGGTTTACAAGAAGTTGTACACATTGGCCAGATCCCGGTTGTATGAGGTACCAAAGACAAAATGAGCTTTGAAAAGCTCATCAAAAGAGGCAAGAGAGTCTGGTGACTTACAAGGGATTGCATGTTTGTCAATCACAATGAAGTACTTGTGAATCATACTCCTCTGGGTCCCCACAGCAAGCAGATAGGGTTGAAGGCTCTCCGTGATGCTGTCCCAGTCTGTGACAAGAGAACTTCATTAGTCTTGCTATTAAAATTAGTCACGGTTTGCAAACAGTGGTCTTTGCATGATTTCACAATTATCTTGTTTTAAGGGTCAATATTAGGGACAGAACTAGGGATGCACGATAATTATCAGGCCGATATCAGCAATTATGACGGCATCCCAATAAAAGTATTGATAGCTCTGATAATAAAAAAATATATATATTTTTTTTTTACTTTTTTCTTTTCATGTCAACGTTCACACGCACAATATATGCTTATTTAGGATTTGACTTGATTCAATAACAAAGCAGTCGGGGCAATGGCAAGACAAAAACGGTCGAAAATGTGGTTATTTGAAGTTTGGATTTTTTTTCTTCTCACAACTGAGGTAGGTAGATTACATTTTTAGAGACTAAAGTACCGAAAAAGGTACCGTTGGGTACCGGTATCGATTCACAGGTACCGGTACCGCATCGGTTCAAATGTGAACGGCATCCCTACTGACAAAGCACAATACCTGTTGGTTTTTAGTTGTTCAGGGAAACACATTGTTAATGACATTGACGGATTGTGAATTTTGTGATCGACTCAAATTATATTTATTTGGAAAAATCAATATAGTCACTTTATTTGAAGAGTCAAAACTGTTCTCTTGGCTTTGTTTTGTTCATAGTAGTAACGCTCATGTCATGATAAATCTGGTTAGGTCAAAACTACAGGAATATACATAAAAAAATAATATATCGGTTATCGGTATCGACCTTGAGGAGCAGAAAGTTATCGGTATCGATATCGGGGTCAACAAATCAATATCGTGCACCCCTAGACAGAACAGTGATCCTTCTTATACTTTAATTTAACTGTAACTAGGGATGCTCGATATTGGCTTTTTTACCGATATACCGATATTGTCCAACTCTTAATTTCCAATACCGATATCAACCGATACCGATATATGCAGGGTTTCCCCCCCAAAAAACTGAATAATTTCAGGTAATTAACATTACATATGTCTTGTTGTGGAATTAACATAACTGTAACGGCCAAAATGGATTAATGTGCAGTGGATTTATGTGACCAGAAGGTGGCGCTTCTTTTATTTAAGCGTCAGGTAAACCTGTAGGAGGAGGAGTTTTGACCCGGAAAAGGGCAATGGTTTTTGACCGCACATACGACGCAGGTCTCAGGTCGAAATGTTTGTATCCAATTAGATATCGTATTCATTATCATTTAATCAGTTTAAGGAACAAAAACAAGGATATTCTGTTTGCACGATGAAGCAAATAAATATCATTTTCCAAGTAAGCTGCCTGCATTGTGTCATTGGGACAAGGACTGTTTGGTATGAGACCAGGGCCCTCATTCATCAACGTGTTCTACGCACAGATCTGTGCTTACCCTGTGCGTACGATCATTTCTAAGCAAAGAGTGGGATTCATCAATTTCGATTTGAACTTGACTCCGTGCTTACATCTACGCACAGGTCAGACCAGGCGTACCTGGCGCCCAGTGGTAGAATATATTATTACAACAAGGAAATGATCTTCTGTGCATAATAACACTGGCATGTTCTGTACGAACCGTAGTTCATTATAGTTCATTGTAAAATAGCAACAGTAGTGTAATTATGGTCAAAACCCTATAAATAGCATTTGGAATAATAGATCTTTCTCTCAGAATGAATGCAGCATGGTTTATATAGCGTTATCGGAATATACGGGGTGTAGGCTACTGACTGACTGCGCTCCGCGTAGCTTGATTGATTGATTGATTGAAAAGTTTATTAACAGATTGCAGAATGGGTACAGTACAGTACAGCTCAGTACATACAATTGTTAATTGGGGATGCAGACCAACTTTCGTCTTGTTTACATCAGGGTCCCCCATTTTCAATTCATCATAAATCATAAAGCTCAACTCGTTATTACTTTGCGCAGACCGCAGAAACACGGGAACGTTTTGATTATATTTAAAAGGCTTTACGTTAAACGAAACAAGTGGAATTTCGAAGCTGTAAGCAGAATACAAGTCATATGAATATAGTGTTCTTCCCCCTTTTTACTGTATAAGAAAGAATAGAAAACGCATTGCAATGACACTATAGTGGACAGACTATGTATATGATGGGATTCAAGTTCGCGTTTTTGTTGATCATAGGCATGCTGTCAGAGTATGATATCTTCAAACATTCTAGAACATTTGTCGTCACAGATCATGTCCTAATAGAACATAGGCTATGGCATGGATCGTGATATTGTGTGGACTGTAATTATTACTGTACCGGTACCACCCATTGTGACAACAGCCTTGTGAGTCCCGCACACAAACATGATGGAATTCAAGTTCATGTATTGAAAGGCAGGCTACATCATACATGCAGTGAGATTCATTGTTCTTGTATATGCTCTATATTATTGTTTATATAGGCTACCCAATACTGACATCAAAATAGATTGTAGTATGCCTCTAGAAATCATATGCAGCAGGTAGAAGATTGACGGGAGATCCATCGCGATTTGGAATAAAATTGAGGAGAACTTTAATCCCTGGGTATATAATCAAACAACACGGGAAAAGGCAGTGATATTGTGAACAAGACATCTGGTTTAAAGCAAAAATGTTGTCAAAAGCCCTTCTTCCCTTCTCCTTCAATTCATTCACAGCCATCTCTCTCTCTCTCTCTCTCTCTCTCTCTCTCTCTCTCTCTCTCTCTCTCTCTCTCTCTCTCTCTCTCTCTCTCTCTCTCTCTCTCTCTCTCTTTCTCTCTTGGGTTTGCTGACCCCTGGTGGTAGACATACATACATACACACACACAAACACACACACACACACAGTCAGTCACACACACACACACACACACACACACACACACACACACACACACAGTCACACACACACACACACAGTCACACAAAGACACACACAGTCACACACACACACACACAATCACACACAAACACACACGCACACCGACACACACACACACACACACAGACACACACACACACAGTCACCACACACAGACACACACACACACACACACACACACACACAGTCACACACGCACACACACACCGACACACACACACACACACACACATTCCTGTGTCCCGGTAGACAGCGGGTTGTGACGCACACACACACAGTCACACACACACACACACACAGTCACACAAAGACACACACAGTCACACACACACACACACAATCACACACAAACACACACACACACCGACACACACACAGACACACACACACACAGTCACACAAAGACACACACAGTCACACACACACACACACACAATCACACACACACACACACAGTCACCACACACAGACACACACACACACACACACACACACACACACACACACACAGTCACACACACACACACACACCGACACACACACACACACACACACATTCCTGTGTCCCGGTAGACAGCGGGTTGTGACGCACACACACACAGTCACACACACACACACACACAGTCACACAAAGACACACACAGTCACACACACACACACACAATCACACACAAACACACACACACACCGACACACACACACCGACACACACACGCACACACACATTCCTGTGTCCCGGTAGACAGCGGGTTGTGACGCACACACACACAGTCACACACACACACACACACACACAGTCACACACACACACACACCGACATACACACATACACACACACACACACAGACACACACACCGACATACACACACACACACACACACACACACACACAGTCACACACATACACACACACCGAGTTGTAGTAGCGTTGTAGTTGTAGATCTAGGTTAACTGTGTCCTGGTAGATCTAGGTTAACTGTGTCCTGGAGTGGTAGTTGTAGAGTAGTATATCTAGGTTAACTGTGTCCTGGAGTGGTAGTTGTAGAGTAGTAGATCTAGGTTAACTGTGTCCTGGAGTGGTAGTTGTAGAGTAGTAGTAGCTGAAGTACAACCACACACACACACACACAACACAATAAACACATATACACACTAAACAACGATGCATACAGCAGAGGACATACTGTTAGACCGGAACCCGTTGATAAAGAACCTAATTCTCAAGGTTGGTGTCCGTTGGCAGAGGCGTACAAAGGCCGGGGACACAAAATGGCCTTCCGGAGGTACTTTTGATCTCGACATATGCGAAGAGATGAATGTAATGATTCGTAACCACAAGCCAGGCGACAGCAGCAAAAAGAGGTTGAAAAAGAGGACAGAAGAGTTGGGGGTAATGAAGCTCTACGCCCAGAAGGGGAGAGCATACAGGCAGGAAGCTTTAGCGCTAAATCAGAGAGAGACGGATATAGGGAAACCAACATCCCCACCTTATGTCACGCAATTGCCGGTGAACATGTGCTATGTGAACAAAATACTGAAGGAGTGGAGAGGTGAGCTAGGACACAACCCAGAAATTGACCCGTTGCAGAGAGCGATGTTTAGAGAAAGTGTGATGAGAGGGCTTCCAGAGGTGGTTAAGAATAGACTGGAAGACGTGGTGGGGTTAATGGACATGACTTATCCTTTGTTCTGTGCACATGTAACACATAGTGTGGAGAAGCAAAGGGCTCAGGAGCAGAAAGTCAGGGATCAGGATAGAAATGACTCAAGGAAGTTAACTCAGCAACAACTGCAGCCCCAAAGGAGGTTGCAGGCAGTAATGGTGTCATCTGCTACCTCTCCACCCATGCAGGACCAGGGACCCCCGCCTGCACCTCAGGTAGTGAGAAGCTATGGCTATAGTTCACAGAACCAGGCGTCCAGGCGGCAGGCAGGGAATGGGCAATCAGGCCCACGGTTTACACAGGGACCGGGGAACGAACAACAGTTTCCCCGTTTCCACTGTTGGAACTGCGGCATGCAGGGACACAGGGAAATGAGATGTAGGCAACCATACCGTCCCGGCTCGGAGTATGGAAGACCCGTGCGCCAGGGGGAGTCACAAGGGCCCCACAACCAGGGAGAGACAGGAGGGCCCCGAAACCAGGGGGGTAATCACTAGGGGTGCCCAGAGAATGCGACGGGGGGAAATCAAATGATTGTGGTTTCCAAGGGAGCTGAGCAAGAACCTATTCTGCAGGTCCTAGTGGAGGGCAAATTAACAGAGATGATGGCAGACACTGGAGCAGGTTTTTCCTGCATAAAGCAAAAATACGCCGCTCACTTACCCCAGTCTGGACAGTATGTATGGAAAAACACAATTAATACCCACATCAGATCCAATCTCTATGACGTATAACAACAAGACCATAACAATACCTGTATTAATTTCGGACAGCACCCCGCGCAATCTCTTGGGACGAGATGCAATGTGTAAACTAGGCTGTAAAATCCTATGTACGCCTGAGGGGATTCAAATTGAACAAGACGTGTACCAAATGATGCTACAAGGGACGGGGGAGAAAGAGGCCACTGTGTTCTGGCTGGGCAACATAGATGCAGAGCTGCAAAGGGTCTGTGACCCCTGGGAGCCATTTCTGAAAACCCAACTGCCTCAGTCTAGACAAACAAACATGGAGGCACATTGCACACTACAGTATTTGACGAATAGTGACCTAGTTAGGAACAAGGCATGGTTGCAGGGACAGCCCGAGCAGGTGCAGATTAACTCATCTACGATAATTGTAGGGAGACAGGGCGCGGCGTTGAGGGTTAACACGAGTAAGTATCTACGGGAACAACATAGACTAAGAGACGCCGCCCCACACATCACTCTGAGAATAAATCCTGGTTACGAATCTGAACATCTAGGTTCAATGATACAGGAATCCGAGACTCAAAGGTGGGTCTCCACGGAATCTCCGCTAATTTGGAACAGCGCAGATGGGAGTTTCATAAAAATAATGATTTCCTTTTCAGTTTTGGCAAAACCGCAAGTAATCAGATTACCAGGAGACCCTTGCGTTATTCCAGAGGCGGATGCTTTGCTGGAACAGGACATGTTGGCGCGCACCCCGGAACGGTTGTGGTCAAAACACGACACAGATGTGGGTCTAATATTGTCGGCACAGCCAGTGAAGGTCAGGTTAAAGAAGGGTTGTAGACCACCCTTTATCAGACAGTATACAATGAAGCCAGAGTCGGAGGAAGCTATATCACATCAGATTGAGGGACTGTTAAAGGGGGGAGTGCTCGTCCCTTTCAAATCCAGATGTAATACACCTATCCACCCAGTGCTAAAGGCGGACAGGGCTAGGTACAGACTGGTACACGATTTGAGGGCGGTGAACGACGTGGTGTCTGGACCAGAGGCGGAAGTCGCTAATCCACACACCCTCCTGACAAACATCCCGAGTAGCTCGCAGTACTATACGGTCATTGATCTCACGCAGGCATTCTTCAGTGTTCCATTGGAAAAAGAGTCTCAGTATCTGTTTGCTTTTACCCACAGGGGGAAACAATACTCTTACACCCGGTTGCCACAAGGGTTCGCGCACTCGCCACATTACTTCTCGAAGGCGCTCAAGGAAGACTTGCAAGGAGTGTGCGACACACTACTCAGCACGGTCTTACTGTATGCAGATGACATTCTAATCTGCTCGGATACACGTCAGCAGTGCCATGAGGACTCCATCAAAGTTTTGAGTGGATTGGCCGTGGGAGGCCACAAGGCATCCCGTTCAAAACTGCAGTACTGCCAGCCAAAAGTTGAGTACTTGTCTCGCGTCATTCAAAAGGGCATAAAAAACATCTCACCCACGCAGCTCGAAGCTGTATCCAAGGCACCTAGGCCATTGACGGTCCGACAGATGATGACGTTTTTAGGGATGACTGGGTACAGCTCTGAGTGGGTGGAGGACTATACGATAGCGACAGCGCCGTTGAGGATGATGATAAAAGAGGCGGGTACAGACAAGCTTCGCGCTCCCTTGACATGGACCGAGGAGGGGGAGGACGCGTTCATAAACATTAAGCGTCTGTTGTTACAGGCCCCTGCCCTGGCGCTGCCGGATTATGAGAAGTGTTTCCACCTATTCGTCTCACATAGAGCGCAGCATGCGACAGCTGTCCTGACTCAAACACAGGGGGGGAGTGGGAAAAAACAACCGATAGCATATTACTCTAGAGCTCTTTCGCCGGTAGAGCAGGGTCTGCCACCTTGTTATCAGGCCCTGGCCGCAGCACATTTGATGTATGAGAAGGCAACGGCCGTGACAATGGGATATGACATTTGCATTTGGACACATCACAAATTGGCAAACTTGATTGAAAGAGGCAAATTTGTTCTGACCAGCCAACGGCAACAGGCTTACATGAGGCTCCTGCAGTACTCGGACGTTACGATAAAAACATGCCACGGCAGTAACCCGGCGGATCTGGTACCACTCCCGAGCGAGGGTCAACCGCATGAGTGTGAGGTGGAGGTACAGGCTTTCGTGAAACTCCGTCCAGATTTGGGAGTCGACCCGCTCGCGATAGCAGAACTCTCGCTTTTTGTGGATGGGTCCTGCTATCGGGAGGGGGAAAATTTAAGGTCAGGATACGCCGTCGTACAGTGCAAACCTAACGGAGAAACACTAACAAGAAAGGCCGGACAATGCATGCAACCATGTTCGGCCCAGCTTGCAGAACTAATAGCACTAACAGAAGCATGCATAATAGCTAAAGATCGCACGGTTAACATCTTTACAGACTCTGCGTATGCGCATGGCGTATGCCACCTATTCGCGGCCATTTGGAAGGGAAGAGGCTTTAAGAAATCGGACGGCTCACCGATCCTTCACCACAAGCAGGTTGTGGCGCTTATTCAGGCTGTAAAGTTGCCCAAAAGCATTGCTATCGTAAAGTGCCAGGCACACAGAAAAGACCTGTCCTTTGTGACGACGGGAAACAACGCGGCGGACGAGGCCGCGAAGGCGGCGGCTGCGGTGCCGTCCACGGCTGTTCTGATGTTTGTGGCCGAACTGACGACTGAGGTAACTGAGGATAATTTGAGTGATCTTCAGGACTCAGCCACGCAGGCCGAGAAACAGTCGTGGACGGAGAGGGGGGCTGTAAGGGGGGCAGATGGTCTGTGGAGGAGTCATAACGGTTTGATAGTCGCCTCCATCGATCTTCTGTCCTTAGTGATACCTGAGGCTCATGGTGTTGATCACTGTGGAAGAGCAGAGACCCTGAAACGAATCACGAAAATGGGATTTTGGTCCCCAAAGCTTCAGGCACAAATTGACGTTACACTAGCCAGGTGTTTAACATGCTTACAGGGCAATGTGCGCAAAGGAGTACCGACAGTGGCGGCTTACACACCCCTCCCTGAGGGACCATTCAGACATCTGATTATGGACTATACAGACATGATAACGCCAGTGCAGGGCAAACGATACCTCCTGGTAGTAGAGGACTGCTTTAGTCGCTGGATTGAGGCCATTCCATCTAAACACAAGAACGCGGACACAGTGATCAAGTTCCTGTGTCGCGAGGTCATTCCGAGATTTGGAATTCCCACGATATTACAAAGCGATAATGGCCGCGAGTTCATCGACAAGGTGGTTAAAGGGCTGATGCAGAAATTAGGTATAAGACAGCGCCTTTCCTGTGTCTATAGTCCCGGGTCGCAGGGGAAGGTGGAAAGGGCCAATCTGGTCATTAAAAACAAACTGTTGAAAATCTGTATGCAAACTAAGCTTAACTGGATTGATGCTTTGCCACTTGCTCTGATGGCTATTAGAAGCAGCGTAAACCGCCAAACACAGCTAACACCGCATGAAATGCTTACAGGCCGCAGCATGCCAGCACCGCCATTTAGACACCTGGCTAGGGGCCCGGCATTAGATATTTTTGAGCAAGATCTGAAAAAATATCTTCAGCAAGTGACTAAAATACATGAAGCTGTGTTTCGACAGGAGCAGAGAAAGGAGAGAAAGGGGGTGAAGGAGGCGGAGAAGGAAGCCACCAAACCGAGACTGATCCCTGGGGACTTGGTCTTCGTAAAGGTCCACAAGAGAAAGTGGTCATCACCCCGGAGAGAGGGCCCGTACGAGGTGATCCGATCAACTGGAACGGCAGTCCAAGTCAAAGGATCAGCGACCTGGTTCCACTTCAATCACTGCATAAAGGCCAGCGGCGATCTCTTGGGGGATACAATCGATCGCAGTTATGCAGAACCCGACATGGAGGGTCCGAGACGGCAACTGGAAGGTGCAGTGCCTGCTGATGCTCCCGCAGATGTTGGCAGCAGTGTGCGGACGGTCGGCCGGGCACAACGACGTCATTAAGAACCGTCACGGTCGACCCGTCCTTGAGGATGACGGGTTTGAGTGGGTAGGAGTCCCACGGGGTCCCGCTCAGGCTCAAGTACCAGCAGGCTTTCATGACCAGGCTCAGAATCAGGCGCCCCCTCTTCCCTCCATCGAGGAAGGGGGGGAGAAGATAAGACTACAACCAAAAGGGGTGTTTCCCGTAGGACCGCAAGGGCATGTTTTTGATTTTGACCATTCCCCCGTTACAGGCGGGGATACTTACCATTATACTAACGAGGATCGGGTTGTGGGGGTAGATAGGAGAGTTGAGCCTGTCCCGAACCAATCACAGGGGACAGGGGTGAGGGGAAAAAGGGAGGTCAAGGACACTGAGTCGGAAGAGGTGGGGGGACAGGATATGTTCCAGAGGACAGCCGGAACGTTGAGGGACTCAGTGGGCTCACTCTGGGCCAGGTTGAGGGGTTTGCTTCCTTCCGGGGAACAAGATGGGGGCGACTATGACTATGACGAGGAAGACCCGGAGGCTGACCCGATGTATAGGGCGGCTTTAGGGAATGAGTGGTTTAAGTGGGTCCAGTACACGAGCGCGCAGAATCAGATAGAGGATTGTTATGTCTGCTCCAAGGCACGTCCGGATAGGCTGCTGGTGAAGGGCACGAAGTTCAGTTGGGCTCAGTGTGACAGGGACGCAGAGGCATGGGAGGGGCCCCATAATAGTCGCCCTTGGTGCGAGGCAGAGTGTTTGGGGTTTCTCGGCTCTAGTCGTTTTAAGGCGGCAGGAAACGTCACGGATTTCAAGGATGTCACTATGCGGGAACGTTGTAGGAAATTGGATGTACGTGTGCAGGGGGTAGCGACGGGGTTGCCAATACCCAGAGGTGTCAAACTATGGCTGACCAAGGATTTCGAGTGCTTGCAAAAGGAGGGGACCCGGGATGTAGGGGAGGTGGCAGAGGGGCGGTGCACTACTATTTGGAGCATCACGACTAACTGCACGAAAGAAGGAAAGTGTGGACACGGGGTCGTGTTAAAGGGAGTGGATACCAACCCACGGCCTGTAGCTTGCCCTTTTCATGTCCAGGATATGGCACTGGCGGACCAATACTGGCTCTGCGGCGGTAGGAGGTTGAGGAATACACTTCCTTTAGATTGGTCAGGTAGATGTGCCCGGGTTCAGGCGATCATGCCAATGGTGGTCCTACCATTATCAGTGACGGAAGGACCTTCTGAGTCTCCTATCTCTCGAACGAAGCGTAGCTACAAGGCAGACCCAAGGGTGTATCTGGACAGCATAGGACAGCCAAGGGGCATTCCAGCCGAGTTCATGGCTAAGAATGAGATTGCGGCAGGGTTTGAGTCTATTCTGCCATGGATATCGGTCAATAAGAACACCGGGTGGATCAACTATTTGTTTTACAATCAGCAGCGGTATCTCAACTACACTGAGGAGGCGTTGGATGCAATGGGGGACCAGATGCACGCGACCAGTACGGTGGCGTGGCAGAATAGACAGGCTCTGAACTGGTTAATGGCGGAGAAGGGTGGAGTCTGTTCCATGTTTGGACAGTACTGCTGCACATTCATTCCGACGAATGTGGGGCCAGGGAGAAAGTTCTCCGAGGCCATGGCTAAGCTGAAGGATTTGAGGGAGGAGTTGAGGGGGAATTCTGGCCGGAATGAAGAATGGTGGGGGAGTGGGGTGTTGGAAAGATTGGGACAGTGGGGAAGCATAGTGATGCAGACGGGGATATCCATTGGGGTGGCAGGGTTGATATTGGTTCTCCTTTTCTGTTGTGGTATGCCTCTCTTGGGTAGGCTGGTAACTTCACACGTAACGAGCCAAATGCTGATGGTGGGACAGAAAGAGATTGAGCCACAAATCGGGCCATATCCTCAGCTTTATGCTGCCTTAGAGGGAGACGAGGGGATAGAGGATTAGGGGTATGGTGAGGTAGGGACATTTTCTTTTTGTTGGTTCTTTCCTTTAAGAGTGACGGGGGATGGTCTGAGTGCAGTTTTGTTGGTTTATTCCTTTAACTAGGAATTTTAGTCTGATTTTCTAATGATCCTTCGGCATAGAGATTGCAACCATTGAAAATCATTGCATTGTTTTTTATTTTTTTATTATTTTTTGTTTATTTTACTTGGTGGTCCTGGTCAAACCGGAATGGGAAGGGGCATCGGCAGAGTGTCGGTTCTGAGCCTGAGGAAGCATTGAGAAGAAGTGGTCTAGGGATCGGTTCTGGGGACTGGAGGGACAAAGGGGGGGGCTAACGCAGTGGGCAAGATGGGCACCTCCCGTCGAAGATGGGGGGACACGTGGTGAGGTCGGTACCAGCGCCTCCCGTCCAGGCATGGGGACATGCTTCTACGAGGACTGGAGGTGTGGCGTGGTGGTTGCTGTATTGGCAAAATGTGACTTTTGGCAATACGGTGAGGAGACTATGGCGTGGGCATGGAAGGGGGGCTGAGCGATGGACACTGGGACTCAATGTTATGGAAGAGACAATGTCATTTTTTTTGGGAGGGATGTTCTATGTTTAGTTCTGACGGTCAACTTCTCCTTTCCCTGATGAGAGTCGCGGTTTCCGGCCGGAACTGTGGCTCATTTGGTAAGCGGTGGAGGTTGGGGGGATTTGTCTGTCAGGTTAGGATTATAAATTGGGGTATTTTTTTTTTGATGTTTTATTATTACTCTTGTTTTGAGCGGTTTTGTGTTTATTGTGAGAACGGTAGTCAGCCTTTGTTGGTCCGTTAGGGGTCCAGTGAATGAAGTAAGGTTTCTTGTTTAGTTAGACATTTAAAATTTATTATATGGCTAGGTTTCTTGTTTAGATCAGCCATTTAAACTTTTATTATATAAATATGGTTTCTCGTTTAGTTAGACGTTCACATTTTCTTGGTTATATGATTTGGGTGGGACTAGGGATAGCCCCAAATGGGGGAATGTTGGGGAAAATGTGTATGGGGTGGACTAGTTTAATATAGGTCAACTAGCAGTGCTGAAAGACGGTCTGGCTGACGTTCTTAAAACAACTTGGACAGATGGACATTTCAGTACGGCACGTTGTGTGCTGGTAATCTCGTACATCGTATCGCTTTCATATCTTGTTCTTTTCTCTCTTTCATACATACACAGCACACACACACAGACACACACATACACAGCACACACACACAGACACAGGCACAGCACACACACACAGACACACACCTACACAGCACACACACACAGACACAGCACAGCACACACACACAGTCACACAGACACACACACACACACACACAGACACACACAGTCGCACAGACATACACACCGACACACACACACACACACACATTCCCTGTGACACAATACACACATACAATACACATATGTCTGTACGCAGACGCACACACACACAGACACACACACACATACACACACACACACACACACACACACACACATCTCACTCTCTCTTCAATGTTCTTAAATGTTTTACATCATATCGTGTGTGTACATCATATCTTGTTTATCTCTCTTCATGTTCTTAATGTTCTTATCTCTCTCCGATGTTAAATCTATGTATCATCTTAATGTACGTCATGTCAGATCTGACATGATATGATACGTCATCATATCTGTCATGGGGGGGCAGGACTGAGAGGGGATTTAGGGGACAGGCAGAGGGATTGAGAGTTAGAGTGTTTTTTGTTCAAGCTGTGGTGATCCTCTGCTCGAACCATAGCTTTTGCTGTTGGAACTTCTTTTTCCTAAATAAATTACCTACTTGTTACAATTGGAAATATCGTCTCTTGCTGTGTTAAACAACCATCAGCCACAACATGAGGGAAAGGGGAGTTTGCTTTGCATGCTTATGTGTTGGTCACATGAGCAGAGATTGCGAAAGGCGCTTGGAATGCAAAGTCTGTGGTCAAACTCACCCCACCCTGCTTCACATTAAAAGGCAACCATCTTCTCCAGAACAGTTAAAGCAACCAACGTCACTGCAAACATGTGGACATACAGGGGCCGGTAAGGACCGGTGTGTGTTATCCATTCTCCCTGTACGTGTGAAAGCAGCAAAAGGAAATGCCATCATACAAACCTACGCCTTCTTAGACCCTGGTAGCTCAGCCACATTCTGCTCTGAACGCCTAATGCAGAGGCTGAATATCACAGGCAGAAGAACCAACTTCCTGTTGAGCACCATGGGGCAAGAGACAGTTGTTCCAGCTTACTCCTTGACTGGGTTGGAGATAGCTGGTTTGGACAGCGATGACTTTTATGTTCTTCCGGAAGTTCTCACACAGAAGAAAATGCCAGTCACGGCTGAGAACATGGTGACACCTGAAGACCTGTCGGAATGGCCATATTTGTCCAACGTACACATCCCACGCCTAAGAGCAAATGTCGACCTGTTGATTGGAACCAACGCTCCCAAGATATTGGAACCTTGGGAGGTCGTCAACAGTCACGGGAATGGCCCGTATGCTATAAGGACGGTGCTGGGATGGGTCGTTAATGGTCCACTGAATGGAAACAGTGGTGTTGTGGGGACAGAGTTTCCCTCTGCTATGGTCAACAGGATCTCAGTGTGCAGACTAGAAGAAATGCTGGCCAATCAGTATAATCACGACTTCAATGAAGTAGCTGTGAAGGAGAAAGAAATGTCCAGAGAAGACTTAAGGTTTCTGGAAATTGTGGAAAGTTCAGCAGTGCTTCAGGAAGGGAGGTACTGTTTGAAATTGCCTTTTAGGAACAAGGAGGTCTGTCTGCCCAACAATGTGGGAGTCGCTAGGCAAAGGATCCAAGGTTTGAGGAAACGGTTCCTAAACAACAAAAGCTTGCACCAGGAGTATGCAGCATACATGAACAAGCTTATTGGGATGAACTATGCAGAGAAAGTACCGCAGCAACAACTGCATGGTGAGAAAGGAAAAGTGTGGTACATCCCACACCATGGTGTCTACCATCCGAGGAAAGGAAACCTCCGTGTGGTGTTTGACTGTGGAGCCACATTCCAAGGAGCATCCCTGAACAGTGAACTTCTGCAGGGTCCTAACCTTACCAGTTTACTGCTTGGAGTGCTAACTCGCTTCAGAGAGGAACCAGTGGCATTCATGGGTGACATTCAAGCCATGTTCCACCAGGTGAAGGTCGCTGAGGAGGACAGGGATTTTCTGCGCTTCCTCTGGTGGCCAGAGGGAGATGTCACTAGGGACCTAGAGGAGTACAGGATGACTGTGCACCTGTTTGGCGCTGCATCATCCCCTAGTTGCGCAAGCTATGCCCTGAGGAAAACTGCTGATGATAATCAGGCTGAGTTCTCAGCTGAAGTCACCCAATCTGTCAAGCAGAATTTCTATGTGGATGACTGTTTGAAGAGCTCAGCGACTGAAGAAGAAGCTATCCAGATGATAACGGATCTTATTGTTCTGTGTCGCAAGGGGGGCTTCATCTTGGAGAAGTGGATCAGCAACAGTCGTGGTGTTTTACAGTCCATCGTAGCAGAGCAAAGGGCCAAGGATCTAAAGGAGTTGGATCTGGACAGAGACAAACTTCCAATGGAAAGGGCTCTTGGCCTACTATGGTGTGTGGAGACGGACTCTTTCAGGTTCAAGATCGAGTTGAAACAACAGTCTCTCACCAGACGTGGTATGCTGTCCATTGCCAGCTCAGTATACGATCCTCTAGGTTTCCTGGCACCAGTCACTTTGCGTGCAAAAATAATGCAGCAGGAACTCTGCAGAAGAGGATGTGGGTGGGATGATGACTTGCCACGGGACATCATACACCAATGGAAAAGGTGGTTGGAGGAATTGGAGCAGCTGGCTGCATTCCAGACGAATAGGTGCATTAAGCCAGTGGCTTTTGGGAAGGTCAGACATGCCCAACTACACCACTTTGCCGATGCCAGTGAAGGTGGATATGGAACGGTATGGTATGTCCGGATGTTGAGTCAGGAAAACCACATCCAGGTTACCTTTCTACCAGAGTAACACCACTGAAAGCTGTGACTATTCCTCGGCTGGAGTTGACGGCTGCTGTCCTTGCTGTCAGAGTGGACTCACTGTTGAAGGCAGAGCTGAAGTTCCAGTTGGAGGAGTCTGTATTTTGGACTGACAGCACTTCAGTGTTGAAGTATATTAACAATGAGGACAGGCGTTTCCACACATTTGTAGCCAATAGGGTCTCGACCATCAGAGAAAGGTCTGAACCCTCACAGTGGAGACATGTCTGTTCCAAAGACAATCCAGCTGACGATGCGTCAAGAGGAATGAGGGTCTTGGACTTCCTGAATGGCAGCAGGTGGCTTGAAGGTCCTGCATTTCTTTGGAAGCCAGCAGTGGAGTGGCCCAAAACTGTGTTGGACGTCTCAGTGGATTCAAATGACCAGGAGGTCAAAAAGGAGGCAACAGTAAACGCCATCAGTGTGGGTGACATAGCCAGTCCTACTTACCAGCTAATTTCCTACTTCTCAGACTGGAAGAGGCTGAAGACTGCAGTTGCCTGGTTCCTCAGGTTGAGGGTCATGTTGTTGGAACAGAGCCGTTTGAGAAAGCAGGCTGCAAGTCAAAAGCTCACAGCAACATCTATGAGCGGCACTTTGACGCTGGAGGATCTGCAGAGAGCAGAGGTTGCCATCGTTGGCTACTGTCAGCGACTGAGATTCGGTGAAGAGATTGCTGCTTTAACATCTGGGAAGGCAGCAGTGAGTCGACAGAGTCCCATATATAAGCTGGATCCAGTGTTTGAAGATGGACTCTTGAGAGTTGGAGGAAGACTGAGCAGAGGATCAATGCCAGAGGAAGCTAAACATCCGCTCATTCTCTCCAAGGACCAGCATGTTTCAATGCTCATTCTCAAGCATGTACACCAGAATCTGGGACATGGTGGAAGGACTCACACACTGTCCAAAATGAGGAAGAGATTTTGGATCACCAACGCCCATGCAGCTGTTAGGAAGATCATCGCTGAATGCAGCTTTTGCAAACGCTACAATGGCAGAGCAGTGGAGCAAAAGATGGCAGATCTTCCAGCAGATAGAATCCTTCATGACCAACTACCTTTTACCAACACAGGGGTAGATTACTTTGGACCAGTCGAAGTGAAGAAAGGAAGATCAACCTGTAAGAGGTACGGAGTCATATTTACCTGTATGGCAAGCAGGGCCATCAATCTGGAGGTTGCGGTGTCATTGGACACAGACGCATGCATCAATGCTCTGAGGCGTTTTATCAGCAGGAGAGGACAAGTGGCGCACTTACGGTCCGATAATGGTACCAATTTCGTTGGGTCAGAACGAGAACTGAAGGAGGCTCTGGCCGTTTTGAATCAAGACAAGATTCATGGAGTTCTGGCACAAGTTGGAATCCGTTGGAGCTTTACTCCACCGGCAGGTTCACATCACGGTGGCGTCTGGGAACGGATGATCCGCCTGGTGAGAAGGGTTCTCAGTTCTGTCCTACGTCAGCAAAGGTTGGATGATGATGGGCTTCATACAGTGTTTTGTGAAGTGGAGGCCATTTTGAATGACCGTCCAATAACCAAGCTCTCGGATGATCCCAACGACCTGGAGCCACTTACACCGAACCATCTTCTTCTCTTGAAGGGTAAACCAGCTTTGCCACCTGGAGTGTTCGATCCACATGACCAGTATGTAAGAAGACGATGGCGGCAAGTCCAGTATCTTTCAGATCTTTTCTGGAAAAGATGGGTACGTGAGTACTTGCCCTTGCTTCAAGAGAGGCAAAAGTGGAACCAGAGGAAAAGGAGTTTGACAGCTGGTGATATTGTGGTCATCATCGACTCTTCAGCTCCTCGTGGGTCCTGGCCACTTGGCAGGGTTCTGGAGGTCTTTCCAGACAAACAAGGTCTGGTGCGGTCTGTGAAATTGCAGACTAAAAATAGCACCATTGTAAGGCCGGTGACCAAACTGTGTTTGGTTCATGAAATGTAGATGCACTTAATCCGTGACATGTTTTGGCTCTTATTTGTTTTGTTTATTTATTTTTTGAATTGTTATGTCTGCCTGCCTTAACAATTAGGGGCCGGTGTGTAACGGCCAAAATGGATTAATGTGCAGTGGATTTATGTGACCAGAAGGTGGCGCTTCTTTTATTTAAGCGTCAGGTAAACCTGTAGGAGGAGGAGTTTTGACCCGGAAAAGGGCAATGGTTTTTGACCGCACGTACGACGCAGGTCTCAGGTCGAAATGTTTGTATCCAATTAGATATCGTATTCATTATCATTTAATCAGTTTAAGGAACAAAAACAAGGATATTCTGTTTGCACGGTGAAGCAAATAAATATCATTTTCCAAGTAAGCTGCCTGCATTGTGTCATTGGGACAAGGACTGTTTGGTATGAGACCAGGAATATAACGGCGCATCAGCCAGTCTAACTAGGGATCAAGATTTCTCAGTAGCTCCGTATAAGACGGGAGCTCCTTTAATAATAACATTATGCATACTTTTGACAATAAATAAAATCAGAATTTGTTCTTACTTGCCTGGATAAATAAAGGTTGGTTATAGAAATGTAAAAAAAAAAAAAAAAAAAATTTACCGATACCGCTATTTTCCTATATCACATTTTAATGCCAATATCGGCCGATAATATAGGTAACTGTAACCTTACCTTTATGAACTTCACAAGGTAGTCAATGGCTTGTCTGGCTGAGAGCTTTCCCGGTCTCTTGTTGCGGCCCTGAGGTGATGGTGGCATGAGGTGGACAAGCAGCAAGAGGGAGGACATCTCACTGTCCCATCCTGAAAATACAAAAAAATTAAATAAAAAAAAATCAGAAATACATTTGACTAAAAGCTGTGTTTCCATTTGTTTAAAAAACAATTCACCCTTCCATTATTATATTCCTTTAATTCAAGCATACCATTGTTCAGTTCTGTTGTGGATTCAGCATTCTGAAGCAGGTCTTGAAGGTCGCCGGTCTGGGTGAGGCCACGGCTTTGTTCAAGGACTTTCTGCCTGCAGAAAGTAGGCCACTTCTCCAGGAACTTTGCAGAGATGTCATCACCAAACATCAGACTGAAATCCTGCTCAATCTGCATACAAGATGGAATAAAACATGGTTGAAATCTTTTTGTCATACATTGTTAAATTGTAGGGCTGACCCCTATTAATCGATTAGTCGACTAATCGGTCGAAAGGGGCCATAGTCGACTGGCCAACCTCTTAGTCGAATATAATAATAATAAAAAAATTATAATAATAATATATATATATTTTTTTTTATCATTTTTTTCAAAAGAAAAGTTTCAAGTTTCAAGTTTCAAGTTTCTTTAATAGTTGTCATACAGAAGTACAGAATACTTTCATACAAAATGCTTCTTACTGTTACGCTCCAGAGACTGTGCTAGACAAGATAGTATCAAATAACATAGTATAGCATGTAATTTAGAAGAAGAAAATGAGGTCACAGTGTTTGGTATAGACATATGTACAATGTTCTGAGTTACCATATAATATACAATACTATGCAGTGTACTAATGTACAGTACTATCTAGAGGCATAGAAGTGTGGCTAACGCTAATGGCACGCATACCAGAGGCTAACTGCCTACAAAAACAGGCACAGAGGCACTGAAAGAGGATTTCACCCATCTAATGAACACACTATACTAGACAAATATCAAGATGTATCCATCAGTGGACCAATTGCATGCTTTTGCAGAGGACAAGAAGCCTTCAGTCGACTCCTTCAGACATTAAGCACCTTCCACAGCCCAAATTTAAGTCTACCAATAGTCGACTAACGGCAAATTTTGGCCAATCCTAGTCGACCATCCAAATCCTTAGTCGGGGACGCGTGTTGCTTTTTAACAGGTCATGAGTGCAAGAATGTGACAATTTGACCATGTGACCGCGGCAACGCGGGAGAGCGGCAGTGCGGAAATAGGCTGTCTCTAAGACAAACTCTAACCTTAACCAGCTCCTTAACAGCGCCTAAACTTAACCGTTCTAACCTTAACCAACTCCGAAACAATGCCTAACCTTAACCTTAACCTTAACCATGCCTAACCTTAACCATAGAAAGAATATTGCCATTCTCTTTGACAAACTCTAACCTTAACCAGCTCCTTAACAGCGCCTAAACTTAACCGTTCTAACCTTAACCAACTCCGAAACAATGCCTAACCTTAACCTTAACCTTAACCATGCCTAACCTTAACCGGCGAAAGAATACATGTTAAAAAAAAAATCATGTTAAAAAAAAAATGTCATGGGATTCGAACTCGTCAACAACGAACCGCAGGACCGCAGGACCGCTGCTGTGCCAGGTGAGCTGAAGCGCCGAATGAAAGTCATGGCGGAATACTGCGGCGGTTACCTAATTCCGCTCGCGCTCTGCCGCTCCGCTCGCTCTGCCGCTCCGCTCGCCCTGCCGCTCTGCTCTGCGGTTGCCGCGCCTGCCGCGGGGCATGGCGCAGCCAATCAGGGAAAACGCGGAAGCAAAAGCAGCACTCATGACATGTCATTAAGCAATAGGCGTCGGGGACAGCCCTATTAAATAGGTTCACCCTATGACCAGGGATGTGATCTAAATTGTTTAAAAAGGTCATTTTTAATTTCAGTTAGACTTTAATGCAAGGCAGTTAAAGAGCCACATACCATTCCTGTGATGTCTAGGAATCGTGGAAAGGTGGTGAATATTTCAGAGGACTTAATTGGGTCATGCACCATTTCTTGGCGATGGGTGAAGGTCTGTTTCATCTTCTCCTTGATGATTGCTTCATCAAGTTCAAGTTTCAAGTTTCTTTATTAGTTGACATGCAAAGATACAGAATACCTTCACATGGAATGCTTTTTTCTGTTATGCTCCTATGAGGATCATAGGACGCTTGGATCATACACATACAGCTCATTACAGTAATATTCCACAATTATTACATTTTAGATAGTAATAATGGTACAGAGCCTTGAGACAAACATATGCATATTCACCACCGCAAACAGACTGGCAGCCGTCATAGGCAGCGCCATTTACGGAAGGAGGGGGGAGTGGGTTGGGGTTGTTACAGGGCAGTAGGGGGGGGGGGGGAGTGGGAGGGGGGGGAAGGTGGGGGGGAGTGCACAAGCCAAGTCCTGGGTGGGGGAGGTCTCCCTCACACGAGGCAGCCAACAGTGCAGCGCCAATGCAGAGGAAGGGGGGGGGGGTGGGACTAGGGATTGGGGGTGTGGGACGCCGCTCGCCACTCTTATCTCCCAGAGGACCTTCGACTCCAGAGCTCTCGGTTCGACCTTGGTCCAAGAATTTGTTTTGGCTGACTGACTGGCACAATTTATCCCAGCCACATCCCTTTAAATTTGATTTGAATAGAGTGGAATATAACTCTATTGATTTGAGTGGAGTGAGTTTTAACAACTCCATCCAAATGACTGAATGCATTATTAGTCCAAGTGTCCAAGTGTCTTATCAGTTCATTTTGGTAGATCCTGTGCGCGGTAAACAGATCCAAAATCTTCTTATTGCAGTCCAAAAGCTTCGATAATCCAAAAATGACCACGTCTTCAAGTTGGTAATCCGATTATGATGTCCCAATAGGCAGAGAGGGTTAGCCTTATTCTGCTTCTTGAAGAAAATATGCAATCCACTGATTAGATCCATTTAGAGTTGATTTGAGTATAGTCCGGCCACCGGCCCGAAGCACAGAGCATAGCAGCGTCGGGCTCCATGGAGTAGTAGAGGCGGCGGTAGGAACGGCCTTGAAGGCCTAGGGAGAGAGGAAAGAAATGCGACTTGTCTCTGCAAGAGGTGGGAGGTACATCAGTTGTATGCTTCATCAGTGCACTGGCCTCACGACACTGGGTGTCTGTGGTTAGCTGGTTCTCCTCACAGAAGGGGGCTCTGTCGCCAGAATTTGGACCACCTGTAACAGTGTAGAAACCACACATACTGCTGCAATACTTTCCAGTGATATGCATTTACTATAATGATCCATCTTCACAGTTGCTAGATAAACAGTTGACTGGGACAATCAAAATTACATACCGATCAGTGGCTGAACATTTCGTCTCTTCTTCTGTTGTCCCTCTGATGCTACTTTTTTAAGTGATTTCACTCTCCATGCCAGAAACCCACTCCCATCTACCGGATTGTAATACTGCTCCTAAAACACAAGAAGAAGAGAAAAAAAAAGTGTTATTTGGTTTAAATGGGCATGTGTAAATGTGTTTATTTCTCTCCTTAAAACTTAACACATGCCCTTCTCTGAAGAATTGCTAAAATCAAGGTCAACAGGTAGGACATCTGTGGTTCTGAAATTGTTGAGGTTAGGAGAAATGGTCAGCATACAGAAATGTTAACAAATATTTAGTTGAAATCGTACTCCGCACAGCCCTATTTTAAGCAATTCCAGAGAAGTGAGGAGTAAAGGGGTTGGTGTTTTATGTACCATGCATGTGATTGGATAATGTTATGCATAATGTTATGTTAATTCCACGACAAGAGATATGTAGCCTAATGTTAATTGCCTGAAATTATTCCGTTTTGGGGGGGGGAAGAAACCCTGCATATATCGGTATCGGTTGATATCGGTATTGGAAATTAAAGAGTTGGACAATATCGGTATATCGGATATCGGTAAAAAAGCCAATATCGAACATCCCTAGAAATTATATAACAAGAATGAACTATAAACATAATAATTGTTAGACTAGAAGTCTTTATTTGTCATGCAGTTTTAACACACACACGCAAGATGGGCGACCCACAGGAACACACACATGCACTGAGTCGCAGATGAAATGTCTCTCTGCACTTTTCCCTGATGTACTTACATATCCCAAATTGCCCTGGGGATCGGCCAGGTATGGGAATAAGGCAGTGATGCCCTTTGCGTAGTCTTCTTTAACACGCCTTGAAGGACTCGTCCTACAGTGCACACACACAAACACACACGTATGAGATCCAAACAAAAGTATTGCTGTGCCAATGCCTTCTGCACAATCTATGTAAAGCGCTTTGGATAACCATTTATCATTTACCATTTCTGCAAAAAGGAGGATCTTAGTAAAAACCAAAAATGTGTATTGGGTGCGTAATGTTTAGATCACAACATACCCATGCTCTTTTGCCATGTGCGTGTTCATCATTATCTTCACCATGTCGCGTCTTCTGGTATCCGTTAAGCTTTTTGTCCGAGCATAATCTGCAATGATCCTCTCTCCTCCAGGTGTGTCCCTCAGAATCTTTTCAGTCATCTAAGCGGGAGTAAAAAGGGGGGGGGGGGGACACATGGATAGACAGTCATATTTTTAAGCATTGTTCCCACAGGCCCCTAAATTTGGTGGCCAAGTATATTTAACCCTTTCACTGCCACACTACAGAAGGTTAACCCTTTACTATCACACTACTGATGGTTACCGTCGGTAGTGTGATAGTAAAGGGTTAACCTTCTGTAGTGCGGCAGTGAAAGGGTTAACCTGCTGTTGTGCGGCAGTGAAAGGGTTAAGGTGACAAATGTAAACCATGACCCCCCCCCCCATTTTCTCCCCAATTGTACTTGGCCATCCCCCCTGCTACCCCTTTATCAGAGTCACCATCTCCATTTCAAACAGTCATATGCAAAGCTTACCAGAGCGAGACGAGTCAGGTCAGCACCGTTTCTTGGAGCAGGACTAGACTGCAAAAAGGTGTCATCAGACTCCCCCTCATTGTCTGCACCAGAGCTGAGAACGGAGCTGTGGCTGGAGTTGCTTGCAGAGGTGCTCACTGAATCTAACAATCATGTAGACATATAAGTGTGATTAGCAAGAGAGGAATGCGACAAGTGTAATGTAAAAAGGCCACATTAGATTAGGAAGGATCCACACATTACATTACATTGGGCATATATACAAAGATCATTTCAAAGTACAAAAATATACAGTACCTGTGTGACATTTTAGGTTAGCCAGGACACGTGTAGCCTTTTTACAACGCATCTGCGTTTCCGGCGCTCTGATTGGCCATTTCCGCGTCGAACAGCCTGCAAACTACCTGGCGTTCTATCGCCATGCTCTAAGACAAGCTCTAACCTTAACGAACTTCGAAAGAATGCCTAAGCTTAACCGGCAAAATAACTTGCCGTCACGCTCTAAGACAAACTCTAACCTTAACCAACTTCGAAGAGTGCCTAAGCTTAACCAGTGTAGAAACTTGCCGTCCCACGATTGCCGCTCATGTCACATGTCAAAAAAGTTGTGAAGGTCAATTGGCCCTCAAAACAGATGAATTTCTGCCGGTCAATGTGTTTAACACGTACAGCCTGCATCTGATGGCAAATAAATAATAACAGTTACTAAGATGATATAGGGCACAACAACTCATGCATTATGAGGAGTGTTACAATTAGAAAATATTACAAAAGCACCATCTACAGTAAATTTCGCTGAGTACATTTTACTCAAACTGAGTACATTTTACTCAAACTGAGTAAAACTTTACTCACTTGGGCTCAAATTGACTCAGTTTGAGTAAAATTTACTCTGTGAAATTTACTGTATAGGCTATCTAGTTCCACAAGTTTCCATTATATTATACATGGAGGCAGAACACACATACCTAACATTACGGTGATGGAGCGTCTTTCACAAATCGTCTTTCACAAATCTAGCATGTGCACCCGTTAGCACGAGCGACAGTGAAAAGTGTCTGGGCAGAAACAAGCGATTGACAGTTTGGTTCCGCATTAAGAGTCAATCCACAATCTAGAGGCGAATTGTTGGGCATTCATTCAAATTAGTCAACCCAGTACAATGGTTCAAATAAACACTTGTTGAACTGAACAGTGCGTCAAATTAACTTGTTATGTCCATTTACCGCTAGTAAAACAGTCAACCTACAGCACATCGCAGCAAATTTACGTGACTCTATTTAGAGTAAAACACGTTGTCTCTGCCGCCGTTTCAGCAAAGTCCGCAAACATGTAACATATAATTGTTCCGTCTCCTGTACTATGTCTACTTGTCTTGTATGTTCTTAATACATCCGTTTTTGTATGGATAGTTATATCACTACTTTTAACAACAGCCTAGGCCTACAGGTATGGTCTCAGGCCTATACAGGTATAGCCATGCAGGTGAAAATTTGCTTCTGGCTAACACTAGCTCATATACATTTTACATGAAAACCGACATGTTGATTAATGTGCACTGTCCCTGATAGCAATACTGTTGATAATTGAATACTCGTGTTGCACCGACGTACCTGTTCTTAAGTTATTGTCCATAAAACTGTAAAACATAGCGTGCCTGCAAAACGTAGCAGCTAACATGCTAACATCATCCTGCATGATAGATGGCTCTGTGGCTATAGCTGTAATGTTGCAAATTAGTTACACACATTGCTGTTTAATAAATTAACAAATAATAATAATAATCTTACCTGGTATTTGGCATCCAACCTGATCCAAGAGAAGGAAAATATCGCTGTATTGCGCTCTTGCTGCTACCTGAGCTTGAAGCGAGGACTTGCCGAGAGAGAAAGATGGCGTTGTCACCTTTGGGAATTATATGAATAGTAGGCGTGACCAATGCTGTATTACTCCAATAGAAACTCTTCTGGAACTTTACTCTCACTCTATTGGCCACAGGCAATGATTATGCCCCAAATGGAGTAAATATGACTACTTGAGAGGAAAATAATAACTCCGTAATAATTACTCTGGGAAAATGACTCCCCAGTTTTTCCTGTGTAGGAAGGGTGATAGGAAGCATGTTAGGAAGCATATGAAGGATATTAGGAAACATAGGAAGGGTGATAGGAAGCATGTTAGGAAGCATATGAAGGATGTTAGGAAGCATAGGAAGCATGATGGGAATGAATCCATGTATAAATGTGTTTAATGCGTATAGGTACAGGTACTGTATAGCAACGACAATATGTTCACTATGGCATTACCATGTTGTTATGTACCATGGGCTTGATGACTCCTGTGTCACTGTGCATACAGGTGAGGGCTGCTAATTAGCTGATTGCTGCTGATTGGATGCCTGCCTGGCAGCTTAAAGCCACTCCCTCAAACACACATGCAGCCTGACGGTTGCTAGAAGAGATCGTGTAAACAGAGTCTTTTCACGTTCCACCATTTCTTTGATCTTTAGTTTGTACTAGTATTCATTGTTAGAGTAGTCTTTTGGTTTAAACACAGGCATTGGTGTCTGTTTGCACTTATGCTGCGTCCCTTTGAGCCAGGGTCGTAACAATGTTGTAAACAGTAGGGATGTGCATCTCCATCACGAGGCCGATGCGATGCGCATCTCGATACGGTGCCAACGATACGATACATTAGCGATACATTTGAAGCACCGGGCGATGCAATGTGATACGATTCACCCCCTGTTGAGATACGATACGATTCGATTTGATTCAACATAATGCAATTCGGGGCGATACGATGCGATTCAACACGATGCAAAATAATGATACAATTTTATGGTATGGCAGAGGATTTGGTTGTATTCCTTATATATATATATATATATTCCTTTAAACTTGTTGTGTGCTGTGTTGGTCAGGACTCCCTGGAAGAAGAGATCTTGTATCTCAATGGGACATTCCTGGATAAATAAAGGATAAATAAAAAATAAAAATGCAGCTTATATTATTATTAAAAATAAAATAATCTACTGTAAGACAATTTATATAAAAACTCTTGGGTGCCTAAGAAGACTTTTGCATAAACTGTCTTTTCTATCCACTTTAGCTAAAAACACACACACAATGTATATACACACTACTGTGAGACAATAATAACCATACACAAAGGGATAATGGCTTATAGCAGACTTAAATGATTTTATACTATCCAATTAGTGTTTATATTGTAACGTTTGGCCACTTTAAATCATTGTTGAGAGAGAGAGAGAGAGAGAGAGAGAGAGAGAGAGAGAGAGAGAGAGAGAGAGAGAGAGAGAGAGAGAGAGAGAGAGAGAGAGAGAGAGAGAGAGAGAGAGAGAGAGCCCGTCCGTGTCGCGTAGTTGATGATGTCACACACTAGGCTAGGATCGGATGTCAACAGAACACACGGAGCCTGGATAGCCTGGATGCGTGCATGAAGCGATATAAAGAAACCAATAGCCAATAAATGTGAAGTTATCTTTGAACCTGTTGTTAAGCGTCTTCAATATACCCCCCCCCCCCCCTCCTCACTAATTGAACTGGTGTTGCAGAGTCACGTTAGTTAGTTAGTTAGTTAGTTAGTTAGTTAGTTAGTTAGTTAGTTAGTTAGTTAGTTAGTTAGTTAGTTAGTTAGTTAGTTAGTTAGTTAGTTAGTTAGTTAGTTAGTTAGTTAGTTAGTTAGTTAGTTAGTTAGTTAGTTAGTTAGTTAGTTAGTTAGTTGGTCAGTTAGTTAGTTAGTTAGTTAGTTAGTTAGTTAGTTAGTTAGTTAGTTAGTTAGTTAGTTAGTTAGTTAGTTAGTTAGTTAGTTAGTTAGTTAGTTAGTTAGTTAGTTAGTTAGTTAGTTAGTTAGTTAGTTAGTTAGTTAGTTAGTTAGACACTGTAGTTTAGTTTAGTTTAGCGTTAGCTGAACGGCTAACTGGAGTTAGCCAGAGGCTACAGCGTTAGCCATGTTGATCAATTCTATTCATGTCTCCTCCTCGACTTCCACTGTTTGTTGTTGTTAACTGTGACGCGGCTCTCGCCTTCTGTAGTAGTAGTATAGTATCTGTGCAGTCACAGTGCACTGCTGACAGAAGTGGATGAGAGGAAATTATATGAATGCATCGGTTTTGACCGACGCAACGACGCTACAACAAGATGCATCGCGAGTTCAACCTGAGTTCTAGCCGATGCGCACTTATTCCACCGGTGCACTCGCATCGTGAACGTGTATGCCGGCGCACCGATGCAAATCGATGAATCGTCACATCACTAGTAAACAGGGGCCAGAGCAGCGAACCTGTGTAGTATCGCCCTCTTCTGTTCAAATGTTGTAACTTTATACGGAATCTACTGTGCTTCAATAGACAATGATGGAAATTAATTCAAATAAAATACTTGTTGTTGACCGAGTTGCTAAATATTCCAGAATCCACGTCCCTGGCTGGCCTGCTGTCAGCCTGTGTGCAATCCATCTCAGGCTTTTAGTTGGCAAGATATGCTGCCACACACACACACACACACACGCACACACACGCACACACACACACACACGCACGCACGCACACACACACACACACACACACACACACACACACACACACACACACACACACACACACACACACACACACACACACACACACACACACACACACACACACACACACACACACACACACACACACACACACACACACACACACACACACACACACACACACACACACACACACACACACACACACACACACACACATTTTAATACTTTATTTGGTTCCACAAATTATATTACATAAACAGGGAATCAAATGTATCGGGGCCAAGCAGCACTGAACACTTAAGGGTACACATAGCACCTCCTTCTCCACGTGGCTAAGCTGCCAATAATAGCTGAGACAGAGCAATATTTGGCAATTTGTTTGGCTTTTCTTTTAGACATTGCAGCAATTCTCAGACCGGTCATGGTGGATTTGTGTACATGGCCAAGACTTCCGAACACAAGTACACCATATCTACACCTATACCCAAGGTCAGCCATCACACTGAGCAGTGGTTGGTATTTGATATACTTGTCCCGGAAGGCCTGGTCCATGTACAGGTCAAAGGTACAGCCTACTTCTATGACCAGCACCTCTCCGTGGCTGGTGTCAACAAAAACAACGTCCGGTGTATTGGGTATGATAGCAAAAACATCGTTGGTAAGGCCAAACCACTCTGGTTTCACTCTGGCATGTTTGTACATTGTTGCACTAGATGGTGATATGTTCCGTGCCGCATCAGACACAATGTCCACAATACGGTCATGACGAGCGATGTACAGGTGTTTGTATGCATTACATCCGTTTGTTATGTGTGCAATGGATTCTAGGTGTTGTGAATCCTGATGGTTTAAACAGAATGGACTGTGAGTTTGAGGATACCAAGTGGACAGATTGTATTGGGTGGGTAATACCTGCAGTCTTGCTTTGATGGTAAATTTTAAAACATCCTCACCAACAGCGGCGTTCTTATACACTGAGTGTGAGACTGAGTGGTCAGCAAACTCCAAACAAGCTAGCTTGCCCTGTAGTCTGAGTCCACACCAGTGCTGCCTGATCTCAGACTGCTTCATGCTAAGCAGAACCCTCCTTGCAGAGTCTCTGTGCAGTTCGACAGTCTCTTCCTGCGGTGTTGTGATGTTGGCCTTCACAACCACACAGGGGTCTGTGATAAGTTCATCAGAGACAGGGACTTCAGTCTGTGTGTTGGTGGGTCTTGTCCATTTCAGCTGAACTCCAGTCTGGTTGCAGAGGTCATTGAGATCTGGCCAGTCAGACCAGACCCCGAAGCCCTTGGCCCGAGAGTCCAGTTTCCCAGAGTCTTTCTTCCTGAAGCCGAGGAAGTTATTCTGGTCTGCGGTGGCCAGGGGGATCTTCCTTCTGCGTAGATCCAGCAGGAGAGAGGCCCTGGCCATTTCTCTGACGGTGACATCATCATTGTTAAACTAAGTTAGTTAGTTAGTTAGTTAGTTAGTTAGTTAGTTAGTTAGTTAGTTAGTTAGTTAGTTAGTTAGTTAGTTAGTTAGTTAGTTAGTTAGTTAGTTAGTTAGTTAGTTAGTTAGTTAGTTAGTTAGTTAGTTAGTTAGTTAGTTAGTTAGTTAGTTCGTTCGTTCGTTCGTTCGTTCGTTCGTTCGTTCGTTCGTTCGTTCGTTAGTTCGTTAGTTCGTTAGTTAGTTAGTTAGTTAGTTAGTTAGTTAGTTATAGTTAGTTAGTTAGTTAGTTAGTTAGTTAGTTAGTTAGTTAGTTAGTTAGTTAGTTAGTTAGTTAGTTAGTTAGTTAGTTAGTTAGTTAGTTAGTTAGTTAGTTAGTTAGTTAGTTAGTTAGTTAGTTAGTTAGTTAGTTAGTTAGTTAGTTAGACACTGTAGTTTAGTTTAGTTTAGTTTAGCGTTAGCTGAACGGCTAACTGGAGTTAGCCAGAGGCTACAGCGTTAGCCATGTTGATCAATTCTATTCATGTCTCCTCCTCGACTTCCACTGTTTGTTGTTGTTAACTGTGACGCGGCTCTCGCCTTCTGTAGTAGTAGTATAGTATCTGTGCAGTCACAGTGCACTGCTGACAGAAGTGGATGAGAGGAAATTATATGAATGCATCGGTTTTGACCGACGCAACGACGCTACAACAAGATGCATCGCGAGTTCAACCTGAGTTCTAGCCGATGCGCACTTATTCCACCGGTGCACTCGCATCGTGAACGTGTATGCCGGCGCACCGATGCAAATCGGTGAATCGTCACATCACTAGTAAACAGGGGCCAGAGCAGCGAACCTGTGTAGTATCGCCCTCTTCTGTTCAAATGTTGTAACTTTATACGGAATCTACTGTGCTTCAATAGACAATGATGGAAATTAATTCAAATAAAATACTTGTTGTTGACCGAGTTGCTAAATATTCCAGAATCCACGTCCCTGGCTGGCCTGCTGTCAGCCTGTGTGCAATCCATCTCAGGCTTTTAGTTGGCAAGATATGCTGCCACACACACACACACACACACACACGCGCACACACACACACACACACACGCACGCACACACACACACACACACACACACACACACACACACACACACACACACACACACACACACACACACACACACACACACACACACACACACACACACACACACACACACACACACACACACACACACACACACACACACACACACACACACACACGCACACACACTCAGACAGACTGACCAATGCAAACCGATCTCATAATCTCCCACTGGTGGAGATAATAAGGCATCCCAAGCATTTCCTGGGCTAGATTTGTATTTATGTAGGCTGAGTTGTGGAGAGAGGGGACTTGTGATGATGTTCGACTGCCTGGAATGGTGCAAGAAGTCCTGCTCTGAGCTGCTTTACAGTAACTGGAGGACGCGGACTGCTCCTTTTTGCTTCCCGCATCAGCTGACCGCACGCCGCCCACAGCACACTGGAGTCAGTGGATCAGCCACGATACATTATAAATATAACAGATATACGATTATGTAATCTATCATCATTCTACACATGTATGCAAATATGTGTGCAGATATGTGCCTATTCCTTCCCAGTACACTAACTAGTAACTACAATTTATTTAGTTATATAAGTGAAATTGAACTTCTCAATATCTGCTTCATCTCGTGACAAAGTTTCAGAGCTCAATCTTGCTCTGTTTGTAGAGAAAATTGCAGTAAATCACTGGATTCAAAGAACTTTAAAGCCATTTTTCTCAGTTTCACTGTTTCCGTAGTCACTGCGATTAACTTCTGTTTGCATGTGTGTGTGTGTGTGTGTGTGTGTGCGTGCGTGCGTGCGTGCGTGCGTGCGTGCGTGCGTGTGTGTGCGTGTGTGTGCATGTGTGTGTGCAATTTGTGCATGTGTGTGTGCAGGGCCGCCTCAGGGGGTGTGCGAGCAGTCCGGTCGCACAGGGCCTCGCGGGAAGGGGGGCCGCGCAAAAAAAAGAAAAAAAAAAAAAAATTAATTTTTTTTTTCTTTTTTCTTTTTTTTTGCGAGGCCCCCCTTCCCGCGAGGCCCTTTTTCATCACAGACCTAAAATCTAGTTTTGCTTATATGCTTATATATTTCACATTAGACACGTTTGTAGAATGTTCCTGGCTCTGCGGCTCTGCAGACATACTCACTATTGGAGCTCTGGGGCTCTGCAGCAGACATACTATTGGTTTCAACTAAGGGAGGGGTTACATCATGTGTACGCCGGCGTGCGTCAGCAGCCAAAATGAAGAGGGCGGTCATTCGGCAGATGGACTGAAGATGAAAGTTGTTGCATGTTAGACAGTTCAGTCAGGCTAGCCATCCCGGCTAAAGGCAGGGACAGCTAGTTAGCTTTAGCTACGTTATAATATTGAGTGCTAACGTCGGGATAGCCATGATGATGTCGGCTAGTAGCTAGCTTAGCTAAAGGCTAACTAGCGTTAGCTAACCTAGAGAGAGCGCGTGCAGCATTGTTATGCCAAGATGAAGAGGACGGTCGTTCGGCAGATGAACTTCGTCAACTCCACGCGGTTGTCTCCATCCTCTTGGACGTTTGGTGAGTTTTTAATGCACTCTATTCTATTCCCGCCGTGGATCTCTCTCTCTCTCTCTCTCTCTCTCTCTCTCTCGGGAGCCAAACGGGCCGGCTAGGTAGTAGCTAACGGTGTGTGGCCTGGTGTCAGCACCTGGTGCGAGGGAGGTGAGCTTGGTGTTTCATTATGAGAATATCTCCATGCTCAAGTCGGCTATAGTCCGCGAGGGACTTGTTGCCGGTACCGCTATGGTAAACACCACTCTGTAGTGGGACGTGTATTGCCTTCATTTTCCCTTCTCTCTTCGTATGAGAAGAGGAAAACACAGCGGCTGTCTGAAGTGTTGGCCTGTATTGCTTTTCTCACGTTGTACAGTTTTTCAGTGGTAGCCGCATAGCTTGCTTCTGCGTTAGCTAGTGGTTAGCGATAGCCGGGTTGAGCTAACTGTTAGCCAGTTAGCTGTTTAGCTACGACGTTAGCTGCTCGTTTTCGCTCGGCTGGGAACGTTAGCTTGTTGCTATCAGTTAGCCTAGAGTTAGCTTGTGCTACGACCATTGACATTAGCCGTGAGAATAGCAGGCCCTGGCACTCTGACTACGACATCATCTTTGACAGAAGATGTAGTCGGGCCTGCACCATGACAAGGCGCCGGCCATAGCTTCTTTTTGTCCCGCCAGCGAGAGGCCTTTCGTCAACGTGGAGACCTGTGTTGCGGCCTTTCGCCCTGCGTTCCTTGGTGCAGGTAAGATGTCCATTGGACATTACCCCACTCTTCCTTCCTTCCCCTCCCGAATGTTTTGTTAATAACAATGTTTTTTTCCAGGCAAAACATATGTTACTTCACAACATTTGGAGATACGACATGTGCTGTGTGTGAATTGTCTTGGTCGTTTGTGTAGCTTGGGTAGCGTTGGCCAAAGCTGTGTGTGGCCTGGTGTCAGTACCTGGCTACTCTATTTGCAGTTAGCCTATTTAGCTGATGTCGGCCATTGGCTCCTTGCTACTTTGTTTTCTCTGGTATAGACCCTCTTCTCTTTGGATTTAAGTGTTGATCTTTGTCCTTTTGGATCTATGTATATTCATGTTGCCTTTGTGAAGTTATCTTTTCCTTCTGTTTTGTTCTTCCATTAAAAGTTGAATATCCTTTAGAGGCTCATCTTTGCTTATCTCTCTCATACATGCTCTCTCTCTAACACACACACACACAGACATGCTCTCTCTCTCTAACACACAAACACACATGCTCTCTCTCTCTCTCTCTCTCTCTCTAACACACACAGACATGCTCTATATCTCTCTCTAACACACAAAATGACATGCTCTCTCTCTATATATTTCTCTCTCTTTCTAACACACATATACATGCTCTCTCTCTAACACACACACACAAACAGACATGCTCTCTCTCTATCTCTCTCTTTCTAACACACACAACTGTGCAGCGATAACACTGTATATTGACTGTAGAACGGGAGCTCTCTCTCGCTCTCTCTCTTGCTATATGTTGACTGTATCATGCCCAGCCTCGGGCAGCGCTATTATTTAAGAATATGTTGACTGTATGAAAAAAAAGAATAAAAATAAAAAAAAATATTTATTTTTTATTTGTTTTACCTTTTAGGGCCTCGCGTTTAAATCTCACACAGGGCCTCGCATTTCTCCCAGGCGGCCCTGTGTGTGTGTGCATATGTTTCTTTCATCATGGGTGGAGGAATCTTGTCTTTCCTTTTATCATTGAAATAATCACAACAAACACTAATAATTTCCCATCCTTCCACTCCTCCAGGCCAATGCTGATTCACCTCTGATCTGCTAATAACCAGGCGCTGACTCCCAGGCCCTGCTGACTCACCAGCACCAGCCCCAAGAACAGCTCTCCCTGCTGGGATGAGTCACCGGCACTGCCCCGCGGGAACCGGTGCTTTGCCTGGAAGTCACGGTGTCAGCCTTTCATCTGCGTTCACACTCACAGCCCAGCCATTTCAATGCCTTGTCCGTCTTCTTCATTTATCACCCTTTCGGGAGTGCTGTCGTTGTTAAGTTTCTTTCCATCATAGCGGTATTTATGGTTTTGGGAATGAGGTCTTAACCATGACCGTCTTGAAAATAATCTCTCAACATCCACATGCACACACTCACTTTAAACATTTACCTTTAACATTCACTTTAGACATTTTAAACACTTTTTATTTATTTATTACTAAAGATTTGCACTACCTCTCTACAAAAAACCTTCTTACGGTCTTATACTATCATGCACTATTCCTACTATACTAATTATGTCTCTACTACTATGCACTCAACAACACTGCAGCACCCAAGTTTCAGCACTGTCTGATGAACATTGTTACTCAGCTGAAAGAGTTGTACCCTTCCTGCTGACTTGTTGTACAGAACTTGTACGTCGCTTTGGATAAAAGCGGCATCTTAATGACAACATGTACAAAGGTTAATGTCCCTCATATTGAATTTAGTTTTTGCATTTTGTAAATTTTTTGTTTTTTATATTGTACATTTTGTATAGTGTTTGGTCTTTATTCTTTTACTTTTTACTGTATGAAGCACAATCTCAGGGGGCTCATAAAGAACCAAGCATATAATGTGCATTTACCTTATATGTGACAAATAAAACAGGACATGAACTTGAACTCTATAAATGTTTTCGTGGGGAAAACAGATTCATGCGGATGATTTTATGTTCGCTAAGCAGCTGCAATCATTGGGCTAAATTGGACAATCATTGGGCTAAATTGGACAATCATTGGGCTAAATTGGACAATCATTGTCCTTATTTGGACAATGCCTGGGCTTCATTACTGTCCCTATTGTTCCTAATTTGGTCCGACCATGCAACGAGGATGGGAACATTCCTCGTTATGGAAAATGGTTGAAACAAGATACAAGTGTATGACAGAGGAGAGTCCTAAACTCCACGCTTACATAATGCCCAGAATAATACATAATACTGCATGATATGATTTGACCTAATCAGACCCATCACCACCGTGAACGGATGAGACACTGTCACAGACAAAAACACACGGCACGGTAGACGCCAGGCGTTCCCCAAACACGGGGCCGGGGCGGGGTCCCCTTATCTGAAAACGGGGCCCCTGTAGAAGAATTCCCAATCGAAGAAAAATAACTACTGATCTAATCTGATTGTCATTTCTAAATGAAATGCTATCGCTAAGAGCTTTTGGACTCCGGAGAATCCACCATGAAAGCAGTGCGGCCTTAGAGGTCTTACAGTAGGCCTACGACGTGTAATAAGTGACGTGAACACACAATGTTAAAGTCGTTCAAATGTATGTGTCTGTATGGGTTCAACTGCCAAAAACAAAGGGATGCAATGGAGAGTAAACCCACCTGCAGGCTACGTTCACACTTCAGGTTCACACTTCAGGCCCACATTTTATTTTATTTGCTCATAATGTGACTCAGATCTTCTTTTTACAGCGTGAACAGCACAAATCACATGGAATCTAATCTGTTCAATTCTGATTTGGGCCAATTTCATATGTCGTGGTCCTAAATCAGATACAGGTCTGATTTGTTTTGATTAGCTGACCTCCACTGCATTCAACGTATAAATTAAACCATCAACTGTGACTTCAGTGTCCTCCATGTTTACGCCCGTCATCGTTATTGTTCATTTGCGCATGCGGGTCAGTCAGTTCTCCGTTTTTACCCTTCTTTCTAATCCAACTTTCGAATCTCATATCAATCTCTATTATTGCTATTCATTGTATAGATTATAGTATCAGAGTGGTGTTACATGAAAATGGGATATTTGTAAGAAATTAAACAATATATCTGTGATTATTGGCATTACTGTGATCATAACTGCGTTATTAGCTCTTAGTTCACCTACCATTTGTTTTGACTGCTGCCTCACTGGACAAAAAGGGTCGGGAACCCGTCATCTATGGAACAATAATGCCCGTGTAGAGGAGACACAAACCCACGCAGCGGAACACGACACACAGTGGAGGTCAATGGAAACGCTATGGAGATGACACAGACATTAGGGTCAAGGTCTACGTCAAATGTATATAGTCTCTTTTCTGGACACTTTTTGTATCACAAACAGTACTGTATTTGCAAATCTGGTATGTCATACATGTATAGATGTAGCAGTACTGTCTATCTGTATGTTGTGTGTGTCATATATGTTATGATGAATTGAAAATGGGGGACCCTGATGTAAACAAGACGCAAGTCTTTCTCTGGTCTGCATCCCCTTAACAATTGTATGTATTGAGCTGTACTGTACTGTACCCATTCTGCAATCTGTTAATAAACTTTTCAATCAATCAATCAATCATTATGTTATGATGAATTGAAAATGGGGGACCCTGATGTAAACAAGACGAAAGTCTTTCTTTGGTCTGCATCCCCTTAACAATTGTATGTATTGAGCTGTACTGTACTGTACCCATTCTGCAATCTGTTAATACAGTTTTCAATCAATCAATCAATCAGTCAAGGTACATTTTATTATCATTAAAGGGGAATGACACCCATTTAGATCATTCACATATGTTCTTCATGAACTTGCACCACTAAAAATCAGAGAGAGAGAGAGAGAGAGAGAGAGAGAGAGAGAGAGAGAGAGAGAGAGAGAGAGAGAGAGAGAGAGAGAGAGAGAGAGAGAGAGAGAGAGAGAGAGAGAGAGAGAGAGAAGAGAAGACCCTCCAATCTCACAAAATAAAATCATTTTATGGCCTCATAAAGTCAGAGCCATATTCATTGTCTATGGAGCATCCCCAGATTTCTGACATCACCGATTAGAGGGTTCTCTTTCAGATTTCTAACTCTTGGAGAGAGTGTTGCATGCTCAGTACGTGCATTCATGTACACGGACACACACACTGTTATGTACCATGAGCCTGATCGTTCCTGTGTCACTGGGCATGCAGGTGAGGGCTACTAATTAGCTAATTGCTGCTGATTGGTTACTTGCTGGCAGGTTAAAACCAGCCTTTCAGTCACACATGCAGGCTGTCTGTGGCTGGAGGGAGAGTTGTCATGTTCTTCTATCCTTTGTTCTTTAGTTTGTATCGGTATTTCATGGTTAGAGTAGTCTTTTTGGGTTAAACACGCGTTTTGGTGTCGGTTTTGCACATAGGTTACGTGCCTTTGAGCCAGGGTCGTAACACACACCTATAAACATATGCACATATTGCCATGAATGACTGTAATGTGATGTCATTATCGTAATTATTGTATGATCATGTAAATAATGTCACTATTAATCATGTGCTCATTTTAACTAATGTACTTTTGGTAATGATGATATCTAATGACCACTTAGAAAAGCCTTAACCGGGGGACAGGGGTTGCAAATTAGCCTTCGCTAGAAATCCTACATGCAATGCATCTGTATCTTGTTATTGCAAATAAAATACTGACTGAACTGTCCGGGGGAATTTTAAGAATCATATGTGAATTCTTCAAATTCCCCTTTTATGAAGGAAATGCATGCGGTTAAGTGTGTTGTAAACAACATTGAAACAGGGCTTAACGCTGGCAGACAACATTCAGTACTATAGAGATAACTTAATACATGCAAATAAACAGACAAGCTACACGATACAGTAAGATTCACATCAGTAATATTTGTCCCACATGCTGCCAAATAGTCCCTGCGCTGTCTACTCATAGTATCTGCTGTAGCATCTACGCTTAAAACAAACGTCCAAACCCACCGTAAAGATTGATTCAACGACGCGCCTGAGACAGCCATGTATAGGCTGTGTTGCTTTTTAACCACTTTGTCTTGTAAACCGTGAGACACCATGATGGACTGCGAGATTAGATTAGGGATCCGTCAATGTCGCAGACGTGCACAGATGTAGCACTACAGCTATATGCCGTTCCATGTGTGATGTGTGGGTGTGCATGCATGTGTGCGTGCGTGTGTGTATAATAATAATGTATACTTTCATTAATCCCCTTGGGGAAAGTCATCCTCTGCGTTTGACCCATCCATACTATTTCAGGAACAGGGGGGGGGGGGGGGGGGGGGGGGGGGGGGCAGCCACACAGTGTGACGCCCCCGGGGACCAAGTCCTGTTGTAATGCCAGTACCTTATATTATTATTATAATTATTATACCTATAGCATCCATGTCTTTTTATGGTGTGGCGGGGCAAACACGGGGGGAGAACATGCAAACTGCACACAGAAAGGCCCCCCCCCTGCTGGGGGTTTGAAGAACCCAGGGCCTTCTGGCTGTGAGGCAACCGTGCTAAACGCTGCACCACCACCACCATGCCGTTAGTGTGTGTGTGTGTGTGCGTGTGTGTGTATGTGTGTGGTGTGTGTGTGTGTGTGTGTGTGTGTGTGTGTGTGTGTGTGTGTGTGTGTGTGTGTGTGTGTGTGTGTGTGTGTGTGTGTAGTGTGTGTGTGTGTGTGTGTGTGTGTGTGTGTGTGTGTGTGTGTGTGTGTGTGTGTGTGTGTGTGTGTGTGCGTGTGTGTGTGTGTGTGTGTGGTGTGTGTGTCTGTGAATGAATGAATTATTTATTTCGAATGTTTGCAAATGAATAAACAAACAATACATTTTTCGAACATTTTCACAAATAAACAAACGAAAAGGATAGGTTTGAAGCCAAAGGCTTATAGAGCAACCTACCCCTAATTCAGG
>NC_140173.1:59132629-59136124 GCF_963971535.1 Notolepis coatsorum | reverse complement strand
TGCATATGTTTATAGGTGTGTGTTACGACCCTGGCTCAAAGGCACGTAACCTATGTGCAAAACCGACACCAAAACGCGTGTTTAACCCAAAAAGACTACTCTAACCATGAAATACCGATACAAACTAAAGAACAAAGGATAGAAGAACATGACAACTCTCCCTCCAGCCACAGACAGCCTGCATGTGTGACTGAAAGGCTGGTTTTAACCTGCCAGCAAGTAACCAATCAGCAGCAATTAGCTAATTAGTAGCCCTCACCTGCATGCCCAGTGACACAGGAACGATCAGGCTCATGGTACATAACAGTGTGTGTGTCCGTGTACATGAATGCACGTACTGAGCATGCAACACTCTCTCCAAGAGTTAGAAATCTGAGAGAGAACCCTCTAATCTGTGATGTCAGAAATCTGGGGCTGCTCCATAGACAATGAATATGGCTCTGACTTTATGAGGCCATAAAATGATTTTATTTTGTGAGATTGGAGGGTTCTCTTTCTCTCTCTCTCTCTCTCTCTCTCTCTCTCTCTCTCTCTCTCTCTCTCTCTCTCTCTCTCTCTCTCTCTCTCTCTCTCTCTCTCTCTCTCTCTCTCTCTCTCTGATTTTTAGTGGTGCAAGTTCATGAAGAACATATGTGAATGATCTAAATTGGTGTCATTCCCCTTTAATGATAATAAAATGTACCTTGACTGATTGATTGATTGATTGAAAACTGTATTAACAGATTGCAGAATGGGTACAGTACAGTACAGCTCAATACATACAATTGTTAAGGGGATGCAGACCAAAGAAAGACTTTCGTCTTGTTTACATCAGGGTCCCCCATTTTCAATTCATCATAACATAATGATTGATTGATTGATTGAAAAGTTTATTAACAGATTGCAGAATGGGTACAGTACAGTACAGCTCAATACATACAATTGTTAAGGGGATGCAGACCAGAGAAAGACTTGCGTCTTGTTTACATCAGGGTCCCCCATTTTCAATTCATCATAACATATATGACACACACGACATACAGATAGACAGTACTGCTACATCTATACATGTATGACATACCAGATTTGCAAATACAGTACTGTTTGTGATACAAAAAGTGTCCAGAAAAGAGACTATATACATTTGACGTAGACCTTGACCCTAATGTCTGTGTCATCTCCATAGCGTTTCCATTGACCTCCACTGTGTGTCGTGTTCCGCTGCGTGGGTTTGTGTCTCCTCTACACGGGCATTATTGTTCCATAGATGACGGGTTCCCGACCCTTTTTGTCCAGTGAGGCAGCAGTCAAAACAAATGGTAGGTGAACTAAGAGCTAATAACGCAGTTATGATCACAGTAATGCCAATAATCACAGATATATTGTTTAATTTCTTACAAATATCCCATTTTCATGTAACACCACTCTGATACTATAATCTATACAATGAATAGCAATAATAGAGATTGATATGAGATTCGAAAGTTGGATTAGAAATACGGAGAACTGACTGACCCGCATGCGCAAATGAACAATAACGATGACGGGCGTAAACATGGAGGACACTGAAGTCACAGTTGATGGTTTAATTTATACGTTGAATGCAGTGGAGGTCAGCTAATCAAAACAAATCAGACCTGTATCTGATTTAGGACCACGACATATGAAATTGGCCCAAATCAGAATTGAACAGATTAGATTCCATGTGATTTGTGCTGTTCACGCTGTAAAAAGAAGATATGAGTCACATTATGAGCAAATAAAATAAAATGTGGGCCTGAAGTGTGAACCTGAAGTGTGAACGTAGCCTGCAGGTGGGTTTACTCTCCATTGCATCCCTTTGTTTTTGGCAGTTGAACCCATACAGACACATACATTTGAACGACTTTAACATTGTGTGTTCACGTCACTTCAAGTTCAAGTTTCAAGTTTCTTTAATAGTTGTCATACAGAAGTCCAGAATACTTTCATACAAAATGCTTCTTACTGTTACGCTCCAGAGACTGTGCTAGACAAGATAGTATCAAATAACATAGTATAGCATGTAATTTAGAAGAAGAAAATGAGGTCACAGTGTTCGGTATAGACATATGTACAATGTTCTGAGTTACCATATAATATACAATACTATGCAGTGTACTAATGTACAGTACTATATAGTGCAAAGCAGAAATGGGATGAGGTACAATTTAGGTAAAATTTACAGTAAGGTGTACGAGTTGTAGTGCAATCCTTCATCAATAAATATAAAGTGTGGGGAGTGGGTGCTACAGTGTGTTTGTTTAAAGTTTAGTAGGCCTACTGTAAGACCTCTAAGGCCGCACTGCTTTCATGGTGGATTCTCCGGAGTCCAGAAGCTCTTAGCGATAGCTTTTCATTTAGAAATGACAATCAGATTAGATCAGTAGTTATTTTTCTTCGATTGGGAATTCTTCTACAGGGGCCCCGTTTTCAGATAAGGGGACCCCGCCCCGGCCCCGTGTTTGGGGAACGCCTGGCGTCTACCGTGCCGTGTGTTTTTGTCTGTGACAGTGTCTCATCCGTTCACGGTGGTGATGGGTCTGATTAGGTCAAATCATATCATGCAGTATTATGTATTATTCTGGGCATTATGTAAGCGTGGAGTTTAGGACTCTCCTCTGTCATACACTTGTATCTTGTTTCAACCATTTTCCATAACGAGGAATGTTCCCATCCTCGTTGCATGGTCGGACCAAATTAGGAACAATAGGGACAGTAATGAAGCCCAGGCATTGTCCAAATAAGGACAATGATTGTCCAATTTAGCCCAATGATTGTCCAATTTAGCCCAATGATTGTCCAATTTAGCCCAATGATTGCAGCAGCTTAGCGAACATAAAATCATCCGCATGAATCTGTTTTCCCCCCGAAAACGTTTATAGAGTTCAAGTTCATGTCCTGTTTTATTTGTCACATATAAGGTAAATGCACATTATATGCTTGGTTCTTTATGAGCCCCCTGAGATTGTGCTTCATACAGTAAAAAGTAAAAGAATAAAGACCAAACACTATACAAAATGTACAATATAAAAAACAAAAAATTTACAAAATGCAAAAACAAAATTCAATATGAGGGACATTAACCTTTGTACATGTTGTCATTAAGATGACGCTTTTATCCAAAGCGACGTACAAGTTCTGTACAAGAAGTCAGCAGGAAGGGTACAACTCTTTCAGCTGAGTAACAATGTTCATCAGACAGTGCTGAAACTTGGGTGCTGCAGTGTTGTTGAGTGCATAGTAGTAGAGACATAATTAGTATAGTAGGAATAGTGCATGATAGTATAAGACCGTAAGAAGGTTTTTTGTAGAGAGGTAGTGCAAATCTTTAGTAATAAATAAATAAAAAGTGTTTAAAATGTCTAAAGTGAATGTTAAAGGTAAATGTTTAAAGTGAGTGTGTGCATGTGGATGTTGAGAGATTATTTTCAAGACGGTCATGGTTAAGACCTCATTCCCAAAAGCATAAATACCGCTATGATGGAAAGAAACTTA
>NC_140173.1:59035129-59127629 GCF_963971535.1 Notolepis coatsorum | reverse complement strand
GCCATTATCCCTTTGTGTATGGTTATTATTGTCTCACAGTAGTGTGTATATACATTGTGTGTGTGTTTTTAGCTAAAGTGGATAGAAAAGACAGTTTATGCAAAAGTCTTCTTAGGCACCCAAGAGTTTTTATATAAATTGTCTTACAGTAGATTATTTTATTTTTAATAATAATATAAGCTGCATATAAGGAATACAACCAAATCCTCTGCCATACCATAAAATTGTATCATTATTTTGCATCGTGTTGAATCGCATCGTATCGCCCCGAATTGCATTATGTTGAATCAAATCGAATCGTATCGTATCTCAACAGGGGGTGAATCGTATCGCATTGCATCGCCCGGTGCTTCAAATGTATCGCTAATGTATCGTATCGTTGGCACCGTATCGAGATGCGCATCGCATCGGCCTCGTGATGGAGATGCACATCCCTACTGTTTACAACATTGTTACGACCCTGGCTCAAAGGGACGCAGCATAAGTGCAAACAGACACCAATGCCTGTGTTTAAACCAAAAGACTACTCTAACAATGAATACTAGTACAAACTAAAGATCAAAGAAATGGTGGAACGTGAAAAGACTCTGTTTACACAATCTCTTCTAGCAACCGTCAGGCTGCATGTGTGTTTGAGGGAGTGGCTTTAAGCTGCCAGGCAGGTATCCAATCAGCAGCAATCAGCTAATTAGCAGCCCTCACCTGTATGCACAGTGACACAGGAGTCATCAAGCCCATGGTACATAACAACATGGTAATGCCATAGTGAACATATTGTCCTTGCTATACAGTACCTGTACCTATACGCATTAAACACATTTATACATGGATTCATTCCCATCATGCTTCCTATGCTTCCTAACATCATTCATATGCTTCCTAACATGCTTCCTATCACCCTTCCTATGTTTCCAAATATCCTTCATATGCTTCCTAACATGCTTCCTATCACCCTTCCTACACAGGAAAAACTGGGGAGTCATTTTCCCAGAGTAATTATTACGGAGTTATTATTTTCCTCTCAAGTAGTCATATTTACTCCATTTGGGGCATAATCATTGCCTGTGGCCAATAGAGTGAGAGTAAAGTTCCAGAAGAGTTTCTATTGGAGTAATACAGCATTGGTCACGCCTACTATTCATATAATTCGCAAAGGTGACGACGCCATCTTTCTCTCTCGGCAAGTCCTCGCTTCAAGCTCAGGTAGCAGCAAGAGCGCAATACAGCAATATTTTCCTTCTCTTGGATCAAGTTGGATGCCAAATACCAGGTAAGATTAATATTATTATTTGTTAATTTATTAAACAGCAATGTGTGTAACTAATTTGCAACATTACAGCTATAGCCACAGAGCCATCTATCATGCAGGATGATGTTAGCATGTTAGCTGCTACGTTTTGCAGGCACGCTATGTTTTACAGTTTTATGGACAATAACTTAAGAACAGGTACGTTCTTTATCAATTCAATATTCAATTATATTCAATTATCAACAGTATTGCTATCAGGGACAGTGCACATTAATCAACATGTCGGTTTTCATGTAAAATGTATATGAGCTAGTGTTAGCCAGAAGCAAATTTTCACCTGCATGGCTATACCTGTATAGGCCTGAGACCATACCTGTAGGCCTAGGCTGTTGTTAAAAGTAGTGATATAACTATCCATACAAAAACGGATGTATTAAGAACATACAAGACAAGTAGACATAGTACAGGAGACGGAACAATTATATGTTACATGTTTGCAGACTTTGCTGAAACGGCGGCAGAGACAACGCGTTTTACTCTAAATAGAGTCACGTAAATTTGCTGCGATGTGCTGTAGGTTGACTGTTTTACTAGCGGTAAATGGACATAACAAGTTAATTTGACGCACTGTTCGGTTCAACAAGTGTTTATTTGAACCATTGTACTGGGTTGACTAATTTGAATGAATGCCCAACAATTCGCCTCTAGATTGTGGATTGACTCTTAATGCGGAACCAAACTGTCAATCGCTTGTTTCCGCCCAGACACTTTTCACTGTCGCTCGTGCTAACGGGTTCACATGCTAGATTTGTGAAAGACGATTTGTGAAAGACGCTCCATCACCGTAATGTTAGGTATGTGTGTTCTGCCTCCATGTATAATATAATGGAAACTTGTGGAACTAGATAGCCTATACAGTAAATTTCACAGAGTAAATTTTACTCAAACTGAATCAATTTGAGCCCAAGTGAGTAAAGTTTTACTCAGTTTGAGTAAAATGTACTCAGTTTGAGTAAAATGTACTCAGCGAAATTTACTGTAGATGGTGCTTTTGTAATATTTTCTAATTGTAACACTCCTCATAATGCATCAGTTGTTGTGCCCTATATCATCTTAGTAACTGTTATTATTTATTTGCCATCAGATGCAGGCTGTACGTGTTAAACACATTGACCGGCAGAAATGCATCTGTTTTGAGGGCCAATTGACCTTCACAACTTTTTTGACATGAGCGGCAATCGTGGGACGGCAAGTTTCTACACTGGTTAAGCTTAGGCACTCTTCGAAGTTGGTTAAGGTTAGAGTTTGTCTTAGAGCGTGACGGCAAGTTCTTTCGCCGGTTAAGCTTAGGCATTCTTTTGAAGTTCGTTAAGGTTAGAGCTTGTCTTAGAGCATGGCGATAGAACGCCAGGTAGTTTGCAGGCTGTTCGACGCGGAAATGGCCAATCAGAGCGCCGGAAACGCAGATGCGTTGTAAAAAGGCTACACGTGTCCTGGCTAACCTAAAATGTCACACAGGTACTGTATATTTTTGTACTTTGAAATGATCTTTGTATATATGCCCAATGTAATGTAATGTGTGGATCCTTCCTAATCTAATGTGGCCTTTTTACATTACACTTGTCACATTCCTCTTTTGCTAATCACACTTATATGTCTACATGATTGTTAGATTCAGTGAGCACCTCTGCAAGCAACTCCAGCCACAGCTCCGTTCTCAGCTCTGGTGCAGACAATGAGGGGGAGTCTGATGACACCTTTTTGCAGTCTAGTCCTGCTCCAAGAAACGGTGCTGACCTGACTCGTCTCGCTCTGGTAAGCTTTGCATATTACTGTTTGAAATGGAGATGGTGACTCTGATAAAGGGGTAGCAGGGGGGATGGCCAAGTACAATTGGGGAGAAAATGGGGGGGGGGGTCATGGTTTACATTTGTCACCTTAACCCTTTCACTGCCGCACAACAGCAGGTTAACCCTTTCACTGCCGCACTACAGAAGGTTAACCCTTTACTATCACACTACCGACGGTAACCATCAGTAGTGTGATAGTAAAGGGTTAACCTTCTGTAGTGTGGCAGTGAAAGGGTTAAATATACTTGGCCACCAAATTTAGGGGCCTGTGGGAACAATGCTTAAAAATATGACTGTCTATCCATGTGTCCCCCCCCCCCTTTTTACTCCCGCTTAGATGACTGAAAAGATTCTGAGGGACACACCTGGAGGAGAGAGGATCATTGCAGGTTATGCTCGGACAAAAAGCTTAACGGATACCAGAAGACGCGACATGGTGAAGATATTGGTTGCGCACATGGCAAAAGAGCATGGGTATGTTGTCATCTAAACATTACGCACCCAATACACATTTTTGATTTTTACTAAGATCCTCCTTTTTGCAGAAATGGTAAATGATAAATGGTTATCCAAAGCGCTTTACATAGATTGTGCAGAAGGCATTGGCACAGCAATACTTTTGTTTGGATCTCATACGTGTGTGTTTGTGTGTGTGCACTGTAGGATGAGTCCTTCAAGGCGTGTTAAAGAAGACTACGCAAAGGGCATCACTGCCTTATTCCCATACCTGGCCGATCCCCAGGGCAATTTGGGATATGTAAGTACATCAGGGAAAAGTGCAGAGTGACATTTCATCTGCGACTCAGTGCATGTGTGTGTGTTCCTGTGGGTCGCCCATCTTGCGTGTGTGTGTTAAAACTGCATGACAAATAAAGACTTCTAGTCTAACAATTATTATGTTTATAGTTCATTCTTGTTATATAATTTCTAGGGATGTTCGATATTGGCTTTTTTACCGATATCCGATATACCGATATTGTCCAACTCTTTAATTTCCAATACCGATATCAACCGATACCGATATATGCAGGGTTTCTCCCCCCCCCCCCCCCCCCCCACCCCCCCAAACGGAATAATTTCAGGCAATTAACATTAGGCTACATATCTCTTGTTGTGGAATTAACATAACATTATGCATAACATTATCCAATCACATGCATGGTACATAAAACACCAACCCCTTTACTCCTCACTTCTCTGGAATTGCTTAAAATAGGGCTGTGCGGAGTACGATTTCAACTAAATATTTGTTAACATTTCTGTATGCTGACCATTTCTCCTAACCTCAACAATTTCAGAACCACAGATGTCCTACCTGTTGACCTTGATTTTAGCAATTCTTCAGAGAAGGGCATGTGTTAAGTTTTAAGGAGAGAAATAAACACATTTACACATGCCCATTTAAACCAAATAACACTTTTTTTTTCTCTTCTTCTTGTGTTTTAGGAGCAGTATTACAATCCGGTAGATGGGAGTGGGTTTCTGGCATGGAGAGTGAAATCACTTAAAAAAGTAGCATCAGAGGGACAAAAGAAGAGAGACGAAATGTTCAGCCACTGATCGGTATGTAATTTTGATTGTCCCAGTCCACTGTTTATCTAGCAACTGTGAAGATGGATCATTATAGTAAATGCATATCACTGGAAAGTATTGCAGCAGTATGTGTGGTTTCTACACTGTTACAGGTGGTCCAAATTCTGGCAACAGAGCCCCCTTCTGTGAGGAAAACCAGCTAACCACAGACACCCAGTGTTGTGAGGCCAGTGCACTGATGAAGCATACAACTGATGAAGCAATCATCAAGGAGAAGATGAAACAGACCTTCACCCATCGCCAAGAAATGGTGCATGACCCAATTAAGTCCTCTGAAATATTCACCACCTTTCCACGATTCCTAGACATCACAGGAATGGTATGTGGCTCTTTAACTGCCTTGCATTAAAGTCTAACTGAAATTAAAAATGACCTTTTTAAACAATTTAGATCACATCCCTGGTCATAGGGTGAACCTATTTAATAGGGCTGTCCCCGACTAAGGATTTGGATGGTCGACTAGGATTGGCCAAAATTTGCCGTTAGTCGACTATTGGTAGACTTAAATTTGGGCTGTGGGGGGTGCTTAATGTCTGAAGGAGTCGACTGAAGGCTTCTTGTCCTCTGCAAAAGCATGCAATTGGTCCACTGATGGATACATCTTGATATTTGTCTAGTATAGTGTGTTCATTAGATGGGTGAAATCCTCTTTCAGTGCCTCTGTGCCTGTTTTTGTAGGCAGTTAGCCTCTGGTATGCGTGCCATTAGCGTTAGCCACACTTCTATGCCTCTTTTGTTTTGAAAAAAATGATAAAAAAAATAAAAATAAAAAATATTATTATTATAATTTTTTTATTATTATTATATTCGACTAAGAGGTTGGCCAGTCGACTACGGCCCCTTTTGACTGATTAGTCGACTAATCGATTAATAGGGGTCAGCCCTACAATTTAACAATGTATGACAAAAAGATTTCAACCATGTTTTATTCCATCTTGTATGCAGATTGAGCAGGATTTCAGTCTGATGTTTGGTGATGACATCTCTGCAAAGTTCCTGGAGAAGTGGCCTACTTTCTGCAGGCAGAAAGTCCTTGAACAAAGCCGTGGCCTCACCCAGACCGGCGACCTTCAAGACCTGCTTCAGAATGCTGAATCCACAACAGAACTGAACAATGGTATGCTTGAATTAAAGGAATATAATAATGGAAGGGTGAATTGTTTTTTAAACAAATGGAAACACAGCTTTTAGTCAAATGTATTTCTGATTTTTTTTAATTTAATTTTTTTTGTATTTTCAGGATGGGACAGTGAGATGTCCTCCCTCTTGCTGCTTGTCCACCTCATGCCACCATCACCTCAGGGCCGCAACAAGAGACCGGGAAAGCTCTCAGCCAGACAAGCCATTGACTACCTTGTGAAGTTCATAAAGGTAAGGTTACAGTTACCTATATTATCGGCCGATATTGGCATTAAAATGTGATATAGGAAAATAGCGGTATCAGTAAATTTTTTATTTTATTTTTTTACATTTCTATAACCAACCTTTATTTACCCAGGCAAGTAAGAACAAATTCTGATTTTATTTATTGTCAAAAGTATGCATAATGTTATTATTAAAGGAGCTCCCGTCTTATACGGAGCTACTGAGAAATCTTGATCCCTAGTTAGACTGGCTGACGCGCCGTTATATTCCTGGTCTCATACCAAACAGTTCTTGTCCCAATGACACAATGCAGGCAGCTTACTTGGAAAATTATATTTATTTGCTTCACCGTGCAAACAGAATATCCTTGTTTTTGTTCCTTAAACTGATTAAATGATAATGAATACGATATCTAATTGGATACAAACATTTCGACCTGAGACCTGCGTCGTACGTGCGGTCAAAAACCATTGCCCTTTTCCGGGTCAAAACTCCTCCTCCTACAGGTTTACCTGACGCTTAAATAAAAGAAGCGCCACCTTCTGGTCACATAAATCCACAGCACATTAATCCATTTCGGCCGTTACACACCGGCCCCTAATTGTTAAGGCAGGCAGACATAACAATTCAAAAAATAAATAAACAAAACAAATAAGAGCCAAAACATGTCACGGATTAAGTGCATCTACATTTCATGAACCAAACACAGTTTGGTCACCGGCCTTACAATGGTGCTATTTTTAGTCTGCAATTTCACAGACCGCACCAGACCTTGTTTGTCTGGAAAGACCTCCAGAACCCTGCCAAGTGGCCAGGACCCACGAGGAGCTGAAGAGTCCATGATGACCACAATATCATCAGCTGTCAAACTCCTTTTCCTCTGGTTCCACTTTTGCCTCTCTTGAAGCAAGGGCAAGTACTCACGTACCCATCTTTTCCAGAAAAGATCTGAAAGATACTGGACTTGCCGCCATCGTCTTCTTACATACTGGTCATGTGGATCGAACACTCCAGGTGGCAAAGCTGGTTTACCCTTCAAGAGAAGAAGATGGTTCGGTGTAAGTGGCTCCAGGTCGTTGGGATCATCCGAGAGCTTGGTTATTGGACGGTCATTCAAAATGGCCTCCACTTCACAAAACACTGTATGAAGCACATCATCATCCAACCTTTGCTGACGTAGGACAGAACTGAGAACCCTTCTCACCAGGCGGATCATCCGTTCCCAGACGCCACCGTGATGTGAACCTGCCGGTGGAGTAAAGCTCCAACGGATTCCAACTTGTGCCAGAACTCCATGAATCTTGTCTTGATTCAAAACGACCAGAGCCTCCTTCAGTTCTCGTTCTGACCCAACGAAATTGGTACCATTATCGGACCGTAAGTGCGCCACTTGTCCTCTCCTGCTGATAAAACGCCTCAGAGCATTGATGCATGCGTCTGTGTCCAATGACACCGCAACCTCCAGATGGATGGCCCTGCTTGCCATACAGGTAAATATGACTCCGTACCTCTTACAGGTTGATCTTCCTTTCTTCACTTCGACTGGTCCAAAGTAATCTACCCCTGTGTTGGTAAAAGGTGGTAGGTCAGGAAGGATTCTATCTGCTGGAAGATCTGCCATCTTTTGCTCCACTGCTCTGCCATTGTAGCGTTTGCAAAAGCTGCATTCAGCGATGATCTTCCTAACAGCTGCATGGGCGTTGGTGATCCAAAATCTCTTCCTCATTTTGGACAGTGTGTGAGTCCTTCCACCATGTCCCAGATTCTGGTGTACATGCTTGAGAATGAGCATTGAAACATGCTGGTCCTTGGAGAGAATGAGCGGATGTTTAGCTTCCTCTGGCATTGATCCTCTGCTCAGTCTTCCTCCAACTCTCAAGAGTCCATCTTCAAACACTGGATCCAGCTTATATATGGGACTCTGTCGACTCACTGCTGCCTTCCCAGATGTTAAAGCAGCAATCTCTTCACCGAATCTCAGTCGCTGACAGTAGCCAACGATGGCAACCTCTGCTCTCTGCAGATCCTCCAGCGTCAAAGTGCCGCTCATAGTTGTTGCTGTGAGCTTTTGACTTGCAGCCTGCTTTCTCAGACGGCTCTGTTCCAACAACATGACCCTCAACCTGAGGAACCAGGCAACTGCAGTCTTCAGCCTCTTCCAGTCTGAGAAGTAGGAAATTAGCTGGTAAGTAGGACTGGCTATGTCACCCACACTGATGGCGTTTACTGTTGCCTCCTTTTTGACCTCCTGGTCATTTGAATCCACTGAGACGTCCAACACAGTTTTGGGCCACTCCACTGCTGGCTTCCAAAGAAATGCAGGACCTTCAAGCCACCTGCTGCCATTCAGGAAGTCCAAGACCCTCATTCCTCTTGACGCATCGTCAGCTGGATTGTCTTTGGAACAGACATGTCTCCACTGTGAGGGTTCAGACCTTTCTCTGATGGTCGAGACCCTATTGGCTACAAATGTGTGGAAACGCCTGTCCTCATTGTTAATATACTTCAACACTGAAGTGCTGTCAGTCCAAAATACCGACTCCTCCAACTGGAACTTCAGCTCTGCCTTCAACAGTGAGTCCACTCTGAGAGCAAGGACAGCAGCCGTCAACTCCAGCCGAGGAATAGTCACAGCTTTCAGTGGTGTTACTCTGGCTTTGCCAAGTAGAAAGGTAACCTGGATGTGGTTTTCCTGACTCAACATCCGGACATACGATACCGTTCCATATCCACCTTCACTGGCATCGGCAAAGTGGTGTAGTTGGGCATGTCTGACCTTCCCAAAAGCCACTGGCTTAATGCACCTATTCGTCTGGAATGCAGCCAGCTGCTCCAATTCCTCCAACCACCTTTTCCATTGGTGTATGATGTCCCGTGGCAAGTCATCATCCCACCCACATCCTCTTCTGCAGAGTTCCTGCTGCATTATTTTTGCACGCAAAGTGACTGGTGCCAGGAAACCTAGAGGATTGTATACTGAGCTGGCAATGGACAGCATACCACGTCTGGTGAGAGACTGTTGTTTCAACTCGATCTTGAACCTGAAAGAGTCCGTCTCCACACACCATAGTAGGCCAAGAGCCCTTTCCATTGGAAGTTTGTCTCTGTCCAGATCTAACTCCTTTAGATCCTTGGCCCTTTGCTCTGCTATGATGGACTGTAAAACACCACGACTGTTGCTGATCCACTTCTCCAAGATGAAGCCCCCCTTGCGACACAGAACAATAAGATCTGTTATCATCTGGATAGCTTCTTCTTCAGTCGCTGAGCTCTTCAAACAGTCATCCACATAGAAATTCTGCTTGAAAGATTGGGTGACTTCAGCTGAGAACTCAGCCTGATTATCATCAGCAGTTTTCCTCAGGGCATAGCTTGCGCAACTAGGGGATGATGCAGCGCCAAACAGGTGCACAGTCATCCTGTACTCCTCTAGGTCCCTAGTGACATCTCCCTCTGGCCACCAGAGGAAGCGCAGAAAATCCCTGTCCTCCTCAGCGACCTTCACCTGGTGGAACATGGCTTGAATGTCACCCATGAATGCCACTGGTTCCTCTCTGAAGCGAGTTAGCACTCCAAGCAGTAAACTGGTAAGGTTAGGACCCTGCAGAAGTTCACTGTTCAGGGATGCTCCTTGGAATGTGGCTCCACAGTCAAACACCACACAGAGGTTTCCTTTCCTCGGATGGTAGACACCATGGTGTGGGATGTACCACACTTTTCCTTTCTCACCATGCAGTTGTTGCTGCGGTACTTTCTCTGCATAGTTCATCCCAATAAGCTTGTTCATGTATGCTGCATACTCCTGGTGCAAGCTTTTGTTGTTTAGGAACCGTTTCCTCAAACCTTGGATCCTTTGCCTAGCGACTCCCACATTGTTGGGCAGACAGACCTCCTTGTTCCTAAAAGGCAATTTCAAACAGTACCTCCCTTCCTGAAGCACTGCTGAACTTTCCACAATTTCCAGAAACCTTAAGTCTTCTCTGGACATTTCTTTCTCCTTCACAGCTACTTCATTGAAGTCGTGATTGTACTGATTGGCCAGCATTTCTTCTAGTCTGCACACTGAGATCCTGTTGACCATAGCAGAGGGAAACTCTGTCCCCACAACACCACTGTTTCCATTCAGTGGACCATTAACGACCCATCCCAGCACCGTCCTTATAGCATACGGGCCATTCCCGTGACTGTTGACAACCTCCCAAGGTTCCAATATCTTGGGAGCGTTGGTTCCAATCAACAGGTCGACATTTGCTCTTAGGCGTGGGATGTGTACGTTGGACAAATATGGCCATTCCGACAGGTCTTCAGGTGTCACCATGTTCTCAGCCGTGACTGGCATTTTCTTCTGTGTGAGAACTTCCGGAAGAACATAAAAGTCATCGCTGTCCAAACCAGCTATCTCCAACCCAGTCAAGGAGTAAGCTGGAACAACTGTCTCTTGCCCCATGGTGCTCAACAGGAAGTTGGTTCTTCTGCCTGTGATATTCAGCATCTGCATTAGGCGTTCAGAGCAGAATGTGGCTGAGCTACCAGGGTCTAAGAAGGCGTAGGTTTGTATGATGGCATTTCCTTTTGCTGCTTTCACACGTACAGGGAGAATGGATAACACACACCGGTCCTTACCGGCCCCTGTATGTCCACATGTTTGCAGTGACGTTGGTTGCTTTAACTGTTCTGGAGAAGATGGTTGCCTTTTAAGGACTCGAGCCACCCGAACAACTGCCTCTTTAAACTGCTGCGGTCAGGCAAGCGATACCGGAGTCTTAAGGCGAGCACAGAAAGACTCAGAAGAAGCTTCTATCCCCAGGCCATCAGGCTGCTAAACGAACAATAATCGCTAAACGAACAATAATCACTATGCAACAACCATCAAATGCACACAGCACACACACCCACACGCACACACTCACTCAAACAAACAACACACTGCAGCACCCACTCTCCACACTTTAGATCACACAAACACACTTACACTTTATATTTATTGATAAAGGATTTGCACTACAACTCGTACACCTACTGTGAATTGTACCTAAATTGCACCTCGTCCCATTTCTCCATTTCTGCCTTGCACTATATAGTATTGTATATTAGTACACTGCACAGTATTGTATATTGTATGGTAACTACGTCTATTCTGCATCGAACATTGTACATGTCTAAACTGAACACTGTGACCTCTTTTTTTTTACTTCTAATTTTACTATGTTTTTATTTCATACTTATCTTGTCTTGCACAGTCTCTGGAGCGCAACAGTAAGAAGCATTTTGTACAAAAGTATTCTGTACTTCTGTATGACAACTATTAAAGAAACTTGAACTTGAAACTTGAACTAATGTGAAGCAGGGTGGGGTGAGTTTGACCACAGACTTTGCATTCCAAGCGCCTTTCGCAATCTCTGCTCATGTGACCAACACATAAGCATGCAAAGCAAACTCCATTTTCCCTCAGAAAGTGTATTTTCTCCTTGTGCCGCTTTTCCTGAAGTTGTTTGCACTCCTCCAATGAGTGACTGCGAGCACACAAAAGGCATCCAGCTCTCCTAGCATTCATTGTACTTGATGTTGGTGATGTTAGCTCCTTGGCTCTCTCCGATATGTCCATGGTTGTTACTGTGGTGGCGACAATATTTCCTTTTACTCTGTTGGGTGGATATGATTTAAACCTGGTGAGAGATTTTGTGCCAACCACACCAGAATTTGGATCCTGTATGTCACCAAACAGAGGGTCAGAAAGAATACCGACGCGTCGCTCCACAAACCTGATCATATCACCGAAGTGAGCTCTTTCCTGTGTATTTTCCATTATGCCATGAGCCGTACTCCTCCATTGCTCCCTCATCTTAAATGGCAGTTTTGATATAATGGCCCTCATGTTGACAGGCATGTCCAACTCCTGCATGTACTGAAGCTCCTCCATTGCATTGCAGCAGCCACGCAAGAATAAGGGGTAGGCTTGAAGTGCCTTGACATCCTCAGATTTTATTGTTTGCCATGCCAAGGCCTTTTGCATGTAGGCACTTCCTATTTTGTACTGGTTTCCAAAGTGTTCTTTAAGAAGACCCGTTGCCACTGCGTAACCACGCTCAGGAGCCATATGCTGGCAGCTACGCACCAATTCCTGTGGCTGTCCTCTTGTGAACTGCTCCAGATAATACAAAGCATCAGCGTCTGTTGCCTTTTCCTCCATTCCTTGTTCAAATGCTTTGATGAATGTTCTGTATTGGAGAGGGTCACCTTCAAATGTTGGGATATTTCGTGGTGGCAGAGACCTGGAATGCTGTTGCTGCACCAGAGCAGCAGTTATCTCATTTTGCCTCTCCATGATGGTAAGCATGTTTGCAGGCTGGTTTGAATTGATTTGAACATTATCAGTTGTTCCCATTCTGCTTTCCTGTTCCTTGTGGTTGTGGTTATATTGGCGGTTAGTAGCAGTGCTATGCCATTGACCACGTTCCTTTGGTCTCACATCCACAGGCTTGTTTGGTGGTATTGACAATTGTGTCAATTTACTTTGTTGTGTTAATGTCCCAGGTTGATATTCCCTTGCAACAGGATTTAGCTTGTGGTGTTCCCTTTCAAGTTCAAGTTCAAGTTCAAGTTCTTTAATAGTTGTCATACAGAAGTACAGAATACTTTCATACAAAATGCTTCTTACTGTTACGCTCCAGAGACTGTGCTAGACAAGATAGTATCAAATAACATAATATAGCATGTAATTTAGAAGAAGAAAAATGAGGTCACAGTGTTCGGTATAGACATATGTACAATAGGAATAGGAAAATAGGAATTCATTGCATTTGAAGGTGCACGAGATGAACGCTTACTTTCAGAGGAGTGCAACACGGCCAACCTTGCAGTGGTTGCAGCCAATTCAGTGTCCACCTCCAGTTGTTCCTTTTTTCTTTTCAACTTTAGTTCCTGCTCCTTCAACTGATGCTCCTGCTCCTTCAACTTTAATTCCTGCTCCTTCAACTGATGCTCCTGCTCCTCCAAAGCATGTTTTTCTTTTAGAGAATCAGCACGAGCGAGAAGTGCAGCTCTATCGGCTTCAGCTAAAATCCTGGCAGATGACCTGCTACTTGTTTTTGAGTATTTGCTCACAATGTTTGACACACTGTCATTTGGAGCAATACCATCATCAATTAAATGCAAATCACCTTCAGTTGTTTTACCATCATTTTCATCATGTACATTTGTTATATCTTCAATATTTGAAACCCACAGTTTTGCATTTGAAATACACTCATTGATTGACAAAATTTTTGCTTTAAACCAGATGTCTTGTTCTTCTTTTTCATCCTGTAACGTATAACCCAACATATTGTCATGTATGCATTTCGCCTCATAACACACCTGACTCAAATCTGTAAGAGCATTTTCAACTTTTTCCTTCTCATTATTTAACATGAAACCAAGAATTGAATCTTTTATCTTGGCTGCCATGTTAAAGGTACGTTTTCTGCTGGCTTCCAATTTGCCACAATGTTCTGCAACAGCCTTGGCAGTCATTTTAACGACACGTTTCCCAGTGACGTCACCGCTAACAGCGGAGCGCGCTGTGGTCTCCATGGAAACGTTTGACGCCAGTTTGCGCGTCGCCATGTTATTAGATAGTCTGAGTTAAAAACGAGCGCAACATAGTTAATACAAAAAGGTCCGCGTAGTCAAGTGTTATTCCTCTTCAGCAACCATGGATTTATGCTCAACCCCAAGTTATGTGTGCACACAATTTTTACATGGCCATGTATTTATATAGCGCTATTCACATACCTCCTTGCGTTGGGTACCATGTTGTCGCCTCACGGATCAGTACTCGCGGTCCAGTACTGTTCCTCAGCCAAACTTCGGGTCAGCACCGGTGTCTTCCACAACAGCAGCTCCTCGTCTTCCTCCGGTGGAGATTCTCCTGACGTCCAAACGCAGCGAATCTTCCCCAGTCTTCAAACGAGAGTCCAAACTGGTGCGTGGTTTTTGACTAATATTAAAGGAGCTCCCGTCTTATACGGAGCTACTGAGAAATCTTGATCCCTAGTGAGACTGGCTGACGCGCCGTTATATTCCTGGTCTCATACCAAACAGTCCTTGTCCCAATGACACAATGCAGGCAGCTTACTTGGAAAATGATATTTATTTGCTTCATCGTGCAAACAGAATATCCTTGTTTTTGTTCCTTAAACTGATTAAATGATAATGAATACGATATCTAATTGGATACAAACATTTCGACCTGAGACCTGTGTCGTATGTGCGGTCAAAAACCATTGCCCTTTTCCGGGTCAAAACTCCTCCTCCTACAGGTTTACCTGACGCTTAAATAAAAGAAGCGCCACCTTCTGGTCACATAAATCCACTGCACATTAATCTATTTTGGCCGTTACAGTTATGTTAATTCCACAACAAGACATATGTAATGTTAATTACCTGAAATTATTCAGTTTTTTGGGGGGGAAACCCTGCATATATCGGTATCGGTTGATATCGGTATTGGAAATTAAGAGTTGGACAATATCGGTATATCGGTAAAAAAGCCAATATCGAGCATCCCTAGTTACAGTTAAATTAAAGTATAAGAAGGATCACTGTTCTGTCTAGGGGTGCACGATATTGATTTGTTGACCCCGATATCGATACCGATAACTTTCTGCTCCTCAAGGTCGATACCGATAACCGATATATAATTTTTTTATGTATATTCCTGTAGTTTTGACCTAACCAGATTTATCATGACATGAGCGTTACTACTATGAACAAAACAAAGCCAAGAGAACAGTTTTGACTCTTCAAATAAAGTGACTATATTGATTTTTCCAAATAAATATAATTTGAGTCGATCACAAAATTCACAATCCGTCAATGTCATTAACAATGTGTTTCCCTGAACAACTAAAAACCAACAGGTATTGTGCTTTGTCAGTAGGGATGCCGTTCACATTTGAACCGATACGGTACCGGTACCTGTGAATCGATACCGGTACCCAACGGTACCTTTTTCGGTACTTTAGTCTCTAAAAATGTAATCTACCTACCTCAGTTGTGAGAAGAAAAAAAATCCAAACTTCAAATAACCACATTTTCGACTGTTTTTGGCTTGCCATTGCCCCGACTGCTTTGTTGTTGAATCAAGTCAAATCCTAAATAAGCATATATTGTGCGTGTGAACGTTGACATGAAAAGAAAAAAGTAAAAAAAATATATATTTTTTTATTATCAGAGCTATCAATACTTTTATCAGGATGATGTCATAATTGCTGATATCGGCCTGATAATTATCGTGCATCCCTAGTTCTGTCCCTAATATTGACCCTTAAAACAAGATAATTGTGAAATCATGCAAAGACCACTGTTTGCAAACCGTGACTAATTTTAATAGCAAGACTAATGAAGTTCTCTTGTCACAGACTGGGACCAGTGTCCAGGGGCATCTGGACAGCATCACGGAGAGCCTTCAACCCTATCTGCTTGCTGTGGGGACCCAGAGGAGTATGATTCACAAGTACTTCATTGTGATTGACAAACATGCAATCCCTTGTAAGTCACCAGACTCTCTTGCCTCTTTTGATGAGCTTTTCAAAGCTCATTTTGTCTTTGGTACCTCATACAACCGGGATCTGGCCAATGTGTACAACTTCTTGCAAACCGCCGTTTTCAAGATCGATGCTGCTACCACTAATGTCAACCCCAGGGTTAAAGAGATGAGGGCTCGGATGCTGCATTGATTTCTTTTTTATACTGAGAGGATATTTTATCTTGGGGCCTCTGATGCTGCACAGACTTTTGATACTGAGAAGATATTTTATCTTGAGGCCTCTGATGCTGCACAGACTTTTGATACTTAGAAGATATTTTATCTTGAGGCCTCTGATGCTGCACAGACTTTTGATACTGAGAAGATATTTTATCTTGAGGCCTCTGATGCTCCAGTGTTTTTTGATACTAAGATGTTGTGTTTCATTTGCAAAAGCTCTCAGGCAAATGCCAATTCACTGATGAGGCACTTGAGGATGACCCACACTTCGTCTTAAATGTGGTCAGCCTGGTTGTTTACATGTTTTTGGCACTTTTTCTGGGTTTCGAAAGCATCTTAAAGCACGTCATCAACCATGTGATGATCCTGGTGAAGGCCGCTCTACAGCTGAACATTTAGCTGAAAGTTATGTTGATGACTTACCATCAAGCAGTGCCCCTTCTGACTCAGTCCTTCTTAATAATAGTCTTGTAGACAGCTGTGCTGCAACAGTAGCTGAACTTAAAGTGGCAGGTGTAGGTGAAACAATAATCAACTCTTTGGTAACTTCAATGGAAGTCATTGTTGATGATATCCATAATCAAGCAAAACAATATGTGAAGCAGTGTCTATCTTTGAGTGTAAAATTGATCAGTGTTTTGAAGAAATTGAAAATCCTTTTTGTATCTTAAATTCTGAAACTAAGAGAAGGCAATATTTTACAGAGAAGTGGGGAAGGGTAGACCCAGTTGAATATGTCCTTGGTACAAGATTTGATACCCTGCGCAATCGGACTACTGGAACTTATGATCAGGCTGTTGTTACTGATAAATGTGTTTATATCCCAATTTTGAAAACATTAGACTTTATTTACAAACACCCTAATATAAAAGAGATGATGCAGAGTGATTCCAGTTTAAGAGAAGATCTTCTTAATGACTTGTGTGATGGAGAGTTTTTCAAGAGTCATCCTCTATTTTCAAAACGGAAGCATGCAATTCAGGTGCAGCTTTTCTATGATGATTTTGAATGCGCGAATCCGTTGGGGAGTAAAAAGGGAATACATAAATTAGGAGCAATCTATTTCACCTTGCGTAATTTTTCTCCAAAGTACAACTCAATTCTGCTTAATATTCATTTGGTCGCTTTATTCCATGCCCAAGACATTAAAACACACAGCTTTTCTAAAATACTTGCTCCACTTGTGGAAGATATTAAAATACTGGAGAAGGATGGAATTAAGGTCCCATTGTATGATCAGCCAGTGTATGGAACTACTGTCCAAGTTACAGGTGACAACCTTGGTATTCACGGTTTGTTTGGTTTCGTAGAATCAGTCAGTGCCAGCTATTGTTGCCGCTTTTGTCTTGCTGAGAAAGAGGACTTTCAGACAGAATTCAAAGAAGATTCACCCAAGATAGTTATGCGAACTCGAGCACTTCATGCAGAACACTGCCAAAAAATGGAGACGACTATTGGTCTTCCCTATGTGATGGGAGTTAAACGTTCTTGCATTCTAAATTCCTTGCAGTACTTCAATACATGTGACAATTTCTCTGTCGATATTATGCATGATATCTTGGAGGGCGTGGCACAATATGAAATGAAACTGATTAAAAACTACACAACATCAAAGGAAATATACTTGAGAATTAAGAGCTTTAACTATGGTTACCTGGAACAAAACAACAAGCCACCTGCATTGAAGTTAGTAGAGACCTCAATTGACTTGGGGTTAAATGCAATCCATTCTTGGTGTTTACTTCGCAATCTACCACTTATCTTTGGAGACTTGGTTTGTCCAAATGATCAACACTGGTATTTGCTTCTGCTGTTGCTTCAAATAGCAGATATTGTATTTTCTCCCAGGTTATCAACTGGCATTACTATTTATTTAAAACACTTGATTGCAGAGCACCACGGGTTATTCAAGCATTTGTTTCCCAACAGGAGGCTACTACCAAAGCATCATTTTATGGTGCACTATCCTACATGTATTGGTAAAATTGGACCACTTTTGCATGTCTGGTGCATGCGCTATGAAGCGAAGCATAATTTCTTTAAAAAACAACTAAAAAGCTTCAAAAATATAACTAAAACGTTGGCAAAGAAACACCAAAGTCAAGTAGCATACAATTGGCAGACATTTGATCCCAACAGACTGGTGCTTGGTCCAAGTAAAATGGTAGCATTAAATGTGATGGACAGAGGCTGTGAGATAGCGGAGACTCTTCAGGTATCAAGTGACACCAAGGTGTTAAATGTTAGATGGGCCAAACACCATGGAAATATGTATCGTCCAGGTTTAGTTGTTTGTCTTAAAGTTCTTAGTGAAGTTCCAGTTTTTCACGAAATCCACTGTGTTGTTCTTAAAGATGAGAGGTTACTGTTTACATTTGCACTACAAACAGTGTCTCTGGATGACCATTTTTATGCATTTAAAGTTGTGTGTACTACAGATGGACCTCATGTAGTTGATGTCAAAGAGCTTTTGTTTTACAAAGCGTTCGATATACAGATGTCATACAGTGATGACGATTCAAGCTCATTTATTGTTCCATACTGTTTCCTGTGATTTAAAAAAGGAAAAGAGAAAATCACTAAGCTCTTGAACTATTGCTCTGGGGATGAACACTATTAGTTTTCTTTTATTTCTTTGGGGTGAACAGATGCTGCTGTCACTTTATAGAGGCCAACATGTAATTGATCGATTACTCTCCCCATGAAGCCTTAATTGAAGTCATGGTGATTTCTTTTTGTTGCATTCCTGAGCCAATAATTTGATGACTGGCTTGAATTATTGGCTCAGGAATGTGACAAACAAACAAATCTCCATGAATTCAAGGATTCATGGGGTGTGTAATTGATAGATTCCTTTTTTTGGGTGAGCTATCCCTTTTTAAAAGGGTGTAGAGATGCTGCTGTCACTTTTCAGAGGCCAAAATGTAATTGTCTTTTATTTATGACCTTTTTTCTATCGATTACTCTCCCCATGAAGCCTTGAAGTCATGGTGATTTTTGTATATAATGGAGTTGTTTGCAGAGGGGCTCACTGAATCTAACAATCACGTAGACATATACCAAGTGTGATTAGCAAGAGAGGAATGTTTGTGACAAGTGTAATGTAAAAAGATCACATTAGATTAGGAAGGATCCACACCAAGCAAGTTCTTCCTCAGACGCGTTATTTAAATTTTTTTTTACTATGTTACATTACATTGGGCGTATAGAAACAAAGTCATTTCAAAGTACAAACATATACAGTACCTGTGTGACATTTTGGATGAGGCTATAGGCTCATGAACAAATCTCCAACACACCCATGTCTGGTTTCTTTATAACAAACTGAAACGCCTCCTTGTCGACTTCAGTGTTTTAAGTAATCATAGACCTTTAAGTCCAAGGTACTAGGAATTTCAAATTTATTGGCAACTTAAGACAAAACAAGATTGTACAAGCTTATTGATAAATCTTATTTTATCTTATAAAATTTTATTTTATTTTTTCTATCGATCGCCCCTTGAAGTCATGATTCTTGTTCACACACTGTTGTAAAACTGTTTGCATCACAAAGGATATGCCTGTTGCAAATAAAAGTGCATTGTTAAATACTGATTTCTGCTTTGACCCTGTTTATTTTAAATGTATTATTCCAGAGTAAATTATTATTTAATTCTATATTGAGTGAAATATAATATTCTATATTGAGTGAAATCTATTCTATATTGAGTGAACTACAACTCCATATTGAGGGAATTACAACTCTATATTGATTAAAATACCACTCTATATTGAGTGAAATATAACTTTAAATATCTCTATATTGAGTGAAATATAACTTAAAATATCTCTATATTGAGTGAAATATAACTCTATTGAGTGAAATATAACTCTATATTGATTAAAATACCACTCTATATTGAGTGAAATATAACTTAAAATATCTCTATTGAGTGAAAAATAACTCTATAGATTAAAATAACACTCCATATTGAGGGAATTATAACTCTATATTGAGGCAATTACTACTCTTATACAGAGTCAAATACAACTCTATTGATGGAATCACAACTCTACGGAGTAAAATAAAACTCTGTGTTGACTGAAATTGTTATGGTTTGTAACCGACCCCAATCGCACAACACAAGACAGGTATGAGAGTAAGCCAAGAAACGGGCATTTATTGAACAGAAGGAAAAACCGGCACTGTCCCTTTAAGGGAGAACACAAAATAAAGGATAACATGACTGGGAAAGGCACAGTGCCTTTAAGAGGCGAGCTGGCTTGTCTGTATAATTGTTAGTCTGTATTATTATTATTATTATTGTTTTTGTTATTTTCTTGTGAAGTTCTATGTATTGTGATTGTGGTTAATGTGTTGTCTTGTTTCGTGTGAATAACAATAAAAAAATTTGATCAAAAAAAAAAAAGAGGCGAGCTGGCTAAGGGGAAGGCAAGGGAAGTCAGGAACAGGGAGGAACTAGGGGGAACTGGACAGGGAGGAACTAGGGGGAACTGGACAGGGAGGACTAGATAGGGGAGAAGGGACAGAGGCCCGCGGAGGCGGGCTGGGGACAAACAGGGTAAGGCCTTGGAACAGGGCGAGGGCAGGAGCTGCATACCAGACGTTTGTGCGTAAAGAGCGCTGGAACAGCAGCGGGGCGAGAGCGTCGCCACCGGGGAGCCGGCTGTCCGAGCGGAGGTCAGAGTGGTGCGCCACTGCTTGGAGTGCGCGCCGGTACAGAGAGACGCATCTGGAGTGCGTCTGCGTGGAGGAGCGTGCCAAGCTCGGAGGTCTGGATGATGCGCGTCTGCTGGGAGTGCGCGCTGGTACGGAGGAGCGTGCCAAGCTCGGAGGTCTGGATGATGCGCGTCTGCTGGGAGTGCGCGCTGGTACGGAGGAGCGTGCCAAGCTCGGAGGTCTGGATGATGCGCGTCTACTGGGAGTGCGCGCTGGTACGGAGGAGCATGCCAAGCTCGGAGGTCTGGATGATGCGCGTCTGCTGGGAGTGCGCGCTGGTACGGAGGAGCGTGCCAAGCTCGGAGGTCTGGATGGTGTCTGGGCGTCTGCAGCGCGGAGGTCTGGATGAGCGTCAGGACGACTGCTGCGCGGAGGTCTGAAGTGGATCACTGGGATGCCTCCCGTGGAAGTCTAGGGAGCGCAGTCCAGTCTCTCCCTCAGGCAACGGCGACAGGAGGCGAAGGCTGGAGCACATCTTTACGCCGGAGATAAAAACAGCATAGACCGAACAGAGGACCTCCCGAAGGAGTCTTGATGATAGAGAATATGATACCGAAAGTTACGGCATGTTACAACACGACCCCACGAGGAACAGAGTGGAAGAGCCAGGTATTTAAAGCCCACAGGGGAACTAATTAGAATGCACCACAGGTGCGAGAGGTAATTGATAATCGAACTAAAAGTGTGAGTTCGGCACCAGACCAATCAAACACATAATGACAGGTAGTACAGGTGTGGCTGCTTGAAGAGAAAAACGAGAGTAAAGAACAAGAGGGTGGGGGCTAGTGAGAGTGAGTGAGAAGGGAATTCCCTAACAGTAGGCTAAAGGAACAGAGAAAGTTGGTGAGCAGCGGACAAAACCTCACAGTACCCCCCCCCTCAACGGGAGCCACCCGGCGACCCCAATAAATACAGACAGAGTGGCAGGGGACAAAACAAGGCAAAAAACAAAAGGTACTGGCCAGGCCAGCAGGGGAAGCCACAACAAAAGTGGGGCAAGCAACTGGGGCAGGGTAGCCGGGGGGTAAACTAGGGAGCTGAGGGGTAACCATGGTAGCTGAGGGGTAACAAGAGGAGCACCCGGAAAAGGGCTAGCAGAGGGAAGGTTAGCTGCCAGGCACTGATAGCTACAGGGCCTATGCTAGCTGTACTGCTACATTAACATAGAGGCTGCGCTAGCTGCCGGAGCTAGGCTGGCAGACAGGGCTGGACCAGCATGAGAGAACAAGCTAGCTGGAAGGGGCAGACCCAGCAGTGAGAGAAAACTGACCCTGCTAGCTGAAGGGGCAGTCCTAGCAGTGGGAGCAAACTGACCATGCTAGCTGAAGGGGCAGTCCTAGCAGTGGGAGAAAACTGACCTTGCTAGCTGAAGGGCAGTCCTAGCAGTGGGGAAACTGACCTTGCTAGCTGAAGCGGTAGTCCTAGCAGTGTGAGATAAACTGACCTTGCTAGCTGAAAGGGCAGTCCTAGCAGTGGGAGATAAACTGACCTTGCTAGCTGAAAGGGCAGTCCTAGCAGTGGGATAAACTAACCTTGCTAGCTGAAAAGGCAGTCCTAGCAGTGGGATAAACTGACCTTGCTAGCTGAAGGGCAGTCCCAGCAGTGGGAGCAAACTGACCATGCTAGCTGAAGGGGCAGTCCTAGCAGTGGGAGAAAACTGACCTTGCTAGCTGAAGGGCAGTCCTAGCAGTGTGAGATAAACTGACCTTGCTAGCTGAAAGGGCAGTCCTAGCAGTGGGATAAACTGACCTTGCTAGCTGAAAAGGCAGTCCTAGCAGTGGGAGATAAACTGACCTTGCTAGCTGAAAGGGCAGTCCTAGCAGTGGGAGATAAACTGACCTTGCCAGCTGAAAGGGCAGTCCTAGCAGTGGGATAAAACTGACCTTGCTAGCTGAAAAGGCAGTCCTAGCAGTGGGAGATAAACTGACCTTGCTAGCTGAAAGGGCAGTCCTAGCAGTGGGAGATAAACTGACCTTGCTAGCTGAAAAGGCAGTCCTAGCAGTGGGATAAACTGACCTTGCTAGCTGAAAAGGCAGTCCTAGCAGTGGGAGATAAACTGACCTTGCTAGCTGAAAGGGCAGTCCTAGCAGTGGGATAAACTACACAAAAAGTGGAGGCCATGCAGAGGGACCGGGTTAGCTGCCTGGGCCTGGCTAGCTACAGGGCCTATGCTAGCTGCAAGGCTGCACCAACATAGAGGCTGTGCTAACAGCCGGGGCCAAGCAAGCAGACTAGGGCCATGCAGAGGGACTGGATTAGCTGCCAGGGCATGGCTAGCTACAGGGCCTATGCCAGCAGCAAGGGCTGCATTATAATAGAGGCTGTGCTAGCAGCCGGGGCTAAGCTAGCAGACTGGGGCTCTGCAGAGGGACTGGGTTAGCTGCCAGGGCATGGCTAGCTACAGGGCCTATGCCAGCAGCAAGGGCTGCATTAACATAGAGGCTGTGCTAGCAGCCGGGGCAAAGCTAGCAGACAGGGGCTCTGCTGAGGGACTGGGTTAGCTGCCAGGGCATGGCTAGCTACAGGGCCTATGCCAGCAGCAAGGGCTGCATTAACATAGAGGCTGTGCTAGCAGCCGGGGCAAAGCTAGCAGACAGGGGCCATGCTGGTAGTAGAGGCCTAACAAGCTGCAGGGGAGCCAAACAGGGCTAACAGGGAAGCAAACAGGGGAGTCAACAGGCTAACAGGGGAGCTAACCGGGGAGACTAACAAGCTAACAGGGGAGCTAACCGGGGAGACTAACAAGCTAAACAGGGGAGCTAACCGGGGAGACCAACAAGCTAACAGGGGAGCTAACAGGCTAACAAGGAAGCTAGGAAGGAGCTAGAGGGAACAAGAAAAAAAAAAGGCAAACTCAACATACACCGTCTGTGCTGGCTGGGGTCGTCGATTTGGTGGGGTCGTACTGTTATGGTTTGTAACCGACCCCAATCGCACAACACAAGACAGGTATGAGAGTAAGCCAAGAAACGGGCATTTATTGAACAGAAGGAAAAACCGGCACTGTCCCTTTAAGGGAGAACACAAAATAAAGGATAACATGACTGGGAAAGGCACAGTGCCTTTAAGAGGCGAGCTGGCTAAGGGGAAGGCAAGGGAAGTCAGGAACAGGGAGGAACTAGGGGGAACTGGACAGGGAGGAACTAGGGGGAACTGGACAGGGAGGACTAGATAGGGGAGAAGGGACAGAGGCCCGCGGAGGCGGGCTGGGGACAAACAGGGTAAGGCCTTGGAACAGGGCGAGGGCAGGAGCTGCATACCAGACGTTTGTGCGTAAAGAGCGCTGGAACAGCAGCGGGGCGAGAGCGTCGCCACCGGGGAGCCGGCTGTCCGAGCGGAGGTCAGAGTGGTGCGCCACTGCTTGGAGTGCGCGCCGGTACAGAGAGACGCATCTGGAGTGCGTCTGCGTGGAGGAGCGTGCCAAGCTCGGAGGTCTGGATGATGCGCGTCTGCTGGGAGTGCGCGCTGGTACGGAGGAACGTGCCAAGCTCGGAGGTCTGGATGATGCGTGTCTGCTGGGAGTGCGCGCTGGTACGGAGGAGCGTGCCAAGCTTGGAGGTCTGGATGATGCGCGTCTACTGGGAGTGCGCGCTGGTACGGAGGAGCGTGCCAAGCTCGGAGGTCTGGATGATGCGCGTCTGCTGGGAGTGCGCGCTGGTACGGAGGAGCATGCCAAGCTCGGAGGTCTGGATGGTGTCTGGGCGTCTGCAGCGCGGTGGTCTGGATGAGCGTCAGGACGACTGCTGCGCGGAGGTCTGAAGTGGATCACTGGGATGCCTCCCGTGGAAGTCTAGGGAGCGCAGTCCAGTCTCTCCCTCAGGCAACGGCGACAGGAGGCGAAGGCTGGAGCACATCTTTACGCCGGAGATAAAAACAGCATAGACCGAACAGAGGACCTCCCGAAGGAGTCTTGATGATAGAGAATATGATACAGAAAGTTATGGCATGTTACAACACGACCCCACGAGGAACAGAGTGGAAGAGCCAGGTATTTAAAGCCCACAGGGGAACTAATTAGAATGCACCACAGGTGCGAGAGGTAATTGATAATCGAACTAAAAGTGTGAGTTCGGCACCAGACCAATCAAACACATAATGACAGGTAGTACAGGTGTGGCTGCTTGAAGAGAAAAACGAGAGTAAAGAACAAGAGGGTGGGGGCTAGTGAGAGTGAGTGAGAAGGGAATTCCCTAACAGTAGGCTAAAGGAACAGAGAAAGTTGGTGAGCAGCGGACAAAACCTCACAGTACCCCCCCCCTCAACGGGAGCCACCCGGCGACCCGAAAAAATACAGACAGAGTGGCAGGGGACAAAACAAGGCAAAAAACAAAAGGTACTGGCCAGGCCAGCAGGGGAAGCCACAACAAAAGTGGGGCAAGCAACTGGGGAAGGGTAGCCGGGGGGTAAACTAGGGAGCTGAGGGGTAACCATGGTAGCTGAGGGGTAACAAGAGGAGCACCCGGAAAAGGGCTAGCAGAGGGAAGGTTAGCTGCCAGGCACTGATAGCTACAGGGCCTATGCTAGCTGTACTGCTACATTAACATAGAGGCTGCGCTAGCTGCCGGAGCTAGGCTGGCAGACAGGGCTGGACCAGCATGAGAGAACAAGCTAGCTGGAAGGGGCAGACCCAGCAGTGAGAGAAAACTGACCCTGCTAGCTGAAGGGGCAGTCCTAGCAGTGGGAGCAAACTGACCATGCTAGCTGAAGGGGCAGTCCTAGCAGTGGGAGAAAACTGACCTTGCTAGCTGAAGGGCAGTCCTAGCAGTGGGGAAACTGACCTTGCTAGCTGAAGCGGTAGTCCTAGCAGTGTGAGATAAACTGACCTTGCTAGCTGAAAGGGCAGTCCTAGCAGTGGGAGATAAACTGACCTTGCTAGCTGAAAGGGCAGTCCTAGCAGTGGGATAAACTAACCTTGCTAGCTGAAAAGGCAGTCCTAGCAGTGGGATAAACTGACCTTGCTAGCTGAAGGGCAGTCCCAGCAGTGGGAGCAAACTGACCATGCTAGCTGAAGGGGCAGTCCTAGCAGTGGGAGAAAACTGACCTTGCTAGCTGAAGGGCAGTCCTAGCAGTGTGAGATAAACTGACCTTGCTAGCTGAAAGGGCAGTCCTAGCAGTGGGATAAACTGACCTTGGTAGCTGAAAAGGCAGTCCTAGCAGTAGGAGATAAACTGACCTTGCTAGCTGAAAGGGCAGTCCTAGCAGTGGGAGATAAACTGACCTTGCCAGCTGAAAGGGCAGTCCTAGCAGTGGGATAAAACTGACCTTGCTAGCTGAAAAGGCAGTCCTAGCAGTGGGAGATAAACTGACCTTGCTAGCTGAAAGGGCAGTCCTAGCCATCAGGCTGCTAAACGAACAATGAATGAACACTACACAACAACAACCACCAAACGCACATAGCACACACATCCACACGCACACACTCACTTTAAACAAACACACTGTAGCACCCACCCCACACACTTTATAGCACACACCCACTTTAAACAAACACACTGTAGCACCCACTCCCCACACTTTATATTTATGGATGAAGGATTGCACTACAACTCGTACACCTTACTGTAAATTGTACCTAAAATTGTACCTCATCCCATTTCTGCTTTGCACTAGATAGTACTGTACATTAGTACACTGCATAGTATTGTGTATTGTATATTATATGGTAACTCAGAACATTGTACATATGTCTATACCGAACACTGTGACCTCATTTTCTTCTTCTAAATTCATGCTATATTATGTTATTATGTTATTTGATACTATCTTGTCTAGCACAGTCTCTGGAGCGTAACAGTAAGAAGCATTTTGTATGAAAGTATTCTGTACTTCTGTATGACAACTATTAAAGAACTTGAACTAGCAGTGGGAATAAACTGACCTTGCTAGCTGAAAAGGCAGTCCTAGCAGTGGGATAAACTGACCTTGCTAGCTGAAAAGGCAGTCCTAGCAGTGGGAGATAAACTGACCTTGCTAGCTGAAAGGGCAGTCCTAGCAGTGGGATAAACTACACAAAAAGTGGAGGCCATGCAGAGGGACCGGGTTAGCTGCCTGGGCCTGGCTAGCTACAGGGCCTATGCTAGCTGCAAGGCTGCACCAACATAGAGGCTGTGCTAACAGCCGGGGCCAAGCAAGCAGACTAGGGCCATGCAGAGGGACTGGATTAGCTGCCAGGGCATGGCTAGCTACAGGGCCTATGCCTACAGCAAGGGCTGCATTATCATAGAGGCTGTGCTAGCAGCCGGGGCTAAGCTAGCAGACTGGGGCTCTGCAGAGGGACTGGGTTAGCTGCCAGGGCATGGCTAGCTACAGGGCCTATGCCAGCAGCAAGGGCTGCATTAACATAGAGGCTGTGCTAGCAGCCGGGGCAAAGCTAGCAGACAGGGGCTCTGCTGAGGGACTGGGTTAGCTGCCAGGGCATGGCTAGCTACAGGGCCTATGCCAGCAGCAAGGGCTGCATTAACATAGAGGCTGTGCTAGCAGCCGGGGCAAAGCTAGCAGACAGGGGCCATGCTGGTAGTAGAGGCCTAACAAGCTGCAGGGGAGCCAAACAGGGCTAACAGGGAAGCAAACAGGGGAGTCAACAGGCTAACAGGGGAGCTAACCGGGGAGACTAACAAGCTAACAGGGGAGCTAACCGGGGAGACTAACAAGCTAAACAGGGGAGCTAACCGGGGAGACCAACAAGCTAACAGGGGAGCTAACAGGCTAACAAGGAAGCTAGAGGGGAGCTAGAGGGAACAAGAAAAAAAAAAGGCAAACTCAACATACACCGTCTGTGCTGGCTGGGGTCGTCGATTTGGTGGGGTCGTACTGTTATGGTTTGTAACCGACCCCAATCGCACAACACAAGACAGGTATGAGAGTAAGCCAAGAAACGGGCATTTATTGAACAGAAGGAAAAACCGGCACTGTCCCTTTAAGGGAGAACACAAAATAAAGGATAACATGACTGGGAAAGGCACAGTGCCTTTAAGAGGCGAGCTGGCTAAGGGGAAGGCAAGGGAAGTCAGGAACAGGGAGGAACTAGGGGGAACTGGACAGGGAGGAACTAGGGGGAACTGGACAGGGAGGACTAGATAGGGGAGAAGGGACAGAGGCCCGCGGAGGCGGGCTGGGGACAAACAGGGTAAGGCCTTGGAACAGGGCGAGGGCAGGAGCTGCATACCAGACGTTTGTGCGTAAAGAGCGCTGGAACAGCAGCGGGGCGAGAGCGTCGCCACCGGGGAGCCGGCTGTCCGAGCGGAGGTCAGAGTGGTGCGCCACTGCTTGGAGTGCGCGCCGGTACAGAGAGACGCATCTGGAGTGCGTCTGCGTGGAGGAGCGTGCCAAGCTCGGAGGTCTGGATGATGCGCGTCTGCTGGGAGTGCGCGCTGGTACGGAGGAGCGTGCCAAGCTCGGAGGTCTGGATGATGCGCGTCTGCTGGGAGTGCGCGCTGGTACGGAGGAGCGTGCCAAGCTCGGAGGTCTGGATGATGCGCGTCTACTGGGAGTGCGCGCTGGTACGGAGGAGCGTGCCAAGCTCGGAGGTCTGGATGATGCGCGTCTGCTGGGAGTGCGCGCTGGTACGGAGGAGCGTGCCAAGCTCGGAGGTCTGGATGGTGTCTGGGCGTCTGCAGCGCGGAGGTCTGGATGAGCGTCAGGACGACTGCTGCGCGGAGGTCTGAAGTGGATCACTGGGATGCCTCCCGTGGAAGTCTAGGGAGCGCAGTCCAGTCTCTCCCTCAGGTAACGGCGACAGGAGGCGAAGGCTGGAGCACATCTTTACGCCCGAGATAAAAACAGCATAGACCGAACAGAGGACCTCCCGAAGGAGTCTTGATGATAGAGAATATGATACCGAAAGTTACGGCATGTTACAACACGACCCCACGAGGAACAGAGTGGAAGAGCCAGGTATTTAAAGCCCACAGGGGAACTAATTAGAATGCACCACAGGTGCGAGAGGTAATTGATAATCGAACTAAAAGTGTGAGTTCGGCACCAGACCAATCAAACACATAATGACAGGTAGTACAGGTGTGGCTGCTTGAAGAGAAAAACGAGAGTAAAGAACAAGAGGGTGGGGGCTAGTGAGAGTGAGTGAGAAGGGAATTCCCTAACAGTAGGCTAAAGGAACAGAGAAAGTTGGTGAGCAGCGGACAAAACCTCACAGAAATGATGTTAGAGTTGTTTTTACTTTATGCTAAATGGAGCAAATTGGCATTTTGTAGAGTTAAATGTTAACACTAAATGGAGTAGAAATAACTCTGAAGAATTAACTCTATGACAAGAGTCAATTTTACTCTATTTGGACTCTGAGCCAATACTGTCTTTTTGGGAGTAAAATTTTACTCAATTTGAGTAAATTTTACTCTGCGAATTTTCCTGTGTATGCTTCCTATCACCCTTCCTAACATCCTCCCTATGCTTCCTATCACCCTTCCTATGCTTCCTATCACCCTTCCTATGCTTCCTATCTCCCTTCCTATGCTTCCTATCACCCTTCCTAACATCCTTCATATGCTTCCTATCACCCTTCCTATGTTTCCTATCACCCTGCCTATGCTTCCTATCACCCTTCCTATGCTTCCTATCATCCTTCCTATGCTTCCTAACATCCTTCATATGCTTCCCATCATCCTTACTATACTTCCTATCACCATTCCTAACATCCTTCATAATATGCTTCCTATCACCCTGCCTATGATTCCTATCACCCTTCCTATGCTTCCTATCACCCTTCCTATGCTTGCTATCACCCTTCCTATGCTTCCTAACATCCTTCCTATGCTTCCCATCATCCTTCCTATGCTTGCTATCACCCTTCCTATGCTTGCTAACATCCTCCATATGCTTCCTATCACCCTTCCTATGCTTGCTATCACCCTGCATATGATTCCTAACACCCTATATGCTTCCTATCACTCATCCTATGCTTCCTAACATCCTTTCTATGCTTCCTATCACATCCCTATGCTTCCTAACAGGCTTCCTACCACCTTGCATATGCTTCCTATCATGCCCAAGCGCACCTTTCTAGTTGTTGTTTAATTTAACTTCCAGTCAAAGCTCCAGCACCAGTCAAAGCTTTTTCAGGGCTTGAATCTGGACTGATGACTCACAAAGGCCCGACGGTCAGTGTCTGGTAGTCAGATTAGAGATGAGACAACATTGGCCTGGATGAATGGAAGGTGAGTGGATGGATGGATGGCTGATGAAGGTTTGTGAGGGTGGGAGGGGTTCCCGGAAGGGGGACTGAGATATGCAGGATTGGAGGTGGGTGGAAAGATTGCATGGTGGGGAGGGGGGGTTATGGCAGTGGCACCGTTACAGTTGAGGAGATATTGTGTTAATAATAAGAAAATATATAGTCAAGTCAAGTGTCCCTTTATTACTCCCCTCTGGGGAATTCAAGTGTCATAGCAGCATGGGGAAGGGGAGGGCAGGTAGGATAGGTAATAATAATAATAATAATTCATTTAATTTATATAGCGCTTCTCAATAACCCGAAGTCGCTGACAGTAGTCGGGAGCAGGGGTACAAACAAAGAGGCGAAAGCAAAGAAACCAAACAAAACAACAAAGAAACAAAAACAAAGGAACATGAGACCATGGGGGGAACGGGGGAGACAGCCTGGTGGCACAAAAAAAAGACTAGAGACATATCGATCAGGTTGGAGGGGAGGGGGGGGTTTAGGGGTGGGGGGGGTTGAAGGCAAGGGAGAACAGGTGGGTTTTGAGACGAGCTTTGAAGGTGGAGAGTGTAGGGGAGTCTCTGATGGACTGGGGGAGGGAGTTCCAGAGTCGGGGTGCAGTGCGAGAGAAGGCCCGATCTCCGAAGTTTTTGAGCTTGGATGTCGGGACAGTGAGGGAGGCAGTGGAGGAGGACCGGAGGGAACGGGTTGGGCGGTAGGGGAGAAGGAGATCAGTCAGGTAGGGGGGGGCCAGGCTGTGGAGGGCTTTGAAGGTGAGGAGTAGTGTTTTAAAGTTAATGCGGTGTTTGATCGGGAGCCAGTGGAGGGAGTGGAGGACAGGAGTGATGTGTTTGCGGGACCGGGTGTTGGTGAGGAGGCGGGCGGCTGAATTTTGGACCATTTGCAGTTTATGGAGGGAGCGGGAGGTGATACCAGTGAGGAGGGAGTTGCAGTAGTCCAGGCGGGAGGAGATGAAGGCGTGAATGAGGGATTCAGCAGCGGGGGGGGAGAGGCAGTGACGGATTTTTGCGATGTTGCGGAGGTGAAAGTAGGATGTTTTCACGATGGAGCGGACGTGGGGGTCAAATGAGAGGGTGGGGTCAAGGAGGACACCAAGGTTGCGGACTAGGGGGGAGGGGGTGATGGTGGAGTCGTTGATGGTGAGTGTGATGGGTCCGGATCTGGTGAGGGTGGTTTTGGTGCCAATGATGAGGAGTTCAGTCTTGTCACTGTTGAGTTTGAGGAAGTTGTGGGTCATCCAAGTTTGGAGTTCGGTGATGCATGATTCAATGTGACTGAGGGGTGGGCTGTGGGGGGATTGTGTACTGATGTATATTTGGGTGTCGTCAGCGTAACAGTGGAAGTTGAGGTGGTATTTGCGGATGATGTGACCAAGGGGGAGAATGTAGCAGATGAAGAGCAGGGGGCCTAGGACTGAGCCTTGGGGGACCCCCTGTGTGACTGGGGAGGGGGGGGAGGTGTGGCCGGAGAGGGAGATGAATTGGTGTCTGTCAGTGAGGTAGGAGGAGAACCAGTCAAGTGCTGTGCCCTCAACACCCAGTTGGTGCAGCCTTTGGAGGAGGATGGAGTGACACACTGTGTCAAAGGCTGCACTGAGATCGAGTAGGATCAGGATGTTGAGGGCACCGGAGTCAGCGGAGATGAGGAGGTCGTTGATGACCTTTACCAGTGCAGTTTCGGTGCTGTGAGCGGGACGGAAGCCAGACTGAAGGGGTTCATATAGGGTGTTGGACTGGAGATGGGAGTGGAGTTGGGAGGCAGCAATACGTTCCAGTGTTTTTGAGAAAAAAGGGAGATTGGATATGGGGCGGTAGTTGGAGAGGGTGGATGGGTCGAGAGTGGGTTTTTTGAGGACAGGGGTGACAGCGGCGAGTTTGTAGGGGGAGGGGACGTGGCCTAGGGATAGTGACTGGTTGAAAAGGGCGGTGAGGTGGGGGATGAGAGCAGGGAGGCAGGCTTTGGTGAGAGTAGTGGGTAGGGGGTCAAGGGAGCAGGTAGTGGTCTTGGAGGTAGTCATGAGGTCCATGATGAAGGAGGAGTCAACTGGGGCGAAGGCAGTAAAAGGGGTGGGAGGGATGGAGTCAGGTGGGGGAAAAATGTTGGTGGGGGGGGCGAGGGTGGGGGAATTGGCGATGCGGGCAGTCAGTGAGCTGTTGATTAGAGATACTTTATTATTAAAGAAGAGGAGAAACGAGTTGCAGAGGTCAGGGGAGGAGAGTGAGTTATTGTCCGGGGGTTGTAAGAGTTTCTTGACAGTGGAGAAGAGGGTCCGGGGGTTGCGGTTGCTGCTGTTGATGATGGTGGAGTAGTGGGCAGATTTGGCAGCTTGGAGTGCATCACGGTAGGAGGAGACGTGCTGTAGGTAGTAATTATAACCGAACATAGAACAAAGTGCAAGTAGTAATGATAATAGTGATAACAGTAGTTGTAGTAGTGAACGGGAGTGATTCAATCAGACAGTAATAATAGTGATGATGGTATACATGGTCCAAACTGTAGTATCACACTACACTAGTGCCAGCATGGTGGTGTAGTGGTTAACACTGTCGCCTCACAGCTAGAAGGTCGTGGGTTCGATTCCCGCTTGGGGACCAGGTTGCTGTGTTGCCAGTTACCCAGGTGGGGTGTCTCCCAGGCCTTTCTGTGTGGAGTTCTCCCCGTGCTCACATTAAGGCGAGACACTGCAGGTGAATAGTCAAATATACTTTTTTTGTTGATTTTGAGATTTTGTTATATTTTGCTTCCTAAACATGTCTTCTATGAAACTAGTGACAATAAAACGTCAATAACACACATTTAGTTGTTTATTTTACATCATTTTGCCTTATTGCATCCATAAATGTGCACATATTTAATGGGGAAGTGCCTCATTTGCATATATAAACATACATTTCAGAAAACTTGCAATATATTTTTTCTTAGTTTATATGTACATAACAAATTGGGAAAGTTTCATAGTGATATCTATTCAAATATTTTTTGCCTATTAGGGGGTACTACACTGTACTACACTGTTTGTAGCCTGTGTGTAGTTCTGTTCAGTTCAATAACATCATTATTATTATTATTCAGTTATCAGGCATGTGTTTAGGTTGTCTATTACTAATGGTTTGATTAGGTATTGTGTTTGTAAATATCTGTTTAAAAAAAAAAGTATGGCATTTTACAATACAGAACTTTGAAGGCGTTTTCCCAAAAATGAGTTTTAAGAGTTTTTCCTCATACTCTGAGCTAGAAATCTCCACTTCAGTAGCACTCACATACACCAAACCTTCCAGTTCTATTCATATCTATGTTCTGAAGGTATTTACAGAAGGGTTTGTTGATATCGCATTCATACCCTGATTTATATCACATTTTATTCCTAAAAACATGGCGAAATATGGAATTTTACCATAAAAATGGACTGAATGGAGTATTTTCTGATTTATGGAGTGATAAAAAGAGATATCCAAAATCCCCTCTGTAATAACCTTTGGCTCTAATATGTCAACAAAATGAAACTATAATTTTGAAAATGGCTTTATCCAATGTTCAGATTTCTGTCCTGGAATTATATGCAAATTAGTGCATATTTAAGTAGAGCATGCCTCATTTGCATATTTAAACATACAATTTCAGAAAACTTGTAATACAAAAAAGTCTTGTCTTAATATAAGTAATCAACTGGGGAAGTTTCATTGTGATATCTATTAGTTAATTTGTTTACCCTATTCACCTGCAGTGTCTCCCCTTAAGGGTTTCCCCTCCCAATAAGATAAACCCAATGGAAAAACATCCACAACAGATTGCTAACGCTGTCACGTCCCTGATGAAGACAGACAGGAGCACTTGGATTGGTCCCCGGTCGCGGCGCTCGCTGCAGCCCTCGTCTGCTCCCGGCTGCCCTTGGGGGGGAAGGACGACAGGATGGGAAGTGCAGAGAACATTTCGTCAGTGACTCAGTGCATGTGTGTGTGTTCCTGTGGGTTGCCCATCGTGTGTGTGTGTGTGTGTGTGTGTGTGTGTGTGTGTGTGTGTGTGTGTGTGTGTGTGTGTGTGTGTGTGTGTGTGTGTGTGTGTGTGTGTGTGTGTGTGTGTGTGTGTGTGTGTGTGTGTGTGTGTGTGTGTGTGTGTGTGTGTGTGTGTGTGTGTTAATCTGATGACGAATAAAGACTTATACTTATTGTTACGAAGGATCAGATTAAACCGAATATATATATTTATTGATTGATATATATTGCATAATATTTGTATATCGTTTGATATCCCTTGTATATTCCTTGTACATATACACGGAATATCCCTTTAGCCTAGTACAGACCATAATATTTCATTCTCCTATTGGACAGCGGTCCACCAGGCGCCATGGCCATACCTCCAAGGTCTGGTTCAAAGTCACCGCCGGGGACTTGCCTGGACATGAACGGTTCTGCGCAAGGATATGAGACAGGAATAAAGCTGGTACTAGTTTGTTCACCTAACGTATAAATACGGTGCATGTGAATACAGAAGCACTTAGTCAGAAGTCAGAGTTACCCAATAAGTTGAAGCCTCACCCACGATTCTACGTGCGGTGAAGTATGGCCTGTTTGGCCCCAAATAGAGCATTGAGACCGCGTGCGAATTAATAACTGAAGTGTCAGAGTTTAACGCTGTACCGTCGAGTTCGACCGATTCTATTAAGTCAGTAATAGTCTATTTGTGTATAGTGTATCGTGCGGCTACCGTTCTACAGTGACCAGCATCACCAACGTTTCCTCGTACCAGCTAGAGTGCTTATCCAGGCTGGGCTGCTTACCATGGCGCTTTCACCCGAGGGGCCCTAGACGAGGACCGTGTGGATTATGTACACTGGATAACCTACCGACGACTGCATAGCCCTTTTCGGCTGGATTATATTTGCTTTTGGTCCTGTAATTAATGGAGCGGAGAATCGCAGACACCCACAATTGTGTGGGATTTACCCTGTGAGGAGCCACGTCGAGTCCGCCTCTCAGAAGCCTGAGGCCGGCTAGCTTTCTTCCATGTGGAGCTGCATGTTACGGAGAACAGCTGTATTCGTCTGCGGATCAAGATCTTATTGCACCGTCTCCTGTACTTGGAGTCTCCTTATCATCGTTGACCCAGACTCTACTACCGACAAATCCTCTACCCTTGCTGGCTTACAACCGGGGGGACCCTACCAGTATCTCCCGCTATATTACTAGTGTACCATAGATATAATTCCTAAGATTCAGGTTGTATTATTATCTCCTGCGTAATATGAGAATGGACATTCGTTATTGATTTGCCTACGCACATTCCTTTGCCTTATAAGCGCATCCAAAGTAAAGTAAAGTATATTATGTACTACCATTTACTGCTAATAAATACTTAAATCCAGTTTTGTGTGGAACCGAGTCATTGTGGGAAGTGTTCATCATTAGATACCTGTGTACTGTATGGCCAGTAGGAATGTACATAAGACGGTAGTGGTTTAATGATACCATACTTATCAATACAGTCAGGGAATTGTACCCCTCAGTTACACTTATACTTACTTAGAGTCGGGGCAGTGTTTATTATTAAGAGTCAGATATTATAAAAGTAATAATACAAAAGATTTGATATGTATGGGGTTTATTTTCTATCCAAATACAATATGTAGTTTCATTCAGATAGGATGAAATTACTTTCTTTGCCTATTCATTGGTAGCAGGCACGTGCACACATAGAGCCCAAGGGGTGCTTGAGCACCTGCCTTTTTGAGCCTCGTAAAAAAAGTGCCCTTTTTGAAAAAATTTATAATAAATAATTCGTTACGCATATAGACTGCCCTTCCAACTGAAAATGTCAGGATAGAATAAAAATATTAGGTAAAGAGAGAGAGATGCCCCATATTCCATTGCAGTTTGCACTGCCTCCTCAGCGTGCCTCTCCGCGGACCTATATATTTTATGCATAGCGTGGGTGGTGATAATGATGATGATAGAAACCGCTGTGGCGCATACAGTTGAATGCTGGTATTACACTCACTGAGGGACACGAAGAAGTCAAGTCCGATGGGATTTGGAAATCTCAAATACAAATCGGGATTGGAATAAAAAATGTATTTATATTAAACATTATACAACGGCATGCAAATTTCTCGATTCTGATTGGCTGAAACAGTCCATTTACACGTATGTATAGGGACCATTCCACGCTCCTGGTCCCAGGACCCGCCCACAACCGAATCACATCACTCCGCGTCTCCGCCGTGCGGATTCTTCGGAGAAAACAAGATGGCGGACAATAATCTTTAACAAATGGATATGTTGATAGCGCCATAACGACTAAATATAAAGCGATTCTGTCACGGCGAATGTCTTAGTCCTTTAAACAATGTTGGATGATGTAATTGATGGGTCATGAGTCATTGTAGAACAAAAGAAAAATCGCGGATTGATTGATTGATTATTTGCAATTTTATTTTAAATTTCTTCTTCCTTCCCCCTGACTGCAGCGCTCACTCTCCCACTGTCCGACGCTGGCATACCCACCCACCAACCCCCACACAAACACACACACACACACACACACACACACACACACACACACACACACACACACACACACACACACACACACACACACACACACACACACACACACACACACACACACACACACACACACACACACACACACACACACACACACACACACATTTACATTTACATTTAGTCATTTAGCTGACGCTTTTATCCAAAGCGACTTACAAGTTCTGTACGACAAGCCATCAGGAAGGGCACAACTCTATCAGCTGAGCAACAATGTTCATCAAAGTGTTGAGTGCTACAGTGTAGGTTAGTTTATTAGGACAAGTGCATGACAGTACGGTTAGTTAGGGTTAGATTTTTTTTTTTTTTTTTTTTTTTTTTTTAATTCAGATAATTACACACACACACACACACACACACATGTAGCAGAGTGAAGTTGTTATGCTAGATCATGGACAGAAACTTTTATCTTTCATCTTAAATAAGTAGGTCAAGACAGAAACACTCTTATTTTGAAGGAACAAAGTGGACCGAGCTCACTCGAGTGTTTTGGAGGGGTGTCTTGGTTATTAGTTTATATTAATTTCCTCATATTGAGTTACTGATTCTCCAAACGAAATCCCTTTTGGTCTTTTATAATGGGTTTAGAGAGGATAGGTCATCTTTCCAGTTGAGTATTTGTTGTATTGTAAATACTTTGGATAATGTGGATAATGGTTTGGCCGGTTCGACGGCAAGAGAAGGGCCGGCGGAAGTGATCTGCCTCTTTGAGTTTAATGTGAAGGAGAACGGAGGTATGCACTTTCGGTTACCTAATATTTGGTTGAAATGCTATGTATAACTTGTAAAATTGATTTATGTTTTGGTTTTGGTACTGAAATTGTCCTGTGTGTGATGACATTAATTCGCCCTGTGTAAAACAGCCACAGTACCGTCGTGTGCTAACTCGTATTCTGTTAACAATAACAGGTGGATTCCACCGGCTATGACGGTAGCTCACCACCATGTTGTTGTGCTGTTTTTGGTTCGATAACAGGTATGAACTGTTGTTTTTGTATTTCGGTTTAATTAATGCTTACACACTGTCTTTCATTTCATATTATTTCATATGTTTTTGCTGAGTTTGACGTGTATTGAGTTACATGTATTTGGTAGTAGCCAACAATTGCTGTAACTGTGGATGGCGCACTGTTTTGAGTGTGCGCGAGCTCTTTGAGTTTAATGTGAAGGAGAACGGAGGTGGATTCCACCGGCTATGACGGTAGCTCACCACCATGTTGTTGTGCTGTTTTTGGTTCGATAACAGATCACCAATAAAACCAGATGTCAATTGAGTACCGTTGTCGGAGTCTACTTCTACACCACACCAGACACAACGCAGATTGGATCACGCTACAAACTGGTGCCGAGACAACCCGGATCAACTGGTCAGCGGAAGCCGACCACCAGTGTTGCTGGAGAGACGTGGAGGCTTCATGTGCGGCCTGGACGCGTGGAGGCTGCCGGCGCGGCCTGGTCACGTGGACGCTGCATTCGCCGTCTGTTCCTGAGGAGGCTGGAGAGCACTGAATCCTTTGAAAAAGATATGGTCTCTCATCAAGTTTATTGATTTTGAGTGTGTTACCTAAAACAAGTAACGGTAAAAGTACCATTTGATACTGAAAATGACTTTGAACAGAGGAAACACTCCTACAGGGAGCTTGACTGTGGGGAGAGGGAGAGGGGCTCTAATGTACACACCGGTTATGCAGTCTACTCCGGCGAGTCCAGGTTTTTCAGGTCCCTCTAGTCCTGGAAGGGAGAGTGTAGAGGGTCCCTCTGAGAGAAATGCCCCACCGTTACTTTTCACCCCGGTTGTTCCCTCACCTGGTGAAATGAACAACACTAGTGTTGAAACATCCCCCAGCCAAATGGCCAATTTGATTAAATCCATTGGGTCAGAAATAGGGGAAGCTATTAGAATGATGTTAATGCAGAACACAACCTCGGGGACTTCACCTGCATTAGCTTCTCAAAATCCTCAACAAATGTTCCAACCTGACCAATGTGGGAATACCGTGATTGATGCATCCAAAATCAATCTTGTGTTACGTTCAGATGCAAATGCCCCACCCTATTTTAGAGGGGACAGCACAGATAAGTGCTCTGTTTTTGAGTGGGAGGAACTCATGAGGACGTATATCAGAAAGAAAAATAACTGTACTGGGGCTGAACAAGTTGAGGAGGTTATGAACAAGCTAATGGGGAGGGCCCGGGACGTTACCAAAGTATGGATGCGTAGCAACTCAACTGTCAGTGAGGTGGGTGTTATTTTTAGCATTCTGAGGCAACATTTTGGTGATATTATTCACTCAGATCTTCCATTAGCTGACTTTTATGCAGTCAAAGCATATGCAAGCGAGAATCCTCTTGACTATTGGATTAGGCTTAACAAAGCAGCAGAAGCCACAGAGCAGTTTCTTCTTAGTAAGGGGGAACCGCAGACTAGCCTGAGCCAGCATCTAGTTCTCATGTTCATCCGTAACTGCCCTGATAAGGAGTTGTCCTTAGTGTTCAAAAGTAAGCCATCTCGTGAGTGGACAGCATGTGAGGTGCAGGAACATTTGGATGAATATTTGAGAGAGCATAGAGCGAGTCGAGGTCGGTTGACACAACAGGTGGTCGCCATTGAGTCATCACAGGAGAGGGTGGTTGTTAATCACGAACAAAGCGTGTCACCTATTGCTGTCAGTAGCCCAGAGTTAGAGCAGCTGTCGTCTGTATCTGAGAATAACACAATGGATAGAGTTTTGAGAGTGTTAGAAATGGCTTTAGGCAACAACACTCAGTCTGTACAAAATGGCCCCTATGTACAAAATGGCCCCTATGTACAAAATGGCCCCCATAAACAATTCCCCAAACATTCTCAAGAATGTCAGGTTTGTGGCAGTTTGGAGCACAACACTAGGACGCACTGTAGGACGCACAGGCTGTGCTTCAAGTGTCTGGGTCCAGGGCATATCGGTATCTATTGTGGGCAAACCACTCATAGACAGCCCCCTGGTCAGAGACAGACTGGTCCTCCTCAGGAAAACTAGACGGCCCCCATTCAAAGGAGGACAATGTGGGCCCCTATGGTTTTCCCTCCAATTGTAATGATGATATTCAGTCTGTATATACGTCTGTAACTGAGGGGTACAATTCCCTGACTGTATTGATAAGTATGGTATCATTAAACCACTACCGCTTTATGTACTTTAACTACTGGCCACACAGTACATGATATAGATATGATGAACACTTTCCCACCATGAAACCAAGTCCACACAAATGTATAAGTCGAATATTTAATATATAGCAAAGGGTATATACAACGTTCACTTAATGACATTTATGATTTGAATGCACTTGTAAGGCAAATGAGTATTCGTAGGCAAATCAACATTGAATGTCCAATCTCTGGTTACGCAGGAAGCAAGTATACAACCTGGTTCTTTAGGGAACTATAGCGATGGTACTTAATGATTATAGCTGGATATACTAAAGGGGGTCCTGCTGATTGTAAGTCAGTAGAGGGGGGGGGGGTTAGGAGAGCCGCCAGCGATATCCCATCTGGCCAACGATTTCTTGGGAGAATTCAGAGTGCTGAACACGGTGCCCACAGAACCTTGGTCCACAGATGAATATGCTTGGGCCCTCTTGTAGACGGTAGCTGCCGGTCCACAACGAAGAGACGTGAGGCGACCTCACTCGGGGTAGAGCGCCGTCTCACCTGGGCTCCTCTCGGGGGTAGTTCCAACACTCACCAGTGTTGGCTATTATCCATGGCATAAATCAAAGCACCCAAAGCAAGTAGATAATCCAAGCCGTGTAGGGCTCGCCGTCGTCCGGGTAAGGTAATCCAATGTGCAGGTCCACTCGTCCTAGCCCAGAACTCCTCGGATGAAAGCACCACACGTGGTCTGCCCAGCCTGGTTAAGACTCTAGATAACGCGAGGAAACGATGGGGGTACTACTCACTGTATAACTCTAACCGAACGATGCACCATACATAATAGACTATTATTAACTTAATAGAAATACGTCCCACTCGACGGTATAGTGCCAAACTATGACAATTCAACTATTAATCCACACGATGTCTCAATGCCATTCTGAGGCCAAGTTGACCATACTACACCACACGTGTATCGTGGGTGAGGCTTAACGTCTTGCCACTAGGTTGGAGGGTAAAGAACTAAGGGCTAAGGGACTAAAAGGAAGTTCTACTTTACTTGCGCCATATATATATGCGCTGTGAACAAATAGTACCATTCGTATTCCGCCAGACGTATTCCTACGCGGAACCGGGCTAGTAACGACATGTTCGTCGGCACGATTGAACTTGAACCAAGGGGCTTGGCTGCTGGCGCCAAGTTCTTGTCCAATGAGAGAATGAAACTATTATGGGCTGTTAGTAGACTAAAGGGATATTCAGTGTATATGTACAAGGAATATACAAGGGATATCAAACGATATACAAATACTATTAAATATATATCCATAAATAAATATATATATTCGGTTTAATCTGATCCTTCACAACAGCCGCCCCCTAATTAGTCCCACCTAATTAGCTAAGCAGAGACAGATTAACCGCACTGTCTACCACTCAAGGTCCGCTGTAAGGGTCAGTCAACTCACAAAGTCGTGGGGTCATGGTCATCATCGATAGTGTCTGGGAGTCTGGGCAGTTCTATTAGCCTCGCCACGGGTCGTGTGTAAGTTCGCCCTTGGACGAGCACCTCAGCTGCTCGGACCTTGCCATCGGCACCGGTGATCACTTTGCTTACGCGGCCAGCCGGCCACATAGCTCTGGGTAGTGACTGGTCGATAATCATGACGACTGTTCCTTCTGTCAAATTGTCTCTCTCTTTTACCCACTTCTGGCGGGTCTGTAGAGACGGTAGGTAGTGGAGTAGAAAGCTGTTCCAAAACTTGTCAGCTAGTACTTGACTGTACCTCCACATTCTTCGGCCGTTCGCTTCTTCAGGCCTGTACATTGTCTGGGGTAGCGCGGGGTCCAGCCGCCCAATCAAGAGTGTGTTGGGGGTGACTGGGTCGACATCTGCTATATCACTGGAGACGTAGCCGAGGGGCTTGGAGTTCAATACTCCCTCGATCTCCGTGAGGACTGTCATTAGGACTTCTTCCGCTACAGTCTGGGCCCCAAGCACGGCGTACAGGGCTGTCTTTATAGAACGTACTTCTCGTTCCCAGGTTCCACCGAAGTGGGGTGCGTTCGGGGGATTAAACTGGAAGTCAATCTGGGATGGAGCGAGGTGGGTCTTAAGTTCTGGGCCCATAGCTTGGAAGCTCTCTCTCAGCTCTCTTTCTCCGCCTTTGAAGTTTGTCCCGTGATCAGACAACAATGTAGACGGTTTTCCTTTCCGTGATGTGAATCTTCGGAAGGCCATAAGGAATGAGTCTGTGCTCATGGTTGGAAGGAGTTCGATATGTATCGCTCTGGTGGTCATGCATTTGAATACAATACCCCACCGCTTCTCGGTTCCTCTTCCTTTCTTTATATACAACGGGCCAAAACAGTCCATGCCTGTGGAGTGGAATGGCTTGTCGCCGAGTCGGAGGCGACAGGGAGGTAGGTCAGCCATCCGGGGTATGCTGGGCTGCGCGCGCCACTTTCGGCAGTCTAGACAGGTTCGCTGGAAGCGTCGCACTGCTTCTCTTCCTTGAAGTATCCAATAGCGACGTCTGATCTCCGCGAAGACTCTCTCTGCTCCTGCGTGGTGTACATCCTCGTCGTATTTCTTTATGATCAGCTCTGTGACCTTGTGTCGGCTGTTCAAGACTATCGGGTACTTAACGTCATCCGGTAGATTGGGGGCCCTCCGCAGACGACCACCCACTCTGATGAGATTATGGGCGTCGCTCTCGGGTGCCAGGTGGAGCAATCTGCTGTCTGATGGGACAGGCTTTCCTCCCTGTAGACAGTCTAGCTCGTCGGGGAACGAGTCTCTCTGGGCTCGTTGTAGTAGAAGAAGTTCTGCTTCTTCGTAGTCAGCTGCTGAAATGTCGGCAGTGGGCTGAATCTCTGGGTGGTGCCACAGAAATGTCTTTAGTTGCGCACTCTGTAGGGTGAGGCAATCATTTATGTTGGGGTCTGTGGAGGCGACTGTGCTCAGTCCACAGAACATAGGTTTCTTGTTCTCAGCCTCCTCTTTACTCGCCTCCCGTGGGGTGGGCGTAGGCCACTCTCCTTCTGGGAGCTTGAGGAACTCTGGTCCGTCACTGTAGATGTTGTGACGGGTGAGGTCATCTAGGGACATTCCCCGGGTGATGACGTCAGCTGGGTTGTGTTTGGTGTCCACATACCGCCAGCTCGCTGCTTCTGTTAACTCTTGAATCTCTGTGACTCTGACTCCCACGAAGACCTTGTATCTGCATGAATCAGACTTGATCCATGTGAGTACTGTCGTGGAATCTGACCACAAGATTGTTCTGTGCACCGGAATGGTGAGTTCACGTTGGATTAACGTGGCTAGATGCGCTCCTGCTAGGGCTGCGCAGAGCTCTAGACGCGGGATAGATTGTTGCTTTCGTGGGGCTATTCTTGAGCGAGCCAGGATGAAAGCAGTGTGTATCTCTCCTCCCTTCTCTTGGGCACGCAAGTAGGCCACTGATCCATAGGCTACTTCGGAGGCGTCGCTGAAGACGTGTAGATCCATCTTGCATGTCTCTGGCCTCACTGTGGGTGGGAAGTAGCTGCGGCGTATATTGACGCCTGGGAGTGAGCGGAGTTCCGTCTCCCACTCTCTCCATGTGGAGGCAAGGGGTGCGGGTATTGGGTCGTCCCAGCCCTGGTCCTTGTCCCATAGTGCTCGTACAATCATCTTTGCCCTGGTGGTGTAAGGTAGAATACATCCCAACGGGTCATATTGTCTGGCGAGTGTTCTGTACACACTCCGTCTGGTGGTCGGTATCGCCGTCGACCTTCCCTGCTCCGTGGTCAGGGGTTTGTGTCTATAGTGGAGCGAGTCTGTTTTGAAGCGCCAGACTAGTCCTAGTGTCATTTCTTGGGCTTCTCCTGGGATTGTCGCCATCCAGGTCTCGCTGCTGGCAGCCTTGTCCGCGGGGGAGAGGCTGCGCAATACGTGCGGGTCGCTGCTGGCCCACTGCCTGAGATCAAAGCCGCCTTTGATCAGAGAGGCGCGTAGCTTGAGTAGGAGAGCCTCGGCTTCTTCTTGAGTCGAAGCGCTTTGTAAACAGTTGTCCACGTAGAAACTGTTCTTCACACTGTGTCGGACCTCTTCATCTGCTGCTGGGTCCTCTGCGACGTGTTTCTGTAGTGCAAATGTAGCACAGCACGGGCTGCATGTAGTTCCGAAAGGGAGGACTTCCCATTGATAGATGGCGGGGTGCTCATCTCCGATCCTCTCTCTCCATAGGAACCGCAGCAGGGGCTTGTCCTCCTCCACTAGTCTCACCTGCAGGAACATCCCTTTGATATCCCCGCTGATAGCCACCTTGTCCTGGCGGAAGCGTAGTAGCACGCCTAGTAGAGAGGGGCCGAGTGTGGGGCCGGGCAAGAGCTCTTTATTCAGATTTTGGGATCCGATCTGGTAGCTGCAGTTAAACACAATGCGATCCTTGCCGTTGTGGTGGACCTTGTGGTGCGGCACGTACCATGATTCGGTCGTCTGATCGGCCTCTTTAATGTCAATCTTTGTCACGTGTCCCGCTGTGATTAGCTTCTCAATCTCAGCGCGGTACACACTCTCTTGAGCGGGGTCTTTGGCTAGGCGCCGCTCTGTGTTCAATAGATACCGCTCCGTAGCGTCTTTCTTTGCGTGAAAGGTGGGCATTCCCTCTCGCCTCAGGAGTGGAGTTGCGTATCTCATCACTCCGCTGACTGTGACTCTCTTTGTCCCCTGCTCGAGGAGGTTTATGGCGTAAATGTCTTCTTTAGAACGAATGTCTTTCTTTTCGTTCTTAAAGGGCATTGTCTCTAGTGTCCATAGCCTCTCGACATGCTGCAGGAGAGTGGTGTCTTCTTCTGTCACTCTGGAGTGGAGGCAGCTAGTGGCTGCTGTTCGGTTAAGAGATTTAGCGAGGGGGCCTTGTAATGTCCATCCTAGGCGGGTCTCGACTGCTGCAGGACAGCCTCTGGGTCCTGTATGGACCCGGTCTATCGGGACTATGAGGTCTGCATGGTCGGAGCCTATCAGCAGGGTCGGGGTGGCGCCGTCTATGAGCGGGATAGGTAGTTGACGCAGGTGCACATATTTATCCATCAGTTTGGCGATGGGGTAGGTGTACTGTGATAGTCCTATTTCTTGGCTGGTGAAAGCATTTGTAATCCTATACCGTCGCTCTGGCTGCCCGCTTGCTGCGATAGTGAAGGAGACATTCTCGCCTTTTATCGTCTTTAAATCTCTTCTTATTGTCCGAATCGTCATTTGGTTCTCGCTCCCCCGCAGTCCCAGCTGGGCCGCAGTGGACGCGAGCAGAAGGGTCTTCTCTGACCCGTCATCAAGGACGGCGTAAGTGTCCATGACTTTATCTTGGTAGCTCAATGTTACACGGACTACCTTTAAGAGCACTTGGGCGCCGCTGCTGCTGGCGGGGTCAATGTACATGACACTTGCCTTTGTGCTGCTCGATGGTGCAGGTGCAGGCTTTCTTCTGTTACTGTCGTGTAGGACATCTAGGTGGGCTCCGTCACACCGACTGCACCTCTTCTTTAGGCGGCACTCGGCTGCCATGTGACTGCGCGCACATCGGTAACAGCGCCTGTTGGACTTTATCCATTGACTCACTTCTTCTGCATTCATCTTTGTGAACAGGTCGCATTGTGACAGCCAGTGTTCCTTCTCGCAGTACGGGCACACCATCTTCCACTTCTCTTTTCTCGAGGGGGTACTGTGGTTCTTACTGCCCGGTACTGATTCTGATTGGTGCATGACAGTCACCGATCTTCTTCCATCGTTTATTCTCCTGGGTCCCTCTCTGGAGCTTGGTGTGCTCCGCACGAACGTATCCAGTCGTAGGCTGCTGACTTCTCTCGCCAGGAAGTCGGCTAGATCGAGGAGGGATGGTTCGGGACCGTTAGGATCACGGTGGTCTCTCTGCCGCCTGAAGCGCTCTTGTCTGGCGGGTGGCAGCTTCTCTAAAATCCTCTCGACGTTAGAGTTGGCGTATAGCTCGTGCATACCCTTTTCTCGTTGCGCTCCCAGCATCCCTACCAGGGACTGCACTTTTATAGACAGGTCGTCTAATGAGCGATTGTCTGTTGCTGGGGGTAGGCGGTCAATATGCCTTATCTCTTGGATTACGTAATCCCATATACGTCCATATCTCTGGTCCAGCGCTGCTAGAGCCGCGGTGTATGGGGTCGTAGAGGTGGCATAGGCTAGCGCTATATTGTGCGCTCGGGGTACTTTCAGGTGCTTCAGTAATATTGCATACTTGTGGCGTTCATCAGCGACATCCACCATCATTGTCTCTAAGCACATCCGGAGCTCCGTGTACTGTGCTCGATTCTCATAGGTGAAGTCTGGAAACGTCGGTGTGCCAATGTATGACGCCGTGGATGGCTGATACATCGGCGAGCGTTGGGGGAGAGGCCTCCTAGGCGAGTCTCCTCTTGCGCCTCTCTGTGGGCTGGTACCGGCAGGGTACCATGGCCCGCTGGTCCAGGTGCTATTCCTCTGGGCTGGTCGTGCGTCATGCTCACCCGTGTATAGAGTCGGGGGTCTGTAGCGCAGCGCCGCGGGGGTATAGCCTGGGCTGTACTGGACCTCCTGGTCCGGTGGAGTACTGTGCTGTCGTCGGGCTTGGTTCTCCTCCTCTCCCTCTTCTTCTTCTATCAGGTCCTCTAGATCCTGTAGTCGTTTATTTAGCTTCTCCGCAGTGTATGCCGCTCCTTCCTTGTAGCTGGGTCTCGCTTGGACCGGTCGGGGAAGGGGGTCTGCGGGGGGTATAGGCTTGGTCTGTTGGTCAAGTTCAGGGTCGCTTGCTCGGTTAGGGGATGCTGCCCTTGACTGTTGTCTCGACGAGTTCCTTGAACCCCTGGCGGAGGGAGAGGGTGTTGCCTTGGTGATCAGCTGCTCCATTAGCTGCGCTTGTAGTCTGTCGCGCTCGCCCTGTAGTCTGTCGCGCTCGGTTTCGCGCTGGATGAGAGCGAGGTCGCGCTCTGCCTCTCTTTGGGCACCGTCAGCGGCGCGCTGGGTGTCTGCTCGGTCTCTTGCCATATCCTCTTCCGTCTGAAGGCGTCTCATCTCCAGGCGTATGCGCTCTTCTTCGCTCCGTTGCTGCGTCTGGAGTCGATCGCGTTCACCCTGAAGTCGATCGCGTTCACCCTGGAGTCGATCGCGTTCGGTAGAGGCTGTCAGGCTGACGAGGAACGCCTGTGATAGCATCCTCTCCGCTTCGCTGGGGGAAGACGGTTGTAGAGGTGAGCCGCTCCTGGCTGTACTCGTTGGGGAGTCCTGGAGCTCTATCTCCTCGGCGCTCTCCTCATCTTGTTCCGTGCAGAGTTCTCTCTCTGTAGGGTTGTCTTCCTCCCGGGGCTGGTCGGGGACTACTTCTTCGGTATTGGCGGGGGGTAAAGGCATGTCAGCTCCCTCCTGGTCCCCACCGTGAGCTTGGTCAGTTACATTAGAACCCACTAGGGCCTCTGTGGTCGGGGTAACCTGGTCGTTAAGGTCAGACATAATTTTACTTTCTACTTTTACCGCGTTTACCGTTTGTCGAAGGCTAGGTAGTTGACTGACAGCGTAATCCTCTAAGTACTGAGGTGTCTGTCGTCTGCGCCGCGGGCGTTCTACGTTAGGAGGACCGTTTCGTGGAGTGTTCATCATAGGCCATTTCAATATTAATAACACTATATTAATATTACACTAGTTACCCTCCGGCTCGAAGGACCAATTGTAACTGAGGGGTACAATTCCCTGACTGTATTGATAAGTATGGTATCATTAAACCACTACCGCTTTATGTACTTTAACTACTGGCCACACAGTACATGATATAGATATGATGAACACTTTCCCACCATGAAACCAAGTCCACACAAATGTATAAGTCGAATATTTAATATATAGCAAAGGGTATATACAACGTTCACTTAATGACATTTATGATTTGAATGCACTTGTAAGGCAAATGAGTATTCGTAGGCAAATCAACATTGAATGTCCAATCTCTGGTTACGCAGGAAGCAAGTATACAACCTGGTTCTTTAGGGAACTATAGCGATGGTACTTAATGATTATAGCTGGATATACTAAAGGGGGTCCTGCTGGTTGTAAGTCAGTAGAGGGGGGGGGGGTTAGGAGAGCCGCCGGCGATATCCCATCTGGCCAACGATTTCTTGGGAGAATTCAGAGTGCTGAACACGGTGCCCACAGAACCTTGGTCCACAGATGAATATGCTTGGGCCCTCTTGTAGACGGTAGCTGCCGGTCCACAACGAAGAGACGTGAGGCGACCTCACTCGGGGTAGAGCGCCGTCTCACCTGGGCTCCTCTCGGGGGTAGTTCCAACACTCACCAGTGTTGGCTGTTATCCATGGCATAAATCAAAGCACCCAAAGCAAGTAGATAATCCAAGCCGTGTAGGGCTCGCCGTCGTCCGGGTAAGGTAATCCAATGTGCAGGTCCACTCGTCCTAGCCCAGAACTCCTCGGATGAAAGCACCACACGTGGTCTGCCCAGCCTGGTTAAGACTCTAGATAACGCGAGGAAACGATGGGGGTACTACTCACTGTATAACTCTAACCGAACGATGCACCATACATAATAGACTATTATTAACTTAATAGAAATACGTCCCACTCGACGGTATAGTGCCAAACTATGACAATTCAACTATTAATCCACACGATGTCTCAATGCCATTCTGAGGCCAAGTTGACCATACTACACCACACGTGTATCGTGGGTGAGGCTTAACGTCTTGCCACTAGGTTGGAGGGTAAAGAACTAAGGGCTAAGGGACTAAAAGGAAGTTCTACTTTACTTGCGCCATATATATATGCGCTGTGAACAAATAGTACCATTCGTATTCCGCCAGACGTATTCCTACGCGGAACCGGGCTAGTAACGACATGTTCGTCGGCACGATTGAACTTGAACCAAGGGGCTTGGCTGCTGGCGCCAAGTTCTTGTCCAATGAGAGAATGAAACTATTATGGGCTGTTAGTAGACTAAAGGGATATTCAGTGTATATGTACAAGGAATATACAAGGGATATCAAACGATATACAAATACTATTAAATATATATCCATAAATAAATATATATATTCGGTTTAATCTGATCCTTCACAACAGCCGCCCCCTAATTAGTCCCACCTAATTAGCTAAGCAGAGACAGATTAACCGCACTGTCTACCACTCAAGGTCCGCTGTAAGGGTCAGTCAACTCACAAAGTCGTGGGGTCATGGTCGTCATCGATAGTGTCTGGGAGTCTGGGCAGTTCTATTAGCCTCGCCACGGGTCGTGTGTAAGTTCGCCCTTGGACGAGCACCTCAGCTGCTCGGACCTTGCCATCGGCACCGGTGATCACTTTGCTTACGCGGCCAGCCGGCCACATAGCTCTGGGTAGTGACTGGTCGATAATCATGACGACTGTTCCTTCTGTCAAATTGTCTCTCTCTTTTACCCACTTCTGGCGGGTCTGTAGAGACGGTAGGTAGTGGAGTAGAAAGCTGTTCCAAAACTTGTCAGCTAGTACTTGACTGTACCTCCACATTCTTCGGCCGTTCGCTTCTTCAGGCCTGTACATTGTCTGGGGTAGCGCGGGGTCCAGCCGCCCAATCAAGAGTGTGTTGGGGGTGACTGGGTCGACATCTGCTATATCACTGGAGACGTAGCCGAGGGGCTTGGAGTTCAATACTCCCTCGATCTCCGTGAGGACTGTCATTAGGACTTCTTCCGCTACAGTCTGGGCCCCAAGCACGGCGTACAGGGCTGTCTTTATAGAACGTACTTCTCGTTCCCAGGTTCCACCGAAGTGGGGTGCGTTCGGGGGATTAAACTGGAAGTCAATCTGGGATGGAGCGAGGTGGGTCTTAAGTTCTGGGCCCATAGCTTGGAAGCTCTCTCTCAGCTCTCTTTCTCCGCCTTTGAAGTTTGTCCCGTGATCAGACAACAATGTAGACGGTTTTCCTTTCCGTGATGTGAATCTTCGGAAGGCCATAAGGAATGAGTCTGTGCTCATGGTTGGAAGGAGTTCGATATGTATCGCTCTGGTGGTCATGCATTTGAATACAATACCCCACCGCTTCTCGGTTCCTCTTCCTTTCTTTATATACAACGGGCCAAAACAGTCCATGCCTGTGGAGTGGAATGGCTTGTCGCCGAGTCGGAGGCGACAGGGAGGTAGGTCAGCCATCCGGGGTATGCTGGGCTGCGCGCGCCACTTTCGGCAGTCTAGACAGGTTCGCTGGAAGCGTCGCACTGCTTCTCTTCCTTGAAGTATCCAATAGCGACGTCTGATCTCCGCGAAGACTCTCTCTGCTCCTGCGTGGTGTACATCCTCGTCGTATTTCTTTATGATCAGCTCTGTGACCTTGTGTCGGCTGTTCAAGACTATCGGGTACTTAACGTCATCCGGTAGATTGGGGGCCCTCCGCAGACGACCACCCACTCTGATGAGATTATGGGCGTCGCTCTCGGGTGCCAGGTGGAGCAATCTGCTGTCTGATGGGACAGGCTTTCCTCCCTGTAGACAGTCTAGCTCGTCGGGGAACGAGTCTCTCTGGGCTCGTTGTAGTAGAAGAAGTTCTGCTTCTTCGTAGTCAGCTGCTGAAATGTCGGCAGTGGGCTGAATCTCTGGGTGGTGCCACAGAAATGTCTTTAGTTGCGCACTCTGTAGGGTGAGGCAATCATTTATGTTGGGGTCTGTGGAGGCGACTGTGCTCAGTCCACAGAACATAGGTTTCTTGTTCTCAGCCTCCTCTTTACTCGCCTCCCGTGGGGTGGGCGTAGGCCACTCTCCTTCTGGGAGCTTGAGGAACTCTGGTCCGTCACTGTAGATGTTGTGACGGGTGAGGTCATCTAGGGACATTCCCCGGGTGATGACGTCAGCTGGGTTGTGTTTGGTGTCCACATACCGCCAGCTCGCTGCTTCTGTTAACTCTTGAATCTCTGTGACTCTGACTCCCACGAAGACCTTGTATCTGCATGAATCAGACTTGATCCATGTGAGTACTGTCGTGGAATCTGACCACAAGATTGTTCTGTGCACCGGAATGGTGAGTTCACGTTGGATTAACGTGGCTAGATGCGCTCCTGCTAGGGCTGCGCAGAGCTCTAGACGCGGGATAGATTGTTGCTTTCGTGGGGCTATTCTTGAGCGAGCCAGGATGAAAGCAGTGTGTATCTCTCCTCCCTTCTCTTGGGCACGCAAGTAGGCCACTGATCCATAGGCTACTTCGGAGGCGTCGCTGAAGACGTGTAGATCCATCTTGCATGTCTCTGGCCTCACTGTGGGTGGGAAGTAGCTGCGGCGTATATTGACGCCTGGGAGTGAGCGGAGTTCCGTCTCCCACTCTCTCCATGTGGAGGCAAGGGGTGCGGGTATTGGGTCGTCCCAGCCCTGGTCCTTGTCCCATAGTGCTCGTACAATCATCTTTGCCCTGGTGGTGTAAGGTAGAATACATCCCAACGGGTCATATTGTCTGGCGAGTGTTCTGTACACACTCCGTCTGGTGGTCGGTATCGCCGTCGACCTTCCCTGCTCCGTGGTCAGGGGTTTGTGTCTATAGTGGAGCGAGTCTGATTTGAAGCGCCAGACTAGTCCTAGTGTCATTTCTTGGGCTTCTCCTGGGATTGTCGCCATCCAGGTCTCGCTGCTGGCAGCCTTGTCCGCGGGGGAGAGGCTGCGCAATACGTGCGGGTCGCTGCTGGCCCACTGCCTGAGATCAAAGCCGCCTTTGATCAGAGAGGCGCGTAGCTTGAGTAGGAGAGCCTCGGCTTCTTCTTGAGTCGAAACGCTTTGTAAACAGTTGTCCACGTAGAAACTGTTCTTCACACTGTGTCGGACCTCTTCATCTGCTGCTGGGTCCTCTGCGACGTGTTTCTGTAGTGCAAATGTAGCACAGCACGGGCTGCATGTAGTTCCGAAAGGGAGGACTTCCCATTGATAGATGGCGGGGTGCTCATCTCCGATCCTCTCTCTCCATAGGAACCGCAGCAGGGGCTTGTCCTCCTCCACTAGTCTCACCTGCAGGAACATCCCTTTGATATCCCCGCTGATAGCCACCTTGTCCTGGCGGAAGCGTAGTAGCACGCCTAGTAGAGAGGGGCCGAGTGTGGGGCCGGGCAAGAGCTCTTTATTCAGATTTTGGGATCCGATCTGGTAGCTGCAGTTAAACACAATGCGATCCTTGCCGTTGTGGTGGACCTTGTGGTGCGGCACGTACCATGATTCGGTCGTCTGATCGGCCTCTTTAATGTCAATCTTTGTCACGTGTCCCGCTGTGATTAGCTTCTCAATCTCAGCGCGGTACACACTCTCTTGAGCGGGGTCTTTGGCTAGGCGCCGCTCTGTGTTCAATAGATACCGCTCCGTAGCGTCTTTCTTTGCGTGAAAGGTGGGCATTCCCTCTCGCCTCAGGAGTGGAGTTGCGTATCTCATCACTCCGCTGACTGTGACTCTCTTTGTCCCCTGCTCGAGGAGGTTTATGGCGTAAATGTCTTCTTTAGAACGAATGTCTTTCTTTTCGTTCTTAAAGGGCATTGTCTCTAGTGTCCATAGCCTCTCGACATGCTGCAGGAGAGTGGTGTCTTCTTCTGTCACTCTGGAGTGGAGGCAGCTAGTGGCTGCTGTTCGGTTAAGAGATTTAGCGAGGGGGCCTTGTAATGTCCATCCTAGGCGGGTCTCGACTGCTGCAGGACAGCCTCTGGGTCCTGTATGGACCCGGTCTATCGGGACTATGAGGTCTGCATGGTCGGAGCCTATCAGCAGGGTCGGGGTGGCGCCGTCTATGAGCGGGATAGGTAGTTGACGCAGGTGCACATATTTATCCATCAGTTTGGCGATGGGGTAGGTGTACTGTGATAGTCCTATTTCTTGGCTGGTGAAAGCATTTGTAATCCTATACCGTCGCTCTGGCTGCCCGCTTGCTGCGATAGTGAAGGAGACATTCTCGCCTTTTATCGTCTTTAAATCTCTTCTTATTGTCCGAATCGTCATTTGGTTCTCGCTCCCCCGCAGTCCCAGCTGGGCCGCAGCGGACGCGAGCAGAAGGGTCTTCTCTGACCCGTCATCAAGGACGGCGTAAGTGTCCATGACTTTATCTTGGTAGCTCAATGTTACACGGACTACCTTTAAGAGCACTTGGGCGCCGCTGCTGCTGGCGGGGTCAATGTACATGACACTTGCCTTTGTGCTGCTCGATGGTGCAGGTGCAGGCTTTCTTCTGTTACTGTCGTGTAGGACATCTAGGTGGGCTCCGTCACACCGACTGCACCTCTTCTTTAGGCGGCACTCGGCTGCCATGTGACTGCGCGCACATCGGTAACAGCGCCTGTTGGACTTTATCCATTGACTCACTTCTTCTGCATTCATCTTTGTGAACAGGTCGCATTGTGACAGCCAGTGTTCCTTCTCGCAGTACGGGCACACCATCTTCCACTTCTCTTTTCTCGAGGGGGTACTGTGGTTCTTACTGCCCGGTACTGATTCTGATTGGTGCATGACAGTCACCGATCTTCTTCCATCGTTTATTCTCCTGGGTCCCTCTCTGGAGCTTGGTGTGGTCCGCACGAACGTATCCAGTCGTAGGCTGCTGACTTCTCTTGCCAGGAAGTCGGCTAGATCGAGGAGGGATGGTTCGGGACCGTTAGGATCACGGTGGTCTCTCTGCCGCCTGAAGCGCTCTTGTCTGGCGGGTGGCAGCTTCTCTAAAATCCTCTCGACGTTAGAGTTGGCGTATAGCTCGTGCATACCCTTTTCTCATTGCGCTCCCAGCATCCCTACCAGGGACTGCACTTTTATAGACAGGTCGTCTAATGAGCGATTGTCTGTTGCTGGGGGTAGGCGGTCTTATCTCTTGGATTACGTAATCCCATATACGTCCATATCTCTGGTCCAGCGCTGCTAGAGCCGCGGTGTATGGGGTCGTAGAGGTGGCATAGGCTAGCGCTATATTGTGCGCTCGGGGTACTTTCAGGTGCTTCAGTAATATTGCATACTTGTGGCGTTCATCAGCGACATCCACCATCATTGTCTCTAAGCACATCCGGAGCTCCGTGTACTGTGCTCGATTCTCATAGGTGAAGTCTGGAAACGTCGGTGTGCCAATGTATGACGCTGTGGATGGCTGATACATCGGCGAGCGTTGGGGGAGAGGCCTCCTAGGCGAGTCTCCTCTTGCGCCTCTCTGTGGGCTGGTATCGGCAGGGTACCATGGCCCGCTGGTCCAGGTGCTATTCCTCTGGGCTGGTCGTGCGTCATGCTCACCCGTGTATAGAGTCGGGGGTCTGTAGCGCAGCGCCGCGGGGGTATAGCCTGGGCTGTACTGGACCTCCTGGTCCGGTGGAGTACTGTGCTGTCGTCGGGCTTGGTTCTCCTCCTCTCCCTCTTCTTCTTCTATCAGGTCCTCTAGATCCTGTAGTCGTTTATTTAGCTTCTCCGCAGTGTATGCCGCTCCTTCCTTGTAGCTGGGTCTCGCTTGGACCGGTCGGGGAAGGGGGTCTGCGGGGGGTATAGGCTTGGTCTGTTGGTCAAGTTCAGGGTTGCTTGCTCGGTTAGGGGATGCTGCCCTTGACTGTTGTCTCGACGAGTTCCTTGAACCCCTGGCGGAGGGAGAGGGTGTTGCCTTGGTGATCAGCTGCTCCATTAGCTGCGCTTGTAGTCTGTCGCGCTCGCCCTGTAGTCTGTCGCGCTCGGTTTCGCGCTGGATGAGAGCGAGGTCGCGCTCTGCCTCTCTTTGGGCACCGTCAGCGGCGCGCTGGGTGTCTGCTCGGTCTCTTGCCATATCCTCTTCCGTCTGAAGGCGTCTCATCTCCAGGCGTATGCGCTCTTCTTCGCTCCGTTGCTGCGTCTGGAGTCGATCGCGTTCACCCTGAAGTCGATCGCGTTCACCCTGGAGTCGATCGCGTTCGGTAGAGGCTGTCAGGCTGACGAGGAACGCCTGTGATAGCATCCTCTCCGCTTCGCTGGGGGAAGACGGTTGTAGAGGTGAGCCGCTCCTGGCTGTACTCATTGGGGAGTCCTGGAGCTCTATCTCCTCGGCGCTCTCCTCATCTTGTTCCGTGCAGAGTTCTCTCTCTGTAGGGTTGTCTTCCTCCCGGGGCTGGTCGGGGACTACTTCTTCGGTATTGGCGGGGGGTAAAGGCATGTCAGCTCCCTCCTGGTCCCCACCGTGAGCTTGGTCAGTTACATTAGAACCCACTAGGGCCTCTGTGGTCGGGGTAACCTGGTCGTTAAGGTCAGACATAATTTTACTTTCTACTTTTACCGCGTTTACCGTTTGTCGAAGGCTAGGTAGTTGACTGACAGCGTAATCCTCTAAGTACTGAGGTGTCTGTCGTCTGCGCCGCGGGCGTTCTACGTTAGGAGGACCGTTTCGTGGAGTGTTCATCATAGGCCATTTCAATATTAATAACACTATATTAATATTACACTAGTTACCCTCCGGCTCGAAGGACCAATTGTAACTGAGGGGTACAATTCCCTGACTGTATTGATAAGTATGGTATCATTAAACCACTACCGCTTTATGTACTTTAACTACTGGCCACACAGTACATGATATAGATATGATGAACACTTTCCCACCATGAAACCAAGTCCACACAAATGTATAAGTCGAATATTTAATATATAGCAAAGGGTATATACAACGTTCACTTAATGACATTTATGATTTGAATGCACTTGTAAGGCAAATGAGTATTCGTAGGCAAATCAACATTGAATGTCCAATCTCTGGTTACGCAGGAAGCAAGTATACAACCTGGTTCTTTAGGGAACTATAGCGATGGTACTTAATGATTATAGCTGGATATACTAAAGGGGGTCCTGCTGGTTGTAAGTCAGTAGAGGGGGGGGGGGGTTAGGAGAGCCGCCGGCGATATCCCATCTGGCCAACGATTTCTTGGGAGAATTCAGAGTGCTGAACACGGTGCCCACAGAACCTTGGTCCACAGATGAATATGCTTGGGCCCTCTTGTAGACGGTAGCTGCCGGTCCACAACGAAGAGACGTGAGGCGACCTCACTCGGGGTAGAGCGCCGTCTCACCTGGGCTCCTCTCGGGGGTAGTTCCAACACTCACCAGTGTTGGCTGTTATCCATGGCATAAATCAAAGCACCCAAAGCAAGTAGATAATCCAAGCCGTGTAGGGCTCGCCGTCGTCCGGGTAAGGTAATCCAATGTGCAGGTCCACTCGTCCTAGCCCAGAACTCCTCGGATGAAAGCACCACACGTGGTCTGCCCAGCCTGGTTAAGACTCTAGATAACGCGAGGAAACGATGGGAGTACTACTCACTGTATAACTCTAACCGAACGATGCACCATACATAATAGACTATTATTAACTTAATAGAAATACGTCCCACTCGACGGTATAGTGCCAAACTATGACAATTCAACTATTAATCCACACGATGTCTCAATGCCATTCTGAGGCCAAGTTGACCATACTACACCACACGTGTATCGTGGGTGAGGCTTAACGTCTTGCCACTAGGTTGGAGGGTAAAGAACTAAGGGCTAAGGGACTAAAAGGAAGTTCTACTTTACTTGCGCCATATATATATGCGCTGTGAACAAATAGTACCATTCGTATTCCGCCAGACGTATTCCTACGCGGAACCGGGCTAGTAACGACATGTTCGTCGGCACGATTGAACTTGAACCAAGGGGCTTGGCTGCTGGCGCCAAGTTCTTGTCCAATGAGAGAATGAAACTATTATGGGCTGTTAGTAGACTAAAGGGATATTCAGTGTATATGTACAAGGAATATACAAGGGATATCAAACGATATACAAATACTATTAAATATATATCCATAAATAAATATATATATTCGGTTTATCTGATCCTTCACAACAACGTCCGTTTGTGAAGCAGCATCCAAAGACAAAACAGTAATTATGCAGAATGTGACCAGAACATCCCAAAGTGAGTTTATTTTTCACCACTGTATTAACAGGAGACAAGGTTGAGTTACAGGGGATGTTAGATAGTGGATCCATGGCTACTTCTCTGCATGCAGATGTGGTTCCTCAGCTGAGGGAGGCAGGAGTAGTAACAGGTGACTTAATATCTACTACCAATGTTGTTCTTGTGGGTTGTGGTGGGACACAGACTAGTCCGGTGGGAACGTGTGAGCTGAAACTTAAGCTTTACAGTTTTGAATACATAGTACCAGTCCTGATAGTTGATGGTCAGGTTGATGAGCTCATTATAGGCACAAATGTGATGAAGCCCTTAATCAGACAGTTCAAATCCACTGGGGCTTACTGGCGCATATTGGGAAAAGCTGAGTCACCATGTCAGGATGAGAACAGTCAGTTTATCAGGTTCATGGCCAACCTTGAGAGATGGAGGGGGGAGGAAATTCCTGACAAAGTGGGAACAGTCAAGTTGAAACAGGCAGTGACACTTGAACCTATGAGTGAGCATGTAGTGTGGGGTCGTCTCCCACCCAGGACAAAACTTTCTATGGGAAGTACGGTTATTGTTGAGCCCAGCACCTCTCGTTGTGTGCACCGTAACATACTAGTTGGCAGGGTAGTTACACCTATCTGGGGGGATGGGTGGCTTCCGGTCAAGATTATAAACCCGACTACCAAATCTATCACCTTGAGAAGGAATGCAAAAGTGGCTGATGTGTATCCATGCATTGCATTAGAGGATTTTGACAGTGATACGAACACGACAGTCCACCAGAATGCCGGTAGAGTGAGTAGTGGCAGCTCTCACGGCAGTCTCACAGCTAGGAGTTGTGCTAGCAACAATGTAGCTAGGGGGAATGATAGACTGGCTAGTCTAGGGCTCCAGAACAGTTGATGACTGTCAGGTCTCACCAGTCTGGAAGGATAGACTGACTGACCTAATTGAGAACTATGAGGATGTGTTTTCTAGACATCGGTTGGATTGTGGTGAGGCTAGTGGCTTCTGTCATCGTATCCGACTGACTGACGATCTGCCCTTTCGGTTATGTAACTGAGGGGTACAATTCCCTGACTGTATTGATAAGTATGGTATCATTAAACCACTACCGCTTTATGTACTTTAATTACTGGCCATACAGTACATGATATATAAATATGATGAACACTTCCCACAATGAATCGGTTCCACACAAAGGTGTAATCAAGTATTTATTGCAGCAAAAGGTACATAATATACTTCTCTATTTTACTTTGGATGCGCTTATAAGGCAAAGGAATGTGCGTAGGCAAATCAATAATGAATGTCCATTCTCTGGTTACGCAGGAGGTAATTATACAACCTGAATCTTAGGGAATTATATCTATGGTACACTAGTAATATATAGCGGGAGATACTGGAAGGGTCCCCCCGGTTGTAAGCCAGCAGGGGTAGAGGATCTGTCGGTAGTAGAGAGTCTGGTCAACGATGACTAAGGAGACTCCAAGTACAGGAGACGGTGCAATAGTCTCTTGATCCACAGACGAATACAGCTGTTCTCCGTAGACTGTAGCTCCACAGTGAAGAAAGCTAGCCGGCCTCAGGCTCTCTGAGGCGCAGACTCGACGTGGCTCCTCACAGGGTAAATCCCACACGTGTAGGCGTCGGCGATTCTCCGCTCCATAAATCACAGGACCAAAACAAATATAATCCAGCCGCAAAGGGCTATGTAGTCGTCGGGTAGATTAATCCAGTGTACATGTCCATACGGTTCTCGTCTAGGTCTCCTCGGGTGAAAGCGCCATGAAAGCAGCCCAGCCTGGATAAGCACTCTAGCTGGTACGAGGAAGCGTTGGTGATGCTGGTCACTGTAGAACTTTAGCCGCACGATACACTATACACAAATAGACTATTACTGACTTAATAGAAATATGTCGCACTCGACGGTATAGCGCCAAACTCTGACAATTCAGTTATTAATTCGCACGCGGTCTCATTGCTCTATTTGGGGCCAAACAGGCCATACTTCACCGCACGGAGTATCGTGGGTGAGGCTTCAACTTATTGGGTAACTCTACTTCTGTATTCACCTGCGCCATATTTATATGCACGGCGAACAATCTAGTGCCAACCTCATTTCTGTCTCGTATTCCTGGGCAAGGCCGGGCATGTACAGACATGTCTTGACGGTGGCTTTGAACCTGACTCTGGAGGCAAGGCCCTGGCGCCTGTGGACCGCTGTCCAATAGGAGAATGAAATATTATGGTCTGTACTAGGCTAAAGGGATATTCCGTGTATATGTACAATGAATATACAAGGGATATCAAACGATATACAAATACTATGCAATATATATCAATCAATAAATATATATATTCGGTTTGATCTGATCCTTTGTAACAGCCGCCTCCTAATTAGTCCCACCTAATTAGCTAAGCAGAGACAGATTAACCGCACTGTCCACTACTCAATGTCTGTTGTGAGGGGTCGGGCAGTTCACAAAGTCATGGGGTCATGGTCGTCATCGATAGTATCGGGGAGCCTTGGCAGTTCTATTAGCCTCGCCATGGGTCGGGTGTAGATCCATCCTTGGACGAGCACCTCGGCTGCTCGGACCTTTCCGTCGGCACCGGTGATCACTTTGCTTACGCGGCCAGCCGGCCACATAGCTCGGGGTAGTGACTGGTCGATAATCATGACGACTGTTCCTTCTGTCAAATTGTCTCTCTCTTTCACCCATTTCTGGCGGGTCTGTAGAGACGGTAGATAGTGGAGTAGGAAGCTGTTCCAAAACTTGTCAGCCAATACTTGACTGTACCTCCACATTCTTCGGCCGTTCGCTTCTTCAGGCCTGTACATTGTCTGTGGTAGCGCGGGGTCCAGCCGCCCCATCAAGAGTGTGTTGGGGGTGACTGGGTCGACATCTGCTACATCACTTGAGACGTAACCGAGGGGCTTTGAGTTCAATACTCCCTCGATCTCCGTGAGGACTGTCATTAGGACTTCTTCCGCCACGGTCTGGGCCCCAAGCACGGCGTACAGGGCTGTCTTTATTGAACGTACTTCTCGTTCCCAAGTTCCACCGAAGTGAGGTGCGTTCGGGGGATTAAACTGGAAGTCAATCTGGGATGGAGCGAGGTGGGTCTTAAGTTCTGGGCCCATAGCTTGGAAGCTCTCTCTCAGCTCTCTTTCTCCGCCTTTGAAGTTTGTCCCGTGATCAGACAATAATATAGACGGTTTGCCTTTCCGCGATGTGAATCTTCGGAAGGCCATAAGGAATGAGTCTGTGCTCATGGTTGGAAGGAGTTCTATATGCATCGCTCGGGTGGTCATGCATTTGAATACAATACCCCACTGCTTCTCGGTTCCTCTTCCTTTCTTTATATACAGTGGGCCGAAACAGTCCATACCGGTGGAGTGAAAAGGCTTGTCGCCGAGTCGGAGGCGACAGGGAGGTAGGTCAGCCATCCGGGGTATACTGGGCTGCGCTCGCCACTTACGACAGTCTAGACAGGTTCGCTGGAAGCGCCGCACTGCTTCTCTCCCTTGCAGTATCCAATAACGACGTCTGATCTCCGCGAAGACTCTCTCTGCCCCGGCGTGATGCACATCCTCGTCGTATTTCTTTATGATCAGCTCTGTGACCTTGTGTCGGCTGTTTAAGACTATCGGGTACTTGACGTCATCCGGTAAGTCTGGAGCTCTCCGCAGACGACCACCCACTCTGATGAGACCATGGGCGTCTCTCTCGGGGGCTAGGTGGAGCAGTCTGCTGTCTGATGGGACGGGCTTTGCTCCCTGTAGACAGTCTAGCTCATTGGGGAACGAGTCTCTCTGGGCTCGTTGTAGTAGAAGAAGTTCTGCTTCTTCGTAGTCAGCTGCAGTAATGTCAGTAGTGAGCTGAACCTCTGGGTGGTGCCACAGGAATGTCTTTAGCTGCGCACTCTCTAGGGTGAGGCAATCGTCTATGTCGGGGTCTGTGGAGACGAGTGTGTTCAATCCACAGAAGATAGATTTCTTGTTTTCGGCCTCCTCTTTACTCGCTTCCCGTGGGGTGGGTGTAGGCCACTCTTCTTCCGGGAGCTTGAGGAACTCTGGCCCGTCACTGTATAGGTTGTGACGGGTGAGGTCATCCAGGGACATTCCCCGGGTGATGACGTCAGCTGGGTTGTGTTTTGTGTCCACATACCTCCAGCTTGCTACTTCTGTTCAATCTTGAATCTCTGTGACTCTGACTCCCACGAAGACCTTGTATCTGCACGAATCAGACCGGATCCATGTGAGTACTGTCGTGGAGTCTGACCACAAGATTGTTCTTTGCACCGGAATGGTGAGTTCACGTTGGATTAACGTGGCGAGTTGCGCTCCTGCTAGGGCTGCGCAGAGCTCTAGACGCGGGATAGATTGTTGCTTTCGTGGGGCTATTCTTGAGCGAGCCAGGATGAAAGCAGTATGTATTTCTCCTCCCTCCTCTCGGGCACGCAAGTAGGCCACCGAACCGTAGGCTACTTCGGAGGCGTCGCTGAAGACGTGCAGGTCCATCTGGCACGTCTCCGGCCTCACTGTGGGTGGGAAGTAGCTGCGGCGTATGTTGACACCTGGGAGTGAGCTGAGTTCCGTCTCCCACTCTCTCCATGTGGATGCAAGGTGTTCGGGTATGGGGTCGTCCCAGCCCTGGTCCTTGTCCCATAACGCTCTTACAATCATCTTTGCCCTGGTGGTGTAAGGTAGAATACATCCCAACGGGTCATATTGTCTGGCGAGTGTTCTGTATACAATCCGTCTGGTGGTCGGTAGTGCAGTCGACCTTCCCTGCTCCTTGGTCAGGGGTGTGTGTTTATAATGGAGCGAGTCTGTTTTGAAGCGCCAGACTAGTCCTAATGTCATTTCTTGGGCTTCTCCTGGGATGGTCGCCATCCAGGTCTCGCTGCTTGCTGCCTTGTCCTCGGGGGAGAGGCTGCGCAATACTTGCGGGTCGCTGCTGGCCCACTGCCTGAGATCAAAGCCGCCTTTGATCAGGGAGGCGCGGAGCTTGAGTAGAAGGGCCTCGGCTTCTTCTGGCGTCGAGACGCTTTGCAGACAGTTGTCCACGTAGAAACTATTTCCTACACTTTGTCGGACCTCTTCATCAGCTGCTGGGTCCTCTGCGACGTGTTTTTGCAGTGCAAACGTAGCACAGCATGGGCTGCATGTGGTTCCGAAAGGGAGGACTTCCCATTGATAGATGGCTGGTTGCTCATCCCCGATCCTCTCTCTCCATAGGAACCGCAGCAGGGGCTTGTCCTCCTCCACTAGTCTCACCTGCAGGAACATCCCTTTGATGTCGCCGCTGATGGCCACCTTGTCTTGGCGGAAACGTAGTAACACGCCTAGTAGAGAGGGGCCGAGTGTTGGGCCGGGCAAGAGCTCTTTATTCAGATTTTGTGATCCGATCTGGTAGCTGCAGTTGAACACAATACGATCCTTGCCGTTGTGGTGGACTTTGTGGTGCGGCACGTACCATGATTCGGTCGTCTGATCGGCCTCTTTAATGTCAATTTTCTTTATGTGTCCCGCTGTGATTAGCTTGTTAATCTCAGCGCGGTACACAGTCTCTTGAGCGGGGTCTCTGGCTAGGCGCCGCTCTGTGTTCAATAGATACCGCTCCATTGCTTCTTTTGGGGCGTGGAAGGTAGGCATACCCTCTCGCCTCAGGAGTGGAGTTGCGTATCTCATCACTCCGTTGACTTTGACTCTCTTTGTCCCCTGCTCGAGGAGGGCTATAGCGTAAATGTCTTCCTTGGAACGAATGTCTTTCTTTTCGTTCTTAAAGGGCATTGTCTCTAGTGTCCATAGCCTCTCGACATGCTGTAGGAGGGTGGTGTCTTCTTCTGTCACTCTGGAGTGGAGGCAGTTAGTGGCTGCTGTTCGGTTAAGAGACTTAGCGAGGGGGCCTTGTAATGTCCATCCTAGGCGGGTCTCGACTGCTGCAGGACAGCCTCTGGGCCCTGTGTGGACCCGGTCTATCGGGACGATGAGGTCTGCATGGTCGGAGCCTATCAGCAGGGTCGGGGTGGCACCGTCTATGAGCGGTATAGGTAGTTGACGCAGGTGCACATATTTATCCATCAGCTTGGCGATGGGGTAGGTGTACTGCGACAGGCCTATTTCTTGGCTGGTGAAAGCGTTAGTAATCCTGTACCGTCTCTCTGGCTGCCCGCTTGCTGCGATAGTGAAGGAGACATTCTCGCCCTTTATCGTCTTTAGATCTCTTCTTATTGTCCGAATCGTCATCTGGTTTTCGCTCCCCCGCAGCCCCAGCTGGGCCACAGCGGACGCGAGGAGAAGGGTCTTCTCTGACCCGTCGTCAAGGACGGCGTAAGTGTCCATGACCTTATCTTGGTAACTCAGTGTTACGCGGACCACCTTTAAGAGCACCCGGGCGCCCCCGCTGCTGGCGGGGTCAATGTACATAACACTTGCCTTTGTGCTGCTTGAGGGTGCAGGCTTTCTTCTGTTACTGTCGTGTAGGACATCTAGGTGGGCTCCGTCACACCGACTACACCTCTTCTTTAAGCGGCAATCGGCTGCCATGTGACTGCGCGCACATCGGTAACAGCGTCGGTTGGACTTTATCCATTGACTCACCTCGTCGGCGGTCATCTTCTTGAACGTGTCACATTGTGACAACCAGTGTTCCTTTTCGCAGTACGGGCACACCATCTTCCACTTCTCTTTCATCGAGGAGGTACTGTGGTTCTTGCTGCTCGGTACTGATTCTGATTGGTGCATGACGGTCACCAATCTGCGGCCATCGTTTGCTCTCCTAGGTCCCTCTCTGGAGCTTGGGGTGCTCCGCATGAACGTATCCAACCGTAGGCTGTTGACTTCTCTCGCCAGGAAGTCGGCTAGGTCTAGGAGGGATGGCTCGGGACCGTTAGGATCACGGTGGTCTCTTTGCCGCCTGAAGCGCTCTTGTCGGGCGGGCGGAAGCTTCTCTAAAATCCTCTCGACATTAGAGTTTGCGTACAGTTCGTGCATACCCTTTTCTCTTTGCGCCCCCAGCATCCCTACCAGGGATTGTACCTTGATAGACAGGTCATCTAGTGAGCGATTGTCTGTGGCTGGGGGTAGGCGGTCAATATGCCTTATCTCTTGTATTACGTAGTCCCATATGCGTCCATATCTTTGGTCGAGTGCTGCTAGAGCCGCTGTGTATGGGGTAGTAGAGGTGGCATAGGCCAGCGCTATATTGTGCGCTCGGGGCACCTTGAGGTGCTTCAGTAGGATAGCATACTTGTACGGTTCATCAGCTACATCGGACATCATTGTCTCTAGGCACATTCGTAGCTCCGTGTACTGTGCTCTGTTCTCGTGGGTGAAGTCCGGAAACGTCGGTGTGCCAATGTATGATGCCATGGATGGCTGGCACATCGGTGAGCGTTGGAAGAGAGGCCTCCTAGGCGAGTCTCCTCTTACGCCTCTTGGTGGGCTGGTACCTGCTGGGTACCATGGCCCGCGTATCCAGGTGCTGTTCCTCGGGGCTGGTCGTGCGTCAAGCTCACCCGTGAATTGAGTCGGGGGTCTGTAGCGCAGAGCCGCGGGGGTAGAGCCTGGGCTGTACTGGACCTCCTGGTCCTGTGGAGTACTGTGCTGCTGTCGGGCTTGACTCTCCTCCTCTCCCTCTTCTTCTTCCTCTGGCAGGTCCTCTAGATCCTGTAGTCGTCTATTTAGCCTCTCCGCGGTGTAGACCGTTTCTTCCTTGTAGCTGGGTCTCACTTGGACCGGTCGGGGAAGGGGTTCGGAGGGGGGTATAGGCTCTCTCTGGTGGTCGGGCTCAGGGTCGCTTGATCGGGTAGGGGAGGGTGCCCTTGACCCTTGTCTTGACGAGGCCCTGGAACCTCGTGCGGAGGGAGGGGGTGTTGCCCTGGTGATCAGCTGCTCCATTATCTGCGCTTGTAAGCGGTCGCGCTCGGCTTCGCGCTTGGTGAGAGCGAGGTCGCGCTCTGCTTCTCTTTGGGCACCGGCAGCGGCGCGCTGGGCTTCGGCGGCGGCGCGCTGGGCCTCGGCCCGGTCCCTTACCATATTCTCTTCCGTCTGAAGGCGTCTAATCTCTAGACGTATACGATCTTCGTCGCTCCGTTGCTGCGCCTGAAGGCGTTCTCTTTCCATGGAAGAATGTTCGCGCTCACTAAGCGTCTGTGCTTGGAGTCGATCACGCTCTGTTGAGGCTGCTAGGCTGGCGAGGAATGCCTGTGCCAGCATCTTGTCCGCCTCGCTGGGGGAAGACGCTGGTTGAGGTGATCCGCTCCTGGCAGTACTCGTTGGAGATCTGTTCTCCTGTGGCGAGTCCTGGAGATCCATCTCCGGGGTGCTCTCCTCTTCTTGTAGCGGGTAGAGTTCCATCCCTGGAGGGCTGTCTTTATCCTGGAGCTCTCCGGGGACTACTTCTTCGGTCTTGGCGGGGGGTAAAGTCATGTCGGGTCCCTCCTGGTCCCTACCGTGAGCTTGGTCAGTTACGTTAGAACCCACTAGGGCCTCTATTGGCGGGGTAGCCTGGTCGATAGGGTCGGACATCATTTTACTATCTACTTTTTCCGCGTTTACCGTCTGTAGAAAGCTAGGTAGTATATTGGCAACGTAATCCTCTAAGTACTGAGGTTTCTGCCGTCTACGCTGCGGGCGATCTACTTTAGGAGAACCGTTTTGTGGAGTGTTCATCATTGGCCATGTCAATATTAATACCACTATATTAATATTACACTAGTTACCCTCCGGCTCGAAGGACCAATTGTAACTGAGGGGTACAATTCCCTGACTGTATTGATAAGTATGGTATCATTAAACCACTACCGCTTTATGTACTTTAATTACTGGCCATACAGTACATGATATATAAATATGATGAACACTTCCCACAATGAATCGGTTCCACACAAAGGTGTAATCAAGTATTTATTGCAGCAAAAGGTACATAATATACTTCTCTATTTTACTTTGGATGCGCTTATAAGGCAAAGGAATGTGCATAGGCAAATCAATAATGAATGTCCATTCTCTGGTTACGCAGGAGGTAATTATACAACCTGAATCTTAGGGAATTATATCTATTGTACACTAGTAATATATAGCGGGAGATACTGGAAGGGTCCCCCCGGTTGTAAGCCAGCAGGGGTAGAGGATCTGTCGGTAGTAGAGAGTCTGGTCAACGATGACTAAGGAGACTCCAAGTACAGGAGACGGTGCAATAGTCTCTTGATCCACAGACGAATACAGCTGTTCTCCGTAGACTGTAGCTCCACAGTGAAGAAAGCTAGCCGGCCTCAGGCTCTCTGAGGCGCAGACTCGACGTGGCTCCTCACAGGGTAAATCCCACACGTGTAGGCGTCGGCGATTCTCCGCTCCATAAATCACAGGACCAAAACAAATATAATCCAGCCGCAAAGGGCTATGTAGTCGTCGGGTAGATTAATCCAGTGTACATGTCCACACGGTTCTCGTCTAGGTCTCCTCGGGTGAAAGCGCCATGAAAGCAGCCCAGCCTGGATAAGCACTCTAGCTGGTACGAGGAAGCGTTGGTGATGCTGGTCACTGTAGAACTTTAGCCGCACGATACACTATACACAAATAGACTATTACTGACTTAATAGAAATATGTCGCACTCGACGGTATAGCGCCAAACTCTGACAATTCAGTTATTAATTCGCACGCGGTCTCAATGCTCTATTTGGGGCCAAACAGGCCATACTTCACTGCACGGAGTATCGTGGGTGAGGCTTCAACTTATTGGGTAACTCTACTTCTGTATTCACCTGCGCCATATTTATATGCACGGCGAACAACCTAGTGCCAACCTCATTTCTGTCTCGTATTCCTGGGCAAGGCCGGGCATGTACAGACATGTCTTGACGGTGGCTTTGAACCTGACTCTGGAGGCAAGGCCCTGGCGCCTGTGGACCGCTGTCCAATAGGAGAATGAAATATTATGGTCTGTACTAGGCTAAAGGGATATTCCGTGTATATGTACAAGGAATATACAAGGGATATCAAACGATATACAAATACTATGCAATATATATCAATCAATAAATATATATATTCGGTTTAATCTGATCCTTTGTAACAGGTTACCTTACCGGAGGCTCTCCCCCGCCCATTACCAAAAGTTGAGAGAGACTCTGAACGAGATGGAGGACAGGGAGATAATTAGGAAGTCGAGTAGCGAGTATGCATCCCCACTTGTTCTTTGTTGGAAAAAGAATGGTGATTTGAGACTGTGCACAGATTTCAGGTGGTTAAATGCTCGCACGGTGAAAGATGCACATCCCTTACCTCATCAAGCAGATGTACTTGCAGCGCTGGGAGGCAATGCCTTTTTCAGTTCTATGGATTTGACATCCGGATATTACAATGTCCCACTGCATGAGGATGATAAGAAATACACTGCTTTCTCCTCTCCTCTCGGTTTACATGAATATAACCGTATGCCCCAGGGGCTTTGTAACAGTCCAGCTACGTTCATGAGAATGATGCTCACAATCTTTGGTGATCAGAACTCACTGAGTCTTCTCTGTTACTTAGATGCCCTTCTGGTCTTTGGCAAGTCTGAAGAAGAGAGCTTGCAGAGGCTGGAGATGGTATTTCAGCGTTTAGGAGAACACAACCTGAAGTTGTCTCCATCTAAGTGTCAGTTTCTGAGAAAGTCACTGAAGTTTTTGGGACATATTGTTTCTCGGGAAGGGATAGCCACAGACCCTGATAAGGTGCAGGCTATAGTGGGTGTGACGGAGAGCGATATTATGGAGTCGGATGGTGTCACCCCGTCTGCCAATAAGATCCGGTCATTCTTAGGAATGGTGGTGTATTATCAACATTACATTGAGAACTGCTCTGTAGTTGCAAGACCACTGTTTCAGCTGACCACGGGTGTGAAAAAGCCACGGAGAGGTAAAGTTAAAGGGAAGAGAGCCGCCCCCCTTCGTAAGCTTAGTGCAGCAGACTGGACTGTGGAGTGTAGGGAGGCCTTTGAGGCGTTAAAAGCCGCATTGGTGGGACAAGCTCTGTTGGCTCACCCTGACTTTTCTCAGCCATTTTTATTGTCTGTAGATGCATCCACTAGTGGACTGGGAGCTGTGCTTTGACAAGTGCAGGACGGGTGTGGCACAGCCAGGCCCATAGCTTTTGCTAGTAAATCTTTGAATCATGCTCAGTCTAAATATCCAGCTCATAGGCTTGAGTTTCTCGCCATGAAATGGGCTATACACGACAAGTTTAGCCATTGGCTGCGAGGACATAGATTTACAATGTGGACAGATAATAACCCACTTAAGTACATCCTCACAAAGCCAAAACTTGATGCATGCGAGCAGAGATGGGTGGCTAAGCTGGCACCTTTTGATTTTGACATTCAGTACATTCCTGGGCCTAAGAATACAGTAGCTGATGCACTGAGCAGGGAGCCTTTTACTCGGCCTAGGGTGATGCACAGGCTGACAAGGACCTCGTATGATGTCTTGTTGAGGGAGGCTCAAGGTTTGGAGGTGGATGACGTGCAGAACATGTTCCGTCTTACCTGTGAGGAACCAGAGGTGAGGAGGAAGGGCCTAGGGTTGTCCACCCAGAGTTCCCTTAAGGCCAGTGGTGAGGTGGGTAGTGACAGTGGGAGCATATCCCGTGAAGAGGTATCTGCTGTACTCCACACACATCGCTGTTGGGAGGATGGCGCAGCTATGAGAGCAGTCTCTCATGTGCAGCAGTTAGAAAGGTTGGTGTCCATGGGACAGAGCCCATTGCCGGTCATCACTCATGAGGAATTGTACGACAAGCAGTGCCAGGACCCTGTTACTAGTAGAGTCAAATTCTTTGTAGATAGAGGCCGCCGCCCATCTCGAAGAGAGAGAGTTCATGAGTCAAAAAAAAAAAAACGCACACTGAGACAGTGGGGAAAACTCACAAACAAATTAGGAGTGTTGTACCGTGTTTCAAAGCACGCTGTGAGTAAGAAGAAGGTCTTTCAATATGTTGTACCGAGCGCTCTGAGAGGACAGGTGCTGAAAGGGGTTCATGATGAGGCTGGTCACCAGGGCCAGCAGCGCACATTGTGGCTCACTAGACAACGTTTCTATTGGAACTCCATGGAAGAGGATGTCAAAGAATATGTGAGTCATTGTAAGAGATGTGTACTGAGCAAAACACCGGAGCCTGAAGCTAGAGCTCCATTGGTATCTATAGTCACCACTGCACCGCTGGAGTTGGTGTGTATTGACTTTTGGTCGGCTGAGGATGCCAATAATAAGTCCATTGATGTGCTTGTTATAACTGACCATTTTACCAAACTAGCATGTGCTTACCCGTGTCCCAATCAATCTGCCAAGACAGTGGCCAGAGTGCTCTGGAATAATTTTTTTTCTGTTTATGGTTTTGCAGCCTGCATTCATAGCGACAGAGGGGCTAATTTTGAGAGTGCACTCATAGCAGAGATGCTTCAGATGGCAGGGGTTGAAAAATCCCATACCACGCCATACCATCCTATGGGAATTGGACAGGCAGAACGTCTAAACCGCACTTTAGGTAATATGATCCGTGCTTTGCCACCTCGTTCCAAGGTGAAATGGCCTCAGATGTTGAACACATTGACGTTTGCTTATAACTGCACGGTGCATGAGACCACAGGGCTCCCACCCTTCTTTTTGATGTTTGGTCGCACCCCAAGATTACCTGTCGATGTCATGTTTGAGAGTGTCCTTTTGGATGGAGATACGGTGGATGTGGATAAGTATGTCCAGTCACTGGGAAAGGATCTGAGGGAAGCAATGGCACTTGCTCAAAAGCATGCTGAGAAGCAACAGACCAGGCAAGCTGAGGTGTATAACAGACAGTTAAAGGGACATTCGGTAGAGAAGGGGGATCGGGTCTTACTGGCAAATAAGGGGGAGCGAGGCAAGAAAAAGCTAGCTGACCGCTGGGAGAGTGCTGTCTACACTGTAGTGTGTAAAAACAGTGTGCTGAACATATACAGTATCCGTCATCCTGTCACAGGGAGGATTAAGACTGTTCATAGGAATTTGGTTATGCCCGTCAATTTCCTGCCTCTGCCGTCATGGGATGAGCCAGAGATTGAGGTGTCTATTCCTGGCACTGTTCCGAGTGAGGAAATGACAGATGATTCTGATCAGGATGAGCTGAGAACTGCCCGGTGGGTTGCTCATCTTCCTGAGTCCAGTGTGGAGGGGGTAGTAGATACCATGACAGGGACGGGTATATCAGAGCCAGCAGAGGTGCAGGTGGGAAGTATGGGTAGTGATCAACATCATAGAATTACACTTGAGACACATAATGGTGGGGAGCAGGAGTGTAAACTGAAGAAACCACGCCATTTTTGGATGGAGGGACCAGATGCAGATGTTGAATCAGAGGAGTCATACTCTGTAATTGTTTATCAGGATAGTGACCAGTCGTCAGACACGACGACTGTGGAATCAGGCACTGAGGACATGATGGCTTCGGGGAAGGCCCCCTGTAGTTCATCCTTACTTGTTCCAGTGTGTGAACCTGAGTCGGCCATTGTCACTGTCATACCGAGTGTAGTTGGGGTACCTCAAGGGGTTTACACTAGGCTGGGGAGGTTCATCAGGCCAGTTAACAGGCTCATTCAGACGATGGCTGTACAAAGAGTCAGGGCTCTGCTGTCATCTTAAAAGATGTCACAATTTTTTTTTTTCTTTTTTTAGTGATTCTTTTTAGTTATAATTTTTTTTCTTTTTCTTTTCTTTCTTTGATTTTGCTGTTTGATTTTCTTTGAGTCATACTGGTAGTTATGGTTGTCTATTGCATTAGACATGATTTAGTAATTTTGGTGTATTCCATGGTATAAATATGTACATGGCATGTTTTTTTCTATGGTTAGATGAGGGATTAGCTACCCTTTATTTTTCCTGATCCTTCATCGGATAGCTTTTGAGCTGGTCAACCTATTTTCTAGGTTTGGAATTAAGGGAATACACAGAGTTACATGTGACGCGTTGACTCATTGTGATAATTTTTTTTTATTTTCTATTTCTTTGGTTTATACTTACGCTGTTGAGTTAATTGAAGGGAACAATGTCCACAATCTGGCATAAAACAGTAGGGGTGAATGTAGCAGAGTGAAGTTGTTATGCTAGATCATGGACAGAAACTTTTATCTTTCATCTTAAATAAGTAGGTCAAGACGGAAACACTCTTATTTTGAAGGAACAAAGTGGACCGAGCTCACTCAAGTGTTTTGGAGGGGTGTCTTGGTTATTAGTTTATATTAATTTCCTCATATTGAGTTACTGATTCTCCAAACGAAATCCCTTTTGGTCTTTTATAATGGGTTTAGAGAGGATAGGTCATCTTTCCAGTTGAGTATTTGTTGTATTGTAAATACTTTGGATAATGTGGATAATGGTTTGGCCGGTTCGACGGCAAGAGAAGGGCCGGCGGAAGTGATCTGCCTCTTTGAGTTTAATGTGAAGGAGAACGGAGGTATGCACTTTCGGTTACCTAATATTTGGTTGAAATGCTATGTATAACTTGTAAAATTGATTTATGTTTTGGTTTTGGTACTGAAATTGTCCTGTGTGTGATGACATTAATTCGCCCTGTGTAAAACAGCCACAGTACCGTCGTGTGCTAACTCGTATTCTGTTAACAATAACAGGTGGATTCCACCGGCTATGACGGTAGCTCACCACCATGTTGTTGTGCTGTTTTTGGTTCGATAACAGGTATGAACCGTTGTTTTTGTATTTCGGTTTAATTAATGCTTACACACTGTCTTTCATTTCATATTATTTCATATGTTTTTGCTGAGTTTGACTTGTATTGAGTTACATGTATTTGGTAGTAGCCAACAATTGCTGTAACTGTGGATGGCGCACTGTTTTGAGTGTGCACGAGCTCTTTGAGTTTAATGTGAAGGAGAACGGAGGTGGATTCCACCGGCTATGACGGTAGCTCACCACCATGTTGTTGTGCTGTTTTTGGTTCGATAACAGATCACCAATAAAACCAGATGTCAATTGAGTACTGTTGTCGGAGTCTACTTCTACACCACACCAGACACAACGCAGATTGGATCACGCTACACACACACACACACACACACACACACACACACGCACACACACACACACACACACACACACACACACACACACACACACACACACACACACACACACACACACACACACACACACACACACACACACACACACTCCTGTCTGCAACGGCGGGGGAGAGTCAGACTGTAGAAGCAGCTGAGTGCTGCGCTGTTTTAAGTGAGCATGGTCTATTGAATTGATTGATTGGTTGATTGCTAATTTTATTACTTAGGTTTAAAAGCTTTTTAATTTGTTTTACCTACTTTCTATGGAATCATCTAAGAATGAAGTTCTATAGAAAGTAGGTCTGCATACCCTTAACAATTGTGTGTATTGAGCCGTACTGTATTGTACCCATTCTGCATCTGGTAATAAAATGTTCAATCAATCATTCCAATAACACACAGTTGGATGTGTTAGTTTGTTGGATCCGTTGGATGCACTTCCGAGCTGCTTCCACATGAGGCAACTTCTCTCAATCATTCCAATAACACACAGTTGGATGTGTTAGTTGGTTGGATGCACTTCCGAGCTGCTTCCACATGGAGGCAAATTGTCTTTTGTTGTTGTTGTGGGAACTACTTTTTCTGGCGGATGGTTTTTTCAATAAATCTTCGATTAATGTGTGTTTATAGTATAGCAATAAGGTTGGATGAATGTGGCAGTTGTATAAAAGCATTACACCACTTGCAGTCGTGATTTGTGAACAATAAACCATGCCTAGGGGGGTCTAATGACCACCCCTAGGCATGGTTTATTGTTCACAAACCACTCCTGCGCGTGATATAATGCTTAAATACAGAATATACAGCACTTCTTGGGGTCTGTAGGGTAAGCACTTATTCCCTCCCCCATGAACATTTATGGAGATGTATGGGCCTTTTAAGTTAGTGATAAAAGTGTCTTTCAAGGATAAGTGAGCTCCTGCACTGATTATTATAGTTCAATATTCAATATTTTATCACCAAAACCCCCCAAAAAGCATAAAAAGCCCCCCCCCCCCGCCCGAAAAGGTGTGCGCTCGGTTAAAACACACACAGGTATAGTGCCCTTTTCAGCCTTTGAGCACCTGCCCCTCTAAAGTCCTGTGCACTTCCCTGAGTGGGTGTGTATCTGTTAGTGGCTTGATGTGATGGAAATTAGTCAGAAGGATTACGACAAACATCTGTATCTCCAGTATGCACCCTCCCAAGTGATGATGTTTGGAGGGCGTGGAGGAGATGTATTATAGGACACGAGTGTCAGCTTCCTCATGGTTGCATTGATCCATTGGTGGACTGTTTCCAACATGGTGGACTTGATCACCTGCAGTGATGTAGACATCCTTGTCATCTGGGAACTGTCCATCTGTTAACAACTTATTTGACAGGAATGAGAAAATGTCTTGTTACACCTGGCGCAACTAACTCCTCGTCAACAGAAATATCTCTACTTGACGTGTATTGTGTCTAGCACAATAAAAGCTTTCCCACAGAGCTCTGCATGATGTTTGAAGTGCTGCATTCTCATCTTATTTGCTGTCTTCTTCTGTGTTTTCTTCTCATGGAACAACATTAAGTTATTTCATTTGATTCAAGCACTCTTCCTGAAATTGTTGTACTGCTCTTGTCCCGTAGACTCGAGTTGATGGACAGATACGGCAGCAGCCACAGACTCACACACCTTATTGTTAATGTAACCAGGGTCCTCATTCATCAACGTGGCGTAGAAAATGTTCTATTTCCACACGTAAGCACAGAATGTAGAATCAGTGCACGCACAGAAAAAACGGGATTCACCACACGTGCGTACGCAGGTTCTACGCACACCTGTCATGATGAATCTCACCTTGGCCCTGCGCCGAGGCTCGTGCACACTTTCACGTATTTGCATACCAAAACCGCCCCGATCAACCATATACGGTAATGGACACCCCCATGAAATGTGGAAGAATGGACTAAACCGAGGGTGTTGTACACTGTCGGATATTATATCTATTAACTTCCTAAAAGACAATTGCTGCCTGGACACCTCAAACACTAATAAAGACCATTAACCACTGTTTTGCCGTTGCCCGTTAGTGTCATTAATGCATGCTGGAATAAGAATGCCTTTCTTAATTTGTTTTTAATATCAATAATTATTATAATACAATAAAAGACAGCTCCGTCTTTTAATACACATATATTGTACAGTAACATCAAATAAATACTACAGTCCCCGCTGAAATAAAGGTTCTGCACGCACATACCAGCAGTGATCTTCTACAGCATAAAAGATAGCCACTTTATAATACTATTCTGAGTAGATAATTCATCTGTATCGCAACAGAGTCACGGATCTGGTCGGGGCAGGTAGCATTATGTCGGGAAAATCCTTATGAAATAAACAAAAGTGAATTAAAGAATTTAAAAACAAAGTTTAGCATATTAAATCGTTTTATAAGCTTTCTGAGTAGATAATTCATCTGTATCGCAACAGAGTCACGGATCTGGTCGGGGCAGGTAGCATTATGTCGGGAAAATCTTTATGAAATAAACAAAAGTGAATTAAGGAATTTAAAACGAAGTTTAGCATATTAAATCGTTTTATAAGCTTATAGCTTTTTTCGTGCTGATTTGAGAGGGTCCAGCTGCAGAGCCGGAGAGCAACTCTCAGGGCCAAGATAGCACTTATACTATTTTGAGAGAGACAGCAGAGAGACAGACAGCAGAGAGACAGACAGACAGACAGACAGACACTGTTCCAGTGTGTGTGTGTGTGTGTGTGTGTGTGTGTGTGTGTGTGTGTGTGTGTGTGTGTGTGTGTGTGTGTGTGTGTGTGTGTGTGTGTGTGTGTGTGTGTGTGTGTGTGTGTGTGTGTGTGCGTGCGTGCGTGTGTGTGTGTGTGTGTGTGTGCGTGCGTGCGTGTGACTACTAGTCTAATAGTAGAGACTCAGCCCCCCCCCCCCCCCCCTCTGGACCACCTCCTAGTAGAGACTTCTCTAGGAAGAAGACGAAGATGAGGATTAAGGCGAGACACTGCAGGTGAATAGGCAAATATACTTTTTCTGTTGATTTTGAGATTTTGTTATATTTTGCTTCCTAAACATGTCTTCTATGAAACTAGTGACAATAAAACGTCAATAACACACATTTAGTTGTTCATTTTACTTCATTTTGCCTTATTGCATCCATAAATGTCCACATATTTAATGGGGAAGTGCCTCATTTGCATATATAAACATAAATTTCAGAAAACCTGTCTCTACTAGGAGGTGGTCCAGAGGGGGGGGGGGGTCTCTACTGGGAGGTGGTCCAGAGGGGGGGGGGGGGTCTCTACTAGGAGACTAGTGGTCACACACACACACTGTGGAACAGTGTCTATCTGTCTGTCTGTCTGTCTCTCTGCTGTCTGTCTCTCCGGCTCTGCAGCTGGACCTTCTCAAATAAGCACGGAAAAGCTTTTAAGCTCGTAGCTCTAATTTGGGTCCCAAATTGCGGTACAAATGAAGGAGGTATCTCGGGTAGTGGACTCTAGTTAATATTATGTTCTCTCTGCAATTAGACTGCCCCTCATTCATTCATTCATCCCTATCTGATGCTATCTCTGAAAACAGTTCCTGCGAGCGCAGTCAGTGCACCCGATAACGCTATATATATAAACCTGCATTCATTCGGAGAGAAAGACCTATTCCACATGCTATTTAGGGTTTGACAATAATTACACTAATATCGCTACTTCACAATGAACTATAATGAATTACGGGGGTCATACAGAACACGTCAGTCAAGATTATTTCCGCGTTGAAACTAATGCATGCAACTGATCTATGCCGTCCGTCTGCAGTCCCCATATTCTACCACTGGGCGTCAGCTAAGTGTGCTCCGAGCTGTGCGTACACATAAGCACGGAGTCAAGTTCAAGTTGAAATTGATGAATCCCACTCTTTGCTTAGGAATGGTCGTACGCACAGGTTAAGCACATATCTGTGCGTAAGACACGTTGATGAATGAGGGCCCAGGGCCCTCATTCATCAACGTGGACTTTGACCTTGACCTACTTCCACACGTAAGCACGGAATTTAGAACTAGCGCACGCACAGGGAAGTCGGCATTCATCACACGTGCGTAAGCAGGCTCTACGCACACCTGTCATGATGAATCCCACCTTGGCCCTGCGCCGCAGCTCGTGCACGCTTTCACGTATTTGCATACCAAAACCGCCCCGACCAACCAAATATGGTCAGGCCCTCCCCTTCAAATACCATGAGGGAATCCCTGTGCGTGGAATGTTGGAGGATGGCAAAGCGAACGAAAAAGAGAAACTACACAGACACCGAGGTGGAGGTCCTCGTAACGGAGGTGGATAAATAAAAGGCGGATTTGTAAACGGTGATGTCAGATATCAACGGCTCCCTAAGACCATTGCTGCAATTCTGCCTGGACAGCTCAAAATACTAATAAAGACCGTTCGTTGACCACTGTTTGGCGTTGGTTGTGTTGTGTGTCATTATAACCGTGCTGTACAATATGAATGCCTTTATTAGTTGTGTTCGATTGGCTATATGATTTTTAGAGGCATCTATTTTGTTGTCGGCTAATAAAGACCGCGCTGGAATATGACTGCCTTTTCCCGTGTTGTTTGATTAATACCCACGGATTAAAGTTCTCCTCAATTCTATTCCAAATCGCGATGGATCTCCCGTCAATTTTCTACCTGCTGCATGATTTCTAGAGGCATACTACTACAATCTATTTTGATGTCAGTATTGGGTAGCCTATATAAACAATATAATACGAGAGCATATACAAGAACAATGAATCTCACTGCATGTATGATGTATCCTGCCTTTCAATACATGAACTTGAATTCCATCATATAGTCTGTCCACTATCTGCATGGTGTCATTGCAATGCGTTTTCTATTCTTTCTTGTACAGTAAAAAGGGGGAAGAACACTATATTCATATGACTTATTCTGCTTACAGCTTCGAAATTCCACTTGTTTCGTTTAACGTAAAGCCTTTTAAATATAATCAAAACGTTCCCGTGTTTCGGCGGTCTGTGCGCAAAATAATAACGAGTTGAGCTTTATGATTTATGATGAATTGAAAATGGGGGACCCTGATGTAAACAGGACGAAAGTTGGTCTGCATCCCCAATTAACAATTGTATGTACTGAGCTGTACTGTACTGTACCCATTCTGCAATCTGTTAATAAACTTTTCAATCAATCAATCAATCAAGCTACGCGGAGCGCAGTCAGTCAGTAGCCTACACCAGTGGCGTCGTTAGCCCTGGGCTTCCGGGGCTTTAGCCCCGGATGTTTTTCTCCTAGCCCCGGATCTAAAAAAAAAAGAAAAAAAAAAAGAAATTGTTTACATTTTTTTTTTTTTTTTTTTTTTTTTACATTTTTTTTTTTTTTTTATGTCAGCATCCCCATTGTCTGTGCTGAATGTTTGTTAGTGTTTGGTATTTTTTGTTGGTTTTTAGTACTTTTAAACATTTTTAGTAAGTAGTTTTCATTTGATCCTATAATTCTTTCATTCACCGATTTGTGGACTTTTTTTTTAGTGTCCTGAAAGGCGCCTTATAAATCAAATGCATTATTATTATTATTATCATCCAGGAGGGAAAAGACACTTTGGATAGTAGGGACTGCATCTCTGCGTGTCCTGACCAGGAAACACTTTGCAACTGTGATCTCCTCTGGCAATAGTTGGATATTGTAATGTGTGGCGAGGGGTTGCAGCAATTCCACTGAGAGAAACTGGTCTGAGGCTGGTTAACATGCCTGTATGCCTCTCATAAATTGTTATCCAACTCATGAGAACCTGCTCTCAAGCTCTTGCAGCATTCTGTCGACGACTGGATAGAACAGTCTCTGTCTCAGCTGATCTCCTGAGCTGAGGTCTGAGCTTGTGCCACAAGATGACTCAACTACATACTCGTCCATCCTTTTCTGCTTCCTCCTTTGGCTGGTAGTATGTTCCTCAATCCAAAGGCCATTACATATGGCCTTTGTCCTGTCATACATGTCCACTGCCATCTCTGATGTGCGATAACCTTTGAGTGTGTCCTGCACTGTGCTTTTAAATAGTACAGATATTGAAGATGTGCACTTTAACGCAGCAGCACCTGGAGCCATCCATACCCATGTCCAGTGTCCTATAATAAGCTTTAATCGAACCTCGGATAGTCCGGTTGGTTTGGGGTGGTGTGAAAGCTCATTCACTCTTGCAAGTGAACCCTGCTGCGGTTCATTTGAGATGTGAATGCAAAGCGGACCAAAGGCAGGAAAAGACCCAAAAATCGAATCTTTTTTTAATGAGAAGACTGAAACATATGTATATAATGAAACACACAATAGTTTTTTTTCGATTGCCTAAGCATGATTTTGAAAACGGGGCCCGGTGTTTCAAAACACACAATTAGCACAACCACACACACAATTATCAGAACACCTCAGATCCTTTGCTAAATTAAACACTTGTCAAAACCATACACTAATTTTGTTACCATATGAAACACACGTTACATAATGACTTAATTCTGTTTGAACCAGTTACACACACTGCTGTGCTTAACCTAAAACACATTTAGCAATTCTACTTCTCAGTACTTGTAAGTGAAGTACGCAGATAATGTGCAAATATACAATAAATTCACCAAACACTACACAAGACCAATGCTGTAGACTGATGAAAATATAATTTATTTATCTACATATACCCAAATCAATGATGCAGACTGATGAAAAAAATTACATTTTCTCTCCATATAACCAAATCAGTCAACATTTCAACATGGAGAATCACAACAATACATGTCCCAGTTTTCATGCTACTATGTGCATAACACTGTAAGCTCAGCAAATATCAGACAAACATAAAATACTGTATCCAGTACAGGTTAAAATTACAGTAACACAATTTTTTTTTTGAAAATTTTTTAACAGAAAATACTAGACATTATCTCTTTGCCTAGCTGGATCTGGCAAGATAATTTTTTGTTGTGATTCTCCATGTTGACTGATTTGGGAAAATGGGAGAAAATGTATATTTTCATCAGTCTGCATCATTGGTTGTCTTGTGTAGTGTTTGGTGAATGTATTGTATATTTTCACGTTCTCTGTGTACAGTACTTCACTCTCCTTCCATTTTGGTTGAAGACAGGTGAACTCACCTGCTGCATTTTTATAGTGCTTAAACCTGATTGTGTATCTACAATTAACTGTGTTTTAATTTTGTTATTGGTGTATATGTGTATGTATGTACAGTATATGTATATATATTATATGTATATATATGTGTATATACGTATATTTGTACTCCTGTTGGGGCTTCTTGGACCAGATCAATGTTTTATCTGGCTAAATAAATAAATAAATAAGAAACTGATGATTTGGTCCTGTTAACTTTGAATTTTCTAGGGACTGCCCATATCCCTCTCATGGACCTGGACCTCACTTTGAGAACCTCTAATGATTCTAGTTATTCAGTATTCATCTCTAATTAATCTAAAATTGCGTATTTCTGTGCTTAAAAAAAAAAAAAAAAAAAAAGAGGGGGGGGGGGTGACCCCCCCCTCCACCCCCCTGGGCTGAAGCCCCCAATGTTTTCTAACCCTAAAAACGCCCCTGGCCTACACCCCGTATATTCCGATAACGCTATATAAACCATGAATGAATGAATGAATGAGAACTTTATTAACAGATTGCAGAATGGGTACAGTACAGTACAGCTCAATACATACAATTGTTAAGGGGATGCAGACCAGAGAAAGACTTTCGTCTTGTTTACATCAGGGTCCCCCATTTTCAATTCATCGTAACATATATGACATGCTGCATTCATTCTGAGAGAAAGATCTATTATTCCAAATGCTATTTATAGGGTTTTGACCATAATTACACTACTGTTGCTATTTTACAATGAACTATAATGAACTACGGTTCATAGAACATCCAGTGTTATTATGCACAGAAGCTCATTTCCTTGTTGTAATAATATATTCTACCACTGGGCGCGAGGTACGCCAGGTCCGAAATGTGCGTAGATGTAAGCACGAAGTCAAGTTCAAGTTGAAGTTGATGAATCCCACTCTTTGCTTAGAAATGATCGTACGCACGGGTTACGCACAGATCTGTGCGTAGAACACGTTGATGCATGAGGGCCCAGGGCCCTCATGCATCAACGTGTTCTACGCACAGATCTGTGCTTACCATGTGCGTACGATCATTTCTAAGCAAAGAGTGGGATTCATCAACTTCAACTTGAACTTGACTTTGTGCGTACATCTACGCACTTTTCAGACCTGGCGTACCTAGCGCCCAGTGGTAGAATATATTATTACAACAAGGAAATGAGCTTCTGTGCATAATAACACTGGCACGTTCTGTACGAACCGTAGTTCATTATAGTTCATTGTAAAATAGCAACAGTAGTGTAATTATGGTCAAAACCCTATAAATAGCATTTGGAATAATAGATCTTTCTCTCAGAATGAATGCAGCATGGTTTATATAGCGTTATCGGAATATACGGGGTGTAGGCTACTGACTGACTGCGCTCCGCGTAGCTTGATTGATTGATTGATTGAAAAGTTTATTAACAGATTGCAGAATGGGTACAGTACAGTACAGCTCAGTACATACAATTGTTAATTGGGGATGCAGACCAACTTTCGTCTTGTTTACATCAGGGTCCCCCATTTTCAATTCATCATAAATCATAAAGCTCAACTCGTTATTATTCTGCGCAGACCGCAGAAACACGGGAACGTTTTGATTATATTTAAAAGGCTTTACGTTAAACGAAACAAGTGGAACTTCGAAGCTGTAAGCAGAATACAAGTCATATTAATATAGTGTTCTTCCCCCTTTTTACTGTATAAGAAAGAATAGAAAACGCATTGCAATGACACTATAGTGGACAGACTATGTATATGATGGGATTCAAGTTCATGTATTGAAAGGCAGGCTATCATACATGCAGTGAGATTCATTGTTCTTGTATATGCTCTCGTATTATATTGTTTATATAGGCTACCCAATACTGACATCAAAATAGATTGTAGTATGCCTCTAGAAATCATATGCAGCAGGTAGAAAATTGACGGGAGATCCATCGCGATTTGGAATAAAATTGAGGAGAACTTTAATCCATGGGGTATTAATCAAACAACACGGGAAAAGGCAGTCATATTCCAGCGCGGTCTTTATTAGCCGACAACAAAATAGATGCATCTAAAAATCATATAGCCAATCGAACACAACTAATAAAGGCATTCATATTACAAGCACGGTTATAATGACACCCAACCAACGCCAAACAGTGGTCATTGGTCAACGAACGGTCTTTATTAGTATTTTGAGCTGTCCAGGCAGAATTGCAGCAATGGTCTTAGGGAGCCGTTGATATCTGACATCACCGTTTACAAATCCGCCTTTTATTTATCCCACAATACGCGATAGTGTCTTCTTGGTTCGACAGCAGTGAATTCTCCGTGGAGTTTCTCGGAGTCCCACTCGGGTCGGTCCATTATTTCACATCCCATGGGGGGTGTTTCCTCATTTTCATGACCATATATGGATAATCATGCACGAGCATTGACGGTAGAACAAAGTGGTATTCATCAACACGGAGGACCATAGAGCCTGCGTACGCACGTGTGATGAATGCCGACTTCCCTGTGCGTACGCTAGTTCTACATTCCGTGCTTACGTGTGGAAGTAGGTCAAGTTCAAAGTCCACGTTGATGCATGAGGGCCCAAGTCTTTACTGCCCTCCTCAAAGGGATTCCCATTGCTCAGCAACACCTCCATCAGGTCTTTGGCATGGCGTTGACATTGGTGCTGAGATGCAGATCCTTTCTTGTGATGAGGACGTTCTTCACAATCATCGTTTGTTCTTCACAATCAACTGTTGTTTACAGTTCTCATATCTAACTCTAGTTCTCCACATATTTATTGTCTCATTGTGTGAAATATCATATAATATATGCTCCAATCATGTTTATTTTATTTTTATTCAATTACTCATTCATGAAAACCTAGGTACAGGCACCAACATCACCATTCTAGGTTCAATAGAATAAAAGTTATGAAGCGTAATTCGAAATAAATACAGAAATTGCAGCCATCTCAAGTCAAGTCAAGTCAAGAGTTTTATTTGTCACGGCATACAAGTATACAATGAAATGCGGGTGCATGGTCTTGCCCGCAACGATGTGCAATACAGTAGTACAACATATAATAGAATCCAATAAAACAACATTGTGCAATAAACAGGTACATAGTGGGACATCTCGGTATTTGTACATAGTTATTTACAGAGCATGGAGGACATGCTAGGTCCTTTGGTAGTGCAATTATTTTTTTCCATACCAGAATATTCAAAACATCAATATTTGAACTCCAGTTGATTACTCACACAGTATTAACTTAAAATAGCAATACAAAATTATATTACACAGCAATTGTGTGAACATTAAGACGTTTTTAAAGAATTCATGATTTCGATTGTGGCCATTTTGGATACATTTTTATTAAATTCAACTGGTTTCTTGACACTCAAGCCCAAATTGTTCTATAGATCCTTATCTTCAAATTAGAAGTGAAAACGAAACTTTCGCATACATTTTAAATGACTGAGTGTCCAGGCACCCCACTATCAGAAAACTGTGTGGTTTTCTGGTCAGCAGGAGATGTGCATCTCTGGCAGCTTATGGTCAGTGGCATTGTTCGTCAAATAGTGTTGAACTTGAGTGTTACACCCTGAGTGCATAGTATAATAGACATATTAGCATGGTAGGTAGTAGTATACGGATAGTAACATAGTACATAGTAGTAAGGTACTAGTAAAAGACAGTTATTTATATATATATTATACTGTAGAAATCGTCGAAATAGAGAAACGCACAATTTCTATCAGTTTACAACACTGTCATTTATTTCGCAGTAGCACAAGTAACAGCTGTCAGAACTATGCCGTGCTAGCTTCTGACAGCTCGTAGTAATCAAACATTTATCAATGAAACCCCACACAGGGCGTCTCCTCTCAGCCCAACCCCAAAACCAACCTCCTTAAAGGGACAGTGCCCCATCAACACACCAAAACAATACCATGGGGAATTATGTCTCTATAGAACCCACTACAATATAAATATTATATTTATTAAGGTTATTTATTGATTTGCATTTCAGATATTGATTGAAGAGGTGTGTTTCTATATGGGTGACATGTCCCCATACAAAGGGCATACGAGGGCATTCGCATGCAGTCACCGGTCTCCACCCAATCCAATGCCTATATGGGAGATTTCCCATGACCTGTTAAGACGGCACTCTCTTACGTTAAGACAGCACTCTCTTACGCCACCATCGCCAAAACACCAAAAGAGCATCAAATCACTGCCATCTAGGACCATCATTCAGGTCATAGTACCAGTTAGATTAGATTACATTGAAATGTATTGTCATCATACAGCATAAGTACATTACAATGAAAATAAGTGGGGCATCCAACCCGAATGCAAATGTGACAGTAAAGTGCAATAGTAATATTAATATAGTGATTAAGCTGGGTATAAGATATACATTTGTTCTACTGAGTATAATCCTAATCACATGTATGTACAGAGTTTTAATATATTTAAATGTTTCAAAAATGTTCTTATGTACCCCAGTTGCTATTGCATGCACATTATTTGTGTTTTATTACACGTATATGTACATACATACCAACTATTCGCCTGTTTTATTCTCCACCCATCCATAGCAACACTATTATCACCGACATCCAAGAAGGGGGATCCCCCCTTTGAACGGCCCTTCTAAGGTTTCTCTCCTCCACATCGCCTGTGGTGCTTTTTTCCTATTGCTAGGTTTTTCCTTACCTTCGCTGGGGTATGTCTGGGAGTGTTGCATTTATTACTTTACATTTATTTTGGATTTCATGGTGGGTTTTTTGTTCTTGATTTATTGGGATGTTTCTTCTTGAATAGTTTAAAGAAGACTTGTCCGGCCCATGGGGACATTAACTTGTGATTTCGGGCTTTACAAATCAATTTGATTTGATTTAATATGCATTTATATGTCCAGTGATACAGGTATAAAGACGCTATGGTCCCTGAGCAGCTAACACTGGAACGGTTAAAGCTGTGGTGCCTTGCTCAAGGGGCACAGCGAGCAGGCACGTGCACACATCGAGCCCAACGGGTGCACAAGCACCTGCCCTTTTGTGCCTCATAAAAAAGTGCCCTTTTTATGCCAATTATTTTGACCATATTTTCTTTTTACCTCCATATAGAGAGAGTGATCTGCAATCTGCTTGGGTTGGGGGTGCAATTCCTAACAGGCTCAACCATATGGATAAAAGTTCCCATATTATGTGCATTACACAAACTAAAAACAGATATTACATTACATTACACAAACTAAAAACAGATATTACATTACATTACACAAACTAAAAACAGATATTACATTACATTACACAAACTAAAAACAGATATTACATTACATTTCACAAACTAAAAACAGATATTACATTACACAAACAAAAAACAGATATTACATTACATTACACAAACTAAAAACAGATATTACATTACATTACACAAACTAAAAACAGATATTACATTACATTACACAAACTAAAAACAGATATTACATTACATTACACAAACTAAAAACAGATATTACATTACATTACACAAACTAAAAACAGATATTACATTACATTACAAAAAATATATATATTATATTGTCTGAATTACTAGAAGAAAGAAATGCACCACCTTTGGTTGATAGTAATTTATTAATTTCTTAGGATTAATTTTGGTCTAATACATGTTTACGGTTCTTAGATGGATCCCCTGCTGCCTCCTCCTCCTCCTCCTCCTCCTCCTCTTCCTCATCTTCCTCCTGCTCCTACTCTTCCTCATCTTCCTCCTCCTCCTCTTCCTCATCTTCCTCCTCCTCCTCCTCTTCCTCCTCTTCCTGCTCCTCCTCCTCCTCCTCCTCCTACTCTTCCTCATCTTCCTCCTCCTCCTAATCCTCCTCCTCCTCCTCGTCCTACTCTTCCTCCTCCTCCTCCTTCTCCTCCTCCTCCTAATCCTCCTCCTCCTCCTACTCTTCCACATCTTTCTCCTCCTCCTGCTCCTCCTCCTCTTCCTCCTCCTCCTCCTCAGCCTCCTCATCCTCCTGCTCCTCCTCTTCCACCTCTTCCTCCTTTTCCTCCTTTTCCTCCTCCTCCTCCTCCTCCTCCTCCTCCTCCTCCTCCTCCTCCACAGGGAGCAGCGTACTGGCTCATGTTAAATGGCAGGCCATGCATTATGCAGCAGCTTATGCAGCAGCTTATGTAACAGCGCTGGGTCTTCATGTCCTCGGCTGCAGTCCACCTGTTGCTGCTCTGGTCGTAGCGCTCCATGTTGGAGAGGGTGGTGAAGGAATTGTCGCCTCCGACCACGAAGAGCAGGTCGTCCAGCACCGCGATGCCAAAGTCGCTGCGGGGGGTGAGCATGGTGGGCAGGGCGCTCCATGAGTCAGTCAAGGGGCTGTAGGCCTCCGCGCTACGCAGGACGTTTACACCATCAAACCCTCCCACCTGAGGACAGGACACATGAGAGGAATGTTTTAGTGTGTGGCTCAGGCAGGCAGGCAGGCAGGCAGGCAGGCAGGCAGGCAGGCAGGCAGGCAGGCAGGCAGGCAGGCAGGCAGGCAGGCAGGCAGGCAGGCAGGCAGGCAGGCAGGCAGGCAGGCAGGCAGGCAGGCAGGCAGGCAGGCAGGCAGGCAGGCAGGCAGGCAGGCAGGCAGGCAGGCAGGCAGGCAGGCAGGCAGGCAGGCAGGCAGGCAGACAGACACTGTATTAATCCACTTAGGGAAATGAGGGCATCACAGCAGCATTGCAAGTCAAATGATACATATCTAAAGAAATATCTAGTATAAAGCATTTGTCTCCGTGTGCACCTACCGCATAGACTTGTCCTCCGTACGCAGCGACTCCCAGTCCTCTACGCCTGCTGCTCATGGGGGCGATCAGAGTCCACTGGTCTGTGTCTGGGCTGTAGCACTCAGCTGTGAGCTGGAACCAGCCACCACAGATGTAAACCTGTAATAAGAAAGAATATTCTAATTTAGTTTATATATTCCATTTGATTTCATTCTACTTTAATTGTCTGTTAATGTTGATGCACCAAAGGACCCAGACACATATTTTGTATGTGCAAGCTTACTTGGCAATAAAGACATTTATGATTTCTGATCTAACGTTCCTTGTGTTCATCTAGCACCTTGTGTCCCTCAGTTCCACCCACCTTGCCCTGGAGGGCTGCTGCCCCGGCGTGGCACCTGTACTCCAGCATGGGTGAGATCACTGTCCACTGGTTGGTTTCAGGCTTGTAGCGCTCGGCGGTGTTCAGTACCACGTGTCCACCGTGCCCTCCCATGGCATAGATACAGCCGTCCAACGCGACCACGCTGAGCTGACTGCGGCGTGAGTGCATGGGAGCCACCTGCAGCCAGCTGCGAGTGACAGGGTTGAACCTGCGCACACTGCTGAGATGCTCCCAGCCGTCCTGGCCACCGACGCAGTAGACCAGACCGTGGAGATAAGCGATGGCTTGGAAGGGCCGGGGAATCTCCCCCTCAACGCTCACGTCCATCCATCCACCGGCTCGGACATTGTAAGCCTCCATGTCACCCCAGCCTCCAATGGCCAATAGGACCTCCTGGGGCAGGCGTGGGCGGGTCAGGGGGTTTGGGAGCCTGTCGGAGCCAGGGGGGTTCAGGACGCTGAGGATGAGGGGCCTGCAGTCCTGGCTGTCCCTCACCACAGGGTTGTTCTGGACATTGCTCCTGAAGTAGTCAGGCCTCATCAAGCCCATGCAAACCTGGGAAGAGACAAGCAGACAGCGGGTACAACTTAGACATCGGTTGTAGATGGTTTCTGTTGCTAGGGAACAGTTTGGACCCGAATGTTTGAGAACCACTGTACTAGGGAACCTAGTGTTGTTTTAATGTAATGCACAGTAATACAATTATTATTATTATTATTATTTTTTTTATAAATGTTTTTATTTTCTTTTCTTTTCATACATAACACAGAACATAATAGTAGTGTATAATAATAATAATAATAATAATAATAATAATAATAATAATAATAATAATAATAATAATAATAATAATAATAATAATAATAATAATAATAATAATAATAATAATAATAATAATAATAATAATAACAATGACAACAGCGACAACAACAATAATAACAGTAACATGAATCATAATGAACTTGACAAGAGACAGACAAACAAGAAAAAGTTAAATTATAAAAATGTTATTAAAAATAAATGTGGCGCACTAGCAACCATGTTTGTGTATCCGTAATACAATTAGTTACCTTGGAATTAGAATTTTCATGTGAAATAGTGAAAATCTTACATAAACGCCTGACCTTTAGTGGATATTCCTTACCATCATGTCCATTATGGAAAAACCTGTTGCTCTCTGCAGGAGGTAAAATCCTTAAAAATAATGTATGGCAACAACATAATATAACACAGGTGGGCCAAGTGATCGAAAGGGGAAATATGATACCTTTTAATGAACTTAAAACACAGTTTGGGCTGAAAGACACAGAATTTTTATCTTATTTACAAATACAATCAGTTATTAAATCATTGTTGTCTAAAGGCATAGCTATAGGAACAAACAGAGTCTTGGAAGAGACATTAAGGGGAATTACAGGCAGGAAAGGCATTGTTTCTGCAATGTATAAACTATCATGTTCAACCACCCCTGATACCAATACCCAAACTAAAGTCCAATGGGAGCGAGACATGGGTATACCCATATCTGAAACGAAATGGGAAGCAGCACTTAGGAATAGTACTAAAATATCAAAATGTGTTAGATATAAAATTATACAATTAAAGATACTACACAGGGCCTATATAACACCCTGTACATTGAATAAAATGAATCACACCCTACCCAAATTGTGCTGGCATGGGTGTGGAGTAGAGGGTACGCTCATGCACTTGCTGTGGCACTGCCCGCTTGTTAGGACATTTTGGTTGGACATTGCTGAGGACCTGTCAGTTACTCTCCAAATTGACATTAATCTTTGCCCTATAATGTGTATATTGGGTGTAAAAATGGACACTGCTCAAGCAAGGATTGTAGATAATATTGTAGCACTGGCTTTTCTACCATGCAAACGGATTATTTTAATGAACTGGAAAGAACGCAAACCGAACTGCTTCAGTTTGGAGAACTGGCGCAAGGACTTCATGGACTTGATATCAATGGAACAGGCTGCTCTCTCTCTTCAAGAGAGTGATAGGCCCGATGGCCTTCAAGGTCCCCTGAACTTTATTAGATCACTGTGTACTGAACCTTTGTAACGCTCTGCAACCCCCCCCCCCTCGCCCCTTGTTGTTATTATTATTATTATAATTTCTTGTCCTGTCTTGTCATGTATGTATTGTCTTGTTTGTGAAAAATAAAAACTCTAAATATAAAAAAAAACAATTAGTTACCTTGGGCAGCAGCAAAGGGATGTGTGTTTTACGCTCCTCACGGGAGTCGTCGATCCAACGGAGGACGGCCTCGAACACCGTCTCCTCGCTCTTCACGTTCAGGTCATCCCTCTCGATGATGTCCACCAGTTGCTGCGGGGACAGCTCCACAAACTCCTGTGAGACGTGCAACATCTCCTTAAAGTGGCACACGATGAAGAGATGGGCCTTGCACATCAGGTCAGGGCAGCAGTAGATGTCCGCGAACCTCCAGATGCCGACACAGTTTTCCAGAGACAGCTGGCCTTCTAGGAAGTCAGAGCACGCTCCTACTATGCCAGTGACGAGAAGCTGGTCTGCAGCCACCAGAAGCTCTTCCACGTTCTCTGCTGTCACCAGCACAAAGCGGGTGTAGGAGTACTCTATGATGAGCTGCATCATACCCGGGGACACCCCAGGGATAGTGTAGACTGCTTTCTCTGAGTCGCTCCAGAGAGTGAAGAGAGCTCTGTGGGACACAGAGTACAGAGATATCTGATGAGTAAACAGTAAGCAACATTCTGTCCTGTGTAGTAATTAGGGCTGATCCCTATTAGTCGAATAGTCAACTAATCGGTCGAAAGGAGCCGTAGTCGACTGCCAACCTCTTAGAAGCGTGGCTAATGTCACGCATACCAGAGGCCAACTGCCTAAGAAAACAGGCACAAAGGCACTGAAAGAGGATTTCACCCATCTAATGAACACACTAGACTAGACAAATATCAAGATGTATCCATCAGTGGACCAAATGCATGCTTTTGCAGAGGACAAGAAGCCTTCAGTCGACTCCTTCAGACATTAAGCACCCCCCACAGCCCAAATGGAATGATAAAAATATATATATATATTATACTTTTTTTTGGCCAATCATAGTCGACTATCCAAATCCTTAGTCGGGGACAGCCCTAGTAGTAATATAGTTTCACTGTAGAAGTATAGGGTCTTAGCACAGTAGAAGTATAGTATATTTTTACAGTAGAGGTACAGTATAGTATATGTTTACAGTAGAAGTACAGTATAGTATATGTTTACAGTAGAAGTACAGTACAGTAGAAGTGCAGTATAGTATCTTTTTACAGTAGAAGTACAGTATATTATATGTTTACAGTAGAAGTACAGTGTATTTACAGTAGAAGTACAGCATAGTATCGGTTTACAGTAAAAGTACAGTATGGTATCTGTTTACTAACTAAGCTAACCTGAACCAAGCTAAACTTACCTGAAATAGTCACTGCAGTCACACAGGAGGGCCTTGTGGGCATTCAACTCAGTGCTGTTGACTGTAATAACCACATCACAGAGCCATTCCCTCCAGAGGCAGCTCATTAAGGATTGTACAGGACATTGTTTCCTTTTCCATGTGGGGATTTTAAATTGTATCTACAGAATATATCCAAGCTTACAGACAAGTAGCCGGAAACAACAAACAATATTTTCATTTGTCTTCTGAGATCTGAGATCTCTTTTTCTTCTTCTTCTTCTTCTTCTTCTTCTTCTTCTTCTTCTTCTTCTTCTTCTTCTTCTTCTTCTTCTTCTTCTTCTTCTTCTTCTTCTTCTTCTTCTTCTTCTTCTTCTTCTTCTTCTTCTTCTTCTTCTTCTTCTTCTTCTTCTTCTTCTTCTTCTTATTCTTCTTATTCTTATTCTTATTCTTATTTGAATTTCCGGCAGTGTAGACGCATAGTGGCGAGAGAATTGTTGAATATATACTGTACACAAATGTTCTAGAATGGTCTATTATGACATCATACTGTGCCATCACAAATGTTTGATTATGACATCATACTGTGACATCACAAATGTTCTAGAATGTTTGATTATGACAACATACTGTGACATCACAAATGTTCTAGAATGTTCTATTATGACATCATACTGTGACATCACACCGGAACATGTTTGAGTTGAATAATATAAATAATATGTTGACATTAAAAAAGAACAAATAAAATGAAAAAAAAACTACATAAAACAATGATACAAATTATAATAAAATATTTAAGTAAAATGTATAGAAATAAAGAAAAATAAGACAATGAAATAAAGATAATAATTCATTTAAAAGCTATTTTAAAAAGGTAAGTTTTGAGGAGTGCCAACCGAGTATGCTGTCCTAACAGACTTGGGGTCTATAGGGTAAGCACTTATTCCCTCCGCCCTGAACATTTATGGAGATGTATGGGCCTTTTAAGTCAGTGATAAAAGTGTCTTTCAAGGATAAGTGAGCTCCTGCACTGATTATTATAGTTCAATATTCAATATTTGATCACCAAAACCCCTCAAAAAGCATAAAAAGGCCCCCCCCCCGCCCAAAAAGGGCCCCCAAAAATAGCACAGGCCCAGTGCCCTTTTCAGCCTTTGAGCACCTGCCCCTCTAAAGTCCTGTGCACGTCCCTGATTGGTAGTACATCCTCTTAAAGGTGTGCTCACATCCAGGCGGAGGTGGATATACTGTCTAATCTGTTGGGACACAGACTCTGGACTGTCCCTTGTTTCCCTGTGGAAAACCTACATACAGTACATAATATATACACAGCATGAATCAGCTTTTGTCTCTGCCACTTGTATGGAAGTATGAATAATGAGTGACCAAAAAATAGCAGCACTCAACTGTCCCAGCAGGCCTCTCTAACCAGGCAGCAAACTGTTCATATCTGCCACTCTAAGGTATTGTTTGTGTGAACGGTAACCTAGAGATGATCTCACTCGTGTGTGCGTGTGTGTGTGTGTGTGTGTGTGTGTGTGTGTGTGTGTGTGTGTGTGTGTGTGTGTGTGTGTGTGTGTGTGTGTGTGTGTGTGTGTGTGTGTGTGTGTGTGTGTGTGTGTGTGTATGTGTGTGTGTGTGTGCGTGTGTGTGCGTGTGTGTGTGTGTGTGTCTCTGTGTGTGTGTGTGTGTGTGTGTGTGTGTGTGTGTGTGTGTGCTGTAGTTCAATGATGGTCTTTCTTTATTAGCTGGTGCTGACAACCGGAGACAGAGGCTGTGTGGAGTCTGATTAAAGAGCCAAGGGATCTCTCAGATAGCTGAAGGTCACACACACACACACACACACACACACACACACACACACACACACACACACACACACACACACACACACACACACACACACACACACACACACACACACACACACACACACACGCACGCAAGGGTTTCATCATCACTCTGTCCACATGGGCTGCGTTGCACCGGGATCCCCACTCGAAACCGACATGGCCCTCTCTCCTCTCCTGACAGCGAGCGTTAGGTTTGTCACGGACACACTGTAACGTAACGTCGTATGTGAAGCTCTCACACAGTGGTGGTGCCATGAGGGGCTTTTATTCGCTGGTGCTAAGAGGGTGCTCTGGGATTTATTGTCCTACGTGGACGAGGCCAGATGCACATGTTGTTTCACCCAGGAGATATGCTAGTAGAGAGGCCAACAACTGCACATACTTTCTTACACACAGCTGTCATATGATATATGTTTTATGAGTGAGAATCACTGAAGAGTACACACACAGCTGTCATATATATATATATATATATATATATATATATATATATATGTTTTATGAGTGAGAGTCACTGAAGAATATACACACACCTATCATACTGTATATATGGGGAAGACAGTGGCTCAGGAGGTAGAGCAGTCCTCGCCATCTCCTGTCCTCGCTGTGCAGGCGCCCTGACCGACCTGTAGGAGTGGCTGTTTACAACGACCAGATTAACACCCACCGGCTTCCTTCCCGCTGACTCTGCCAATCGAGCCAGTATGACGGCCGGCCAAGCCGGAGGCAACGCTGACAGCCGGATTCGATACCTGTGTCTCTTGTGTTGGTGACGAGCGCAATGTCCGCTGCGCCACCCAGTTCATCCAGATGATATTCTCCTTCTAAATATTATTTCATGGTCACGCCTGGCACTACGATGCCTGCATCTGGCAACAATTACTGCTGCCATGATCACCTGTGACGCTGGCATGATGCCTCTTTATAGCGCTTAGGGATTTGCGCTTATTTACCACCATGTCTGTGAAGACGGTAGGTGCATAATAGCATTAATTTCTCGGTGCAATTGGCGCAGGCCTTTGTGGATACGGAGCATTTTTCGCCCATATTACCTCATTTAAATATGCCCCAATTGCACCGGACGCAATGCTGATGGAACGCAGTTGCCACCTCATTTCACCCGTTGCGCATCCTCTGTGGATACCAAACAGAGTTTCAGAGCGATATGCACCGTCTTTGCCCCCCCCCCCCCCCCCCCCCCCCCCCCACCACCACCAACATAATGTGCGCTCCATACCTATCTGCCTTTAAATCCAGGTTAAAACCTACTTGTTTACCCTTTTGGCTTTTAAACTGGGCTTTTTTATCCCACTGATGGCACCACTTTCTGAAGATAGGCATAGTTCCAACAATCTGAGGGATGTGCATGAGTAATGTTTTGTAGTGCTTGAGCAGTTGTTTAGGGAAATATATTTTTAGATCATAATAATGTTACGCACAATATCTTGTTATTGCTGCTGCGCTTTAAGATATGATCTATTATAAAGCGCAGCAGCAAT